>NC_080670.1:117734521-118334521 GCF_030247195.1 Topomyia yanbarensis
AAAACATCATTGGACAGTTATAGCATGGGAGATATGAACAGCAAAAACAGCCAAAGTAGCAACAGTACCTTCTATAGACAATCCCTCAAAAACCCCTGATGAATCGTTGTGAAAATTTCAGAAATTGTTTGAAGCCATTTACTTACTTTTGGTTTAAAGATTTTAATCTATTTAATTAGATTATACCCCATGGATCATTCCATGACTGATTTTACTCCTTTCTTTGGAGCAGCTTTCCTAAGACACGGATTATAAAAAGCTCCCTAGAGAGGATGGACGAACCCCCTGACGATTAAAAACCGGATATAACATACAACATAAATAATATGTAAGGTCGTTTAATGTTGGCCAACACCGACTGACGCAAAATGAAACAATCCAGCGTCACAAAATGGTACGACGCAAAACACGCCCCAATGTACCCTCCTGCGAAAATCAAAACAAAACTAAGAAACTCTTTCTATGGCTTGGAGGAGATGAAAGATAAGAACCTGGG
The DNA here is from genome assembly GCF_030247195.1 of Topomyia yanbarensis. Lineage (NCBI taxonomy): Eukaryota > Metazoa > Arthropoda > Insecta > Diptera > Culicidae > Topomyia > Topomyia yanbarensis. The sequence continues at coordinate 117,735,018 of NC_080670.1, forward strand.
TAAGTGGCCTGCTGTCCACATCAAACCAGGGCAATATATTTACTCTATATTTATTTTTTTGTTCCAAATTCACTTTAATATGTCATACAGCATTCCTTGTTGTTCTCTTCATTGACAGAGCACTAAGAATTCACTATTAATTTTGTTTTTGCACCGAGCGAAATCTCAAAAACGAACCTAGTTTACAATTATCTTTCCGTGAGGTAAATACTGCTGGCGGGAGGAATACCACCTGATGCGCAGAACTACCGTGCCCGATCCCCATAGCGATGAACAAAAAGGACCGCTACAGCCTGTCTTGTCGCAGGTGTCCTGAAAAATCGTCGAAAATTTTATTTTCTTACTGCTACTTTTATCTTAAGAAAAATTACATGTTAACATAAAAAAACCATCTCACAGTGACAGTGACAAGACATGTCATCTGTTGACGTTATTAGTAATGCAATTTCCACCTAGCTAGTGAGCGGCTTACATCTCTATTGGTTAGGAGGTTTTTGCTATAAAAGTCGATACAGTAGGTCGACTATGCACTCATGATTCGAATTCGCGGTTCGAATTACATCGAGGTGATAGTTAACCCTAGTTTAATGAAGAGGCGTTATAAGTCTGAATGAACCTACTAGGACATTCACACCAGCACCTTTTTCAAATGAAAAAAGGCAGTTATCGTTCTGTGCCCTTTTGATATACCGTGATGGACTTTGAGAGACAGTTATCCGTTTTTGTCTCTAAAAGTAATATTTATTAGGAGAATCAAGAATAGGAGCGAATGTAGAAGAATGAATGACAGTACGAATGAGAATGGAAGACGCGTCTGTTGATTGGAAGGGATGTATGTTTTAGAATGATTGAGGTAAAACGTTCTCGAAGTAGGTTTCCTATAGTAAACTTACAGATAGGAATATAAATTCAGTGAGGAAGAAACACTCGTGTTCCCACTAAGAATAAGAAATGAAGAGGGAAAGTTAGAGATATGGTGTGGAAGTAGTTTGTGTTCCCACTAGTAAAAAGGAATGGAAAGGAGTAGTATAAAAAAAAATCTGAAATTATACGAAAGATGAAAAAATGAAAAGAATGCAACAATTCGAATTAGTAGCGGGTCTGATCGGGGCGGCCAAAAGACAATTAAATTTATCTCTATTGAAGCAACTCTGCTGCGCACACAGGTCTGACACGGAGGACAATTTATACGCGATGGTTTCAGAATAGACGAAAAATTATTACATAATTTTTCTACCCTACCACGGGGAGAATTGTTACCGATCTAAGTTTTAGCTGTTTCGTAACAATATAATTCCATCCACCATTAATTCAATTATAGTATCTAAGTTATGATTTTGTTCTTTTTTGTTAGTTTTTTTGTTATTGGCTCTCTATTATTATTGTTGTTAGTTTGTTAATTGAATTGAAAAAAATATATTTGTTGTTATTTTTGTTTAACATAGGATAAGTTTTGTACTAACCACTAACCCCGTTAAAATTCAAACCAATAATTACGCGTCGATAATTTGCGAAAAAAAACATTGTAAATGATAGCGGTTGGGGGAAATTTGGGAATTCTGCCTGTATTGTTCGAGGGCTGAAAAGAGGTCTTTCGTACCCACCCCGGAACGTCCAGACCAGGCGTTGGGGCCTAAGACGTGTTCCCCTCTGGACCAGTCATAACTCCTCAAGGCACCTATAATCCCGCAACCGTTACCAATCTGAAGCTATTGACTGTACCGGAAAAACCGCAACGGCAAAAGACGGCAAAATAGTCCGCACTAATCATAGGCAAACTGTATAATGCAAAATTTACTAACGCCGAATCTGTTGCTGCATGACTGATTGGCACCGCAGTGGAGTTGAGTCAGGTGCCAGTAATTTAGCCGCAGAACCACTGTTTCCGGAAAAGCTAAGGGAGAGAGAGATAAGAAGGACGAGAGAGAGAGAATAAGAGGAATTGGATATCGTAGGGTTCATGGGAAATGATAATGAGTGAGGTGGGTCAGTTTGGATGCAGGCCTAAGGCGAGTAAGTTCAGTGAAATTATAAAACGGTATAGTCCGCAAAGTATAAAATCCTGCGAGAAGTTTCCAACCTAGATCAGTACGGACCTGATATCACGAGTCCGCTCGAAGTGATTTTCCGGTCAAAATTCGGCTTGTGTCCCACCGTTGGCCGCTACGATTTTTCGGAAGTCCGTTTCCATTAAGACGGCAACCCGCCACTACATCGTGAAATTATCACGGTACGTCCGCCGCAGTCCGCCGCCGCACCCTAGCACGGCCGACGAGAATCGCTCCTGGGTTAGACAACGGTACGCCACTCCATTGTGGAGCAACGAAAGTACCAAGTGACGGTAACATCTCGGACGCGTGCGCAGTTTGCTAAAAGGCCACGCGCATCAGTTCTCCCCACGCTGGAAGCACCGGCGCGACGCTAGTATTGACGCCAAAACCACTGCCTCGTTCGCCAAGCAGCATCGACAGCAACGACGGCCCACCAAACGGGCTCAGGTACGTTCAATTCCTCCTCTCTCCCACCCACGTGTCGGATCAGCGAAGGGCCCCAACGTTAATAATTAGGCGCCTAAAACTCCGTTCAAAAATAAATTGTAAAATTGTAAACCTTTTCTTTTTGTTCCTACGAGAGCCTTTTTCTTTGTTGGATGGTTTCTATATTGATTCGCCTGAGTTGAAAAATTGTTTAAAAGCGGTAAGTACAGTGAGTCCTCCCGAGAACGGTAGCCGACCCTGAGATCAAAAATAAAGGTGAGCTAGCCGCGTGGTGTTCTTCAAGAATACTTTCACATTGTCGTCGTGACTGACCACCCTGAGCTGGATAATCTCTGGTGCATCGAACAATGCGAGGAGGCTCTGCGTAGATCGTAGTTTGGCATGTTGCAGTTTCTGACAAGAGAGAATTTAAATTGTTTAAGAATGGACTATTAAATGTAATTGCAAAACGTATACAAAAGTTAATCTTTATATTACATACTGCTGGGTGTTTTTCTAGCTCAGAAATCCAAACTTAAATGAACTACCCGTAAAAGACCTAACTTCTTACCTTGCTCAAATTAAACCGTTCGCGTGCCTGGTTACCCCGGATACGCGCCTGAAAACCACTCTTCAACTTATTGTACTCCTTTGCGCCGTGTTGCTCCGCCAAGCACTCTGTATGACGGTTTCCGATTCCGTTCGCAGCTTCGTCAGGAACTTTACCTTCAGGTACACCCGTCAGAACGATTGAATCGTGCAGGCCACACTGCGATACTGACAGTATCGACCGGAATCAGCGCTGAATCGTGATGATACTGTCGATGATTGGCGTGTGCAGACAAATGACCAGCCGCATCTTCTGCGATTCGTGCATGTAGATCTTGGTCTTTCCGAGCTGGTAGTGCTGCTTATTGAGTCCCATCGAATTCATAAAGTCCTGTACGCCTTTCTGCGAACTGACCAGCCCCTTAGGCAGTAGGATCCAATCCAGTTGGATAAATTCTTTATACGTGAGGCGCACGTTGTATTCCGCCCGGCTAATTCCTGTAAATGGTGGCAGAAAAAAAGGAAATCGATTATAAATATTCACCTTGACCGTTTTGCCAATAAACCGTTATAAAGTTCGCTCAACTGATTATGTATTTTGTTCAGTACATTCAATTTTTGTCTTACCCACGACACAGAAATACTCCGAAACAAAAGAATATAAATACCTGAAATAGGGATGGGCGATACTAGTATCGATACTGACGGTCTCGATACATTCCTACAAAGTATCGAGTATTTTTATATCGATACTTCCAGGTGCCAAAAAGTATCGGTATCTAGGAGCAGATAACTCTAGGAATGTATAACAAATTTGCATCAATTTAGAAAAAATGCATTTAATTTCTATTTTTGCATCAACTTTGCACTCCCTCGCAGAACTTTTCAAGCGATTCGTATGCTGAAGAATATCAGTCCGATTTTTGCAATTGAAATTTATTTTCGACTTTTACATTCTTTAATATTTAAAGCGGGTTTTACAAAGCATGTTCTGTCCTTGCGACTTATATTTTCGATAGCTCATATCATGTGTAAAATTGAAGTTTCCGTTTCGGAGTTCCGAGTTGAAAAGTGCGCTCTCACAGTTAATTGCCTTCCATAACTGAAGTGACCAGAAGTTTTCGGGATGAATGCGGGACGCACTCAATAAACCTGTTGAAGTTTTATGTTTCCTAAGTATTTACGCAACTTCTGTAAGACAGAGAAATTCCGCAAAGATGATTCATGAGTAGTCGACAAAGGTACCGTTGGAAATAGAAAAATGGCTAAATGTGCACGTTCCTCGCGTTTTTCGGCAACTTGGTACCACTACTCAAACATTTTATCAATACTTTCTACACTATGTTCCTGGAGTATTTCAAAGCAAAAGTAAGAATACTGAAAAATAAGGGATTTTTCTCCAAATACCTGAGTTAATGTCACACCTATTTCCACAAACTTGATTTCAATTAAAATATAAGATATTACCATACCCGAATAGAAATGTACAGTAACAAAACCATAATTTTCACTGTGACAGTACAGTAATTTTACAATAATTTACAGTAAGTTTTAGTGTTATGCTACAATACAAAAACAATAAACTTTAACGTTTTTACAGTAAATTACAATGTAAAATAGACTTTTACATTAAAAAGGGGGTGGTTATGTATCTTAACATTAAAAACATCGATTTTTCTCCATACATTTTTTTTCTCGAGGACAGCAAAATTTAATGTGAATTTACCGTATCGGTTTTTTGCTGAACAATAAAATTTATTGCAACATGAAATTTTATTGTAAATCTGCTGTGAAAACTTTGCGTCGAACAATGTTGAAACAGTTTTATCTTAAATACGTTTATTTAGGCCCAAATGCTGTAGCTTAACGAGGCCGATAATTCTTTTTTTTAATTACATGTCACATGTTAGTGGGGGAAGGGAAAGCCGTATTTAGGGGCGGCTTGCTCCCCTCTTATGTAAGTAAAGGAAAAAGGTAGGAAGTGGGATACATATTGTGTAATTGACATCGTCGTTTGCTGATTGATCATTGTGACGGATATGCACACTTTGTTGTAGTGTTGTAGTTTCCAGCCTGTAATCGCAGGGGCGAGGGGAGGGTCGATATTTCGGATAATTATTGGCACTCTGATGCTGTCATGATGTTCTCTATATCATCTGCATGTGAGGTATGTCATGATGTTCTGGATAGACGATTATCGAGAAGGGTATGCACCGAAGACTCGTGAAGCAATGCCATATTGTAGATACAGGGATAGGTTGGTGAGATTCTACTGTGAATGAGAGAGGGGAAAATGTATTAAACTTGGACATCAATAGTTTTCAAAAAGATATAGATAAGAAAAATATAGGGGTGGTCACGTCTTGCCAGGACGTCCCAGACTGGCACATAGGGTGATCTACCTCGGGCCCGAAGGGAATCTATTAGTTGGGACCTGGCAACACAGTACAACATGCTCGATGTCGTGATAGCCGTTCTCACAAACACAATGATTACTTTCAGCAAGCCGTATACGACGGAGATTCGCGTCAAACGAGTAATGGTTGGACATGATCCTTGACATCGTACGAATAAAGTCCCGGTTCACATCCAAGCCCTTTGATACCTTCGGGATAATGGAATGTAGCCACCGTCCCAGATGCCCATTGCTCCATGAGGTTTGCCAACTATCGAGTGTCCTCTGACGAGAGATACTGAAAAACTCATTGAAGCAAATTGGTCTTTCGTAAATGTCGCCTTCTAATGCGCCCACCTTGGCTAAAGAGTCCGCCTTCTCATTGCCCGCAATAGAACAATGTGACGGGACCCAAACCAAGGTAATCTGGCAAGATTTTTCAGATAAAGCACTCAGATATTCCCGTATTTTCCCCAGGAAATACGGTGAGTGCTTTCCAGGCTTCGCCGCACGGATGGCCTCAATGGAACTGAGACTATCCAAAACGATGAAGTAATGGTCTGAGGGCAGGGTGTCAATGATCCCGAGAGTATACTGAATGGCAGCTAATTCTGCGACGTAAATTGAAGCAGGATCATTGAGTTTGAATGAGGCAGCAAGATTTTCGTTGAAGATACCGAAGCCTGTGGACCCGTCGAGAATTGATCCATTAGTGTAGAACATTTTGGCGCAGTCGACTTGTTTAGAATTTTTTTGTTATTTTTGGTATTTGTTATAGAAAATATTTGGGACCACTTGTGGGCGAATATGATCCGGAATTCCACAAATCTCTTCCTTCATGGATGTATCGAAAAATACAGTTGGATCAGAAGTATCTAAGAGATGAGCACGGTTGACGTTATACGAAGATGAATTGATGTTCTGTGCCATGTAATCGAAGTACAAGGACATGAATCGGGTCTGAGAATTAAGCTCGACAAGCCTTTCGCAATTTGCAATCACCAATGGGTTCACGCTTTCTAGAAAATACGACTAGCTCAGTTTTCTCCGTGGAGAACTCGATACCCAGCTGGAGAGCTCAAGCAGACAAATTGTCCAAGGTACATTGCAGTGGTCCTTGCAAGTCGACGGCTTAGGACCTGTAATAGAGACCACACTGTCATCTGCAAGCTGCCTTAGTGTGCAGGAATTGACAAGACATTCGTCAATGTCATTCAGGTAAAAATTGTAGAGGAGAGGGCTTAAACATGAGCCCTGGGGAAGGCCCATGTAGCTAAATCGTGATGTCGATAAATCACCATGCGAGAAATGCATTTGTTTTTCAGACAACAGGTTTAGCAAAAAGTTATTTAAAATTGGGGAAAGACCATGCTGGTGCAACTTCTCATAAAGAATGTTGATAGAAACTGAATCGAAAGCCCCCTTAATATCCAAGAATACTGATGCCATCTGCTCTTTGTTAGCATATGCCATTTGAATTTCTGTTGAGAGCAACGCAAGGCAATCGTTCGTCCCTTTGCCTTTGCGGAAGCCAAATTGTGTATCTGACAGTAAGCCATTTGTTTCGATCCAATTATCGTGGCGAAACAAGATCATTTTTTCGAATAACTTCCGGATACAGGACAGCATTGCAATCGGACGATACGAATTGTGGTCGGAGGCAGGTTTTCCTGGTTTTTGGATGGCGATGACCCTCACCTGTCTCCAGTCATGTGGGACAATGTTACCCTCAAGAAACCTATTAAATAAATTCAACAAGCGTCTTTTGGCAGAGTCTGGCAGATTCTTCAACAAGTTGAATTTGATTCTATCTGGCCCCGGGGCTTTATTGTTACATGATAAGAGAGCAAGTGAGAACTCCACCATCGTAAACGGTGTTTCGTTCGCGGTATTGTAAGGCGACGCGGCGCGGTAGATTTTCTGTGCCGGGGCGGAATCCGGACACACCTTCTTGGCGAAATCGAATATCCAACGGTTTGAATATTCACCGCTCTCGTTATTATTGTTTCGGTTTCGCATGCGTCGGGCCGTGCCCCAAAGAGTGCTAATCGATGTTTCTCTTGTTAACCCGTCGACAAACCGGCGCCAGTAACTTTGTTTCTTAGCATTTATTAAATTTTTCATTCGCTTTTCTAATATCGCGTACACTCGATAACTAGCAACTAACCCGTCGTTCCGGAAGGTTTTATACGCGACAGCTTTCTCCGCGTACACGTCTGAGCACTCTTTGTCCCACCACGGGTTGGGAGAACGTTTTTGGGTGTTCACGTCGGGTACTCGTTTCGTCTGAGTTTGAATCGCGCTATCGAGAATCGAGTTGGACAAAAACTTATATTCTTCCTCCGGGGGAAGTACCTGTGTTGAATCGATAGTTTTGGATATCTCAGCAGCGTAGCTCTTCCAATCAATGTTTGTAACCAGTAGGTTCCAAAAGTACTACTTGTTGGCTCCACCACAAGTCCGCTTCTCCCTAATGTCCCCCAAGATACTCGTACGCGAGTTGCACCCTCACCTATACAACCCGAACTGACAGCATTTGATGAGTGTCACGCTCTCTCTCTGTTCTCTGACAAGAGTAAACAGGAACTCAACAATTACACCGTTTCACTTACACCTTCTTTCATGCTAACTTCACAGCGGTTTGAGCACGGAGATGTGTACCCTCGCCCAGCGATGGAGCCACCTGTGAAAGTGTTGCCACACAATAAAACGACTTGTCAAAATATATGTTGGTTTTGTCGGAAATTTTCGTTGTTTTCCGTCAAAACTCGTTTCCCACATACTCGATGTTAAATACGCTTGGCTTAGAAGGAATCGCTCTCTTTTGCCCGTGAATTTCAACCAAAGTAGTAGTGCGCGCGGAATCTAAATTTCAACAAGAAGATTGATAAAGAAATGTGGTGTAAATTGTTCACCAGTGAAAGCTTAGGAGAATAATAGTACGATTGTGCGATTAAAAATAACGTGTAAAAATACTTAAATCTACTAGTAGCACGGTTAGTTATATTAAATGATGATTAAAATTACTTATTTGATCAGTGTATGTTAAAATCTAGGTTGCTAAAATCTATTAAATAAAAAGACACGGAAGAAGAGTGATTTGCATTGTGTTCGGATAACGAATAGAAAAAGGTAAATTTAGACTCTAATTAAATTGATGAGGTTGGAGTGGAGGTTAGTAGGCGTCACATGTGCTAATCAACCTTGACAGGTTCGCTCGTCAGCGGGCCTTTTTCTTCCTATCGGAACGAGTTCCGATTTCTCGTTCACAGCAAGGGTCAGCCAATACAAAAGGTCCCAGTAGGGATAACGACGGCCGCGAGGAAGTACCGCCAAGATGCGCCGATCAACTAGGCTTTGACGTCATCGGCCATCACCAACGCGATCGTACGAGAACGAACAGGTGTCGTGTGTCCAAGGTGCCATTGGGAGAACAAAAAGCCAAAAGCCTTTCCGACGCTTATGAGCAGCGGCGGCCATTTTGTGGCGACAATCGGTTCCCACCACCAGCGAGACCGATCTTCCAGCTAAAACGGCCATTTTGTGGCTGCCACGAGGATCGATAACTAGCAAGACTGAGTATTAATCGCCAGAACCACCAGCCGATCATCGAATCGACCCGTAACTACGAGCGGAAGTTTTCTTAGGCGACCAAGGGTTGCTGACACCTCTATTCTGTCACCATACGACATAATCGTGAACGTGATACGACTCACCAGTATGGTTCCAGCCAAGCTTCGGACTAGCACCAAAAGTCAGGTATCATGTGACGTCAGTAGAATATAAGGATCTATTTTTGTACATAGTGTTTAAAGTTTAGATTAATAGAGGATAGGATAGGATAGGGCTATAAGGTGAAAGTTTAATTAAATTAGGTAAAATGAACAATTTGCGCTTCTTTTTGCTATAGTTACGATCCCCGAGCTGTAAAGAGCTATTCAAACCTCCTTTGGAGGATTTTCCGCTCCAAAGTTATCGATTCCTTCCGCTTTTGAGCATCTCTACTTTGTGGGAGTTGTTTTGCCTCGGTCCGGTGTAAACGTGGTTGGCCTAACGGACCATACCTCCACCGTTCCCGCTAATAGTGTGTGTGTTTGAAGAGGTGAGTAACATATCGGTCTGCGTTGAGTGAATAAGCGACCCTGTAGAGCACCCATACCCTCAAATTCCTATTTCCCAACAAGCAGGAAGTTTCATGTTTCGTGTGAGGTCATAGGGAACATTGATTGGTGTCGATGGTCTTGAACCAGCAATTACAATTGGTAGGTGGTCACTACGGTGGGGATCAGATATTACCTTCGACTTGCAATCTAACCGTAGTGATGTCGAGCATAAAGATATGCCCAGTGCACTTGTTTGTGCAGGTGGTCTAGGAATCCGTGTCATTTCCCCTGTGTTCAGAATTGTCATATTGAAGTTGTCACAAAGGTCTTGAATTGTCGAAGATCGACTATCGTCGTACAGACAGCCCCACCCAGTACCGTGAGAGTTAAAGTCTCCAAGAAGCAGGTGGGGCGAGGGAAGGTGTTCAATCACGTTGGAGAATCTTCGATATTCCATCATGGTCCTAGGAGGAATGTAAATAGAAGCAATGCAAAGATCTTTGCCTTTGATTGTTGTTTGACAAGCGACAACTTCAATGCCTGGCGTCGAAGGGAGGTTGATTCCATTGAAGGAGTAGCACTTTTTGATCCCTAAAAGTATCCCTCCATATGAGTCTTCTCGATCCAAGCGGATAATGTTAAAATCGTGGAAGTTGAGGTTTATATTAGAAGTAAGCCATGTTTCACACAGGGAAAATGAATCACAATGATTGTAATTTAGCAAATGTTTTAATGAATCAATTTTGGGGATAATACTTCTGCAGTTCCACTGTAAAACAGTGATCAGATCCGTGATTCCGTCTAATAAGTTAGCCATCGAAAGATACGATCGCTGTAAGGAGGGGCCATTGTTCAGTCAACTGTTTTAAAAATGTTCTTACTGTTGGTAGAATAGCAACCAGCAAGCTTTTCATAGGATCGGTAATGTTGAAAGCTGTGAATATCCAGTCAACAATGTCAGAAAATTTAAGGAATCCCGGTTTAGGTTGAGTTTCTGACTGTAAAATTGGAGTACTTGGGATTTTTGGTGCCCCTTGGGAGTGCTGGGAACTCCTGGTTGTATCTCAATTTCCCAAAACCAGGAGGTATTATCTTCGGATTTGTACCAGCGCTTCCAGTTGATGAATTATTTTTATTTTGTACCCTTGTTTGGGACAACCTAGGAACCTTACGAGGAAGTTCAGGTGAGTTTTGATTAGGTCTTTTCCTAGAGTTTCCAAACAGAGCCAAAGAATGCCCCTCGCAAGGGTCGTTAAAGGCGTTATCGTCAGTTGGCAAAAGAGCGAATGGGTTTTCGGAGATAAGTGGAACAGCTCTTTTAAGCATTTCTGCGTAAGAGCGTCTGGAGCGATCTTTGGCGAATCGCTTCAGTTTATCCGCGAGAAGTTTGCACGTTGGGCATGTCAAAAGTGCATGCGGATTCTCCCCACAGTAAACACACTTCTCAGCGGGCCTACTGCAAGTATCATCCGTATGGCGTTCTCCACATTTACCGCACCGTTGCTTGTTGCTACAGTAGGTGGCCGTGTGACCTAGCTGCTTGCAATTGGAACAATTCATGACCCGCGGTACAAACAGGCGTACAGGTAGACGAGCTCCTCCCACTTCAACGTAGCTCGGAAGTGCAGATCCGGCGAAGGTTACGCGAAACGAGTCTGATGGATAGTAATTCCCATCTTCGATGGACTTTGAGTGCAATTGCTTGCACTCCAAAATCTTAACTGATTGAAGGTTAGGGTCCTTAAAGCGGCCAGCCCCATCATTCATCAGATCATCGACAGTTAGACCCGCATCACTTACCACACCGTCGATCTCCACATCACGAGAAGGGATGTAGACGCGATACTCCAGCGTAAAGAGGCTATTGCTAACGATATCATTGGCCTATTTCAAGTCAGTAACGACTACGCGCAGTTTATCTGACTGAACCTTTTTAATCTCGGTTACGGCCGAGTAACGTTTTGTCAGCTCCCGTGCAACAGTTATGCTGTTTAACGGTTTATTTTTGGGCCGAAAGTATACCACCCAAGGACCAGCGGATCCACCCTGGTAAACCTTGACTCGGGGGGGGGGGCTGTGAGACATTGGGGGAAAGTGGGGGAAGTGGATCGACCATAACATCATCTGTCTCCGAATCAGATACACGTTCTTCTTCCCCATAATATTCGTCTTCGGAGGGTGATCCTTCTGTTTGTTTCATTGTGTTGCGGGAGCAACACTCGACCGCACTATTTAATTTAAATCAAAATAAAAAATAAGTAAAAGTAAAAGAAAAGTAAAAAACGCTTTTAATCCACCTCACAGTGTGATGAGACATTTCTTATAATTCTTATCACTCTCTTCGGATATTATATCGTTTGAGAACATTTAGAACTTGATGCTTCGCGATGTTTTTGATAACACATACTACATGGGATAGTGGCAGGACTCAGAGAATCGCTCAAATCAGCATAGGACAACATCAGTGCTAGAAATCTCAAACCAAATCAATGGGAAAGCGAAAAAAAGGCCCATGAAATAGACATACCAACGAATTATTGTTAATACTCTGTTAATAAAATATCTATATTGTGGTGGGAAAACTGAATTTTCCTAAAGGGGTTATATATTGTACTGAAACAAAAAAAAACGATTTTTTTAATCGATTTCAAGTTTATATTTTACTCAAATTTCCAACGCGACTGAGAACAAAGAAATCAACGCTTTTTCTTGAAAAGGGCGATACTAGCAGTGATACCATTCAAAGAAAATCAACAGTGAATATTTCCAGACTTGGTTTTATTTCCTATTTAAGAACTATTGTGTTTTTTGACATTCTAGCTTGCATGATTCAGTGATCGAAACCCAAAACTTCATAAAGTATTTGAAATTATTAAATTAAAATTTGTTTTTGCTATTGAAATTGACAAAATGATAGTATCGCCCCTTTGGCGATTGTTTACTTTTTCGGTCCCATCTATCAGCATTGAAGTATCGCCCTTACGTTTTTTTACAATAACTACCGTTTTACACCACCGATTTCGTCCGGGTTTTTTCAATAGAGATCATTGTTACTATTTACAGCTGGTATCAGTTTGATAATCCTAAAAAATACGAAAATAACAGTTTCGCCTCTAAACTGCTAGCAAAAAAAGTATCGTTCTGTTTGTTTGCATGGAGCGTGGAGGGCGAAACTTTAAATAAGCAAACAAAAATACAGTTTCGCCCGTTGTATTTTTTGCTGTAGTTTAAGAAAGCAATATCGTAGAATCAAAATTTTTAGGTTAATTTGTTGCGTTTCAAAGCCCTCATTCGCATGTAAGAAAAAAGCCCTATGTTTACATTTGTAAGTATCGCCCTTTTCACAAAAAAAGCGTTGAAATGAAATCGCAGCCCCTGATATCACGCTATTTCTGAAGTACATGCATGCATAGTTTCAAATTTTACTTCGACATCGACTTTTTCTAAAGGTGACTTCCCAGTAGTATTCTTGATTTGAATTATTATAGCTAATCCTAATGCCAAAGAACAAATAAAAACCTCACGAAAACGAACCGTTTTGGAAAATCATCATCATTACTGGAACTTTCATTTTCACGAAACTTTTCGATAACCTTCCGTCACTTGCGTTAATGCACTGGGTGCACAGTAGGGTGACAGGAAAAAAATGACCCCTATCGGCCCACCTCTGCGTCGATTCCTAGTCCCACCAGGAGTACTTGCACCAAATTTGAAGCAAATCGGACAAGTCTAACTACCGGACCAACGGGCCTGAAATTTGTATGGGAATTTTCAACAATTTACATGGAGAAAACCCACCAGCACACATTTTCGCCGCTAACTGGAACTGTATGCATCGTATTATCACTGTAAGTGAAAATAAGAAGGATAATTGAATTGTCTACAACTTCGTCGAAGACTGCAAGTAAATCCGACTTTGTTAAAAGAAGTTATTAAACTTTTAACGAAGTGATGTCTGAGTCAGTTTTGCATGGAGCCTAATAGTGCATGGTTGTGTATCAGTACTCGATTCACACGAACTAAACATTTTTGTGAAATGATCGTTAGGTTTAGCTCAATAGTATGTTCAGAAGAATTATAGTAGATAATACGAGTCATGCTTTGATTAGAAAATTTTAGTTCCACCTGTTACCGCATAGAGGGCGCCAACACTAACTTTTCAACGGAAAGAGATAGAAAGTTGGTGTCTTCTACAAAGTTATAGAACAGGCATTTTTCAGTATTTCTTCTGAACATCTTGATACTCTATCTCTCTTCTATGAAAAGTTAGTAGTGACGCCCTCTATGCGGTCACAGGTGGAACTAAAATTTTCTAACCAAAACATAACTCGTATTATTTATTATAATTCTTGTAAACATACTATTCGGCTAAATCTAACCATTATTTCACAAAAATATATAGTTCGCGGGAGTCGAGTACTGATACACAACCATGCACTGCTAGGCCCCATGCAAAACTGACTCAGACATCACTTCGTTAAAAGTTAAATAACTTCTTTTAACAAAGTCGGATTTACTAGCAGTCTTCGACAAAGTTGTAGATAATTGAAATATCTTTCTTATTTTCACTTACAGTGATAATACGTTGTATACAGTGCCACCTAGCGGCGAAAATACGAGCGAGTGAGTTTTCTCCATGTAAATTGTTGAAAAATCCAATATAAACTTCAGGCACGTTGGTCCGGTAGTTAGACTTGTCCGATTTGCTTCAAATTTGGTACAAGTACTTCTGGTGGGACTAGGAATCGACTCAGGGGTGGGTCGATTGAGTTTTCAAAAATTCATCATTTTTCTGGGCAGTCTAGTGCACAGTGCTCTAAAAATCTAGCGAAATCGTCTTAGGGCACCAGCGGGTCTGTAAAGAATACTAAAAAATAATTTCTATTCCATAATTTTCAGTTCAGCAATTCGAGAGTTCGTGCTCACCGCAAACCATGAAAAATAGACTACGTTGTGAAGCGATGATCACTATTTATTAAAAAATCACGGTTAAATAAAAAATAAAACTGTTAAAAAATTTCAAATAGTTTATAATTTTCACAAACCTATTAGGAAAAATTGTTTAATAAGCTTTCGCAATATTGTGTAGGAAAAAAGCTGAAAATTTGAAAAGAAATCTGAGGATTATGATTTATTACAGAACTCTGGAATTTTCTATTGGAATGTTTTCAGGCATGAATTTGATATTGATGCTATTAGACAACTGTGAAATCAAGACCAATAGATCAGTTACATATCAGGACCCCATTCCGACAATTTATCAAAAGTCCTCATGATGTTTACAACAACAGGTTATCAATCTACGGATCAGATAATGTTATTGTAATATTGAATCAAATCAGTTTGCATCAATAAATTTTCAACTCCAATCCAATATTTTTTTTGTGTGGTGGGGGGGGGGCTGTATGGTGTTAAAACCTTCTCTTGGCTACGCCGTTGCTTGGAGTTATTTATTTCGCTTTTCATTTACCGAAAGGTTTCAGATCGATCCGATGGTCATAAGTTAGAAAAATTGCAGTCAGAAGGTTCGCACAAATGAACATTTTTGCACTGATAAGTTATCAAGTTCCTTCCAGATAACTTGGAAGTGTTCGGTGATTATTTCTAGCGGTTGTAGATAGAAAAATGAAATACAAAATTCGATTTATCGAAATAATGTTTGGCTTATTTCAATGGATTATTACTGTATTGAACAATAAATAGGCGACGAAGAGTAATCCACAAACAACAAGCCATAACTTTTAAAGTATTCAAAATAGATATTTGAAGTCTTCAGTAAAGTTATTCGCAAAAGTAAGAGCTACCAATTTGCTGAAGGCATCATTTCGTTATAATCACTTCCAAGAAAATTTGTGAAAATATCTCACTCATAGGGGGATTAATCAGCAAAAGCACAATACCAAAAGAAAGAGCATATTACTTCCATTAAATTCTCCGAAGATACTATTGACCTAAAATAAGCCGTTTTGGCGTTAATAATAGATTACATGTTTTTGGTGATATTTCTGGCAATGGGAAATGATAAAAATCTTTCGTCCGCATTTAATGTTAAATATCTCTTTTGATAATAGTCCGATTTCAACAATCTATAGCTTGTTCGAAAGGTATTTGTTTAAGCTGTCTAAAAACATATAAATTGTTAATGTATATTGTCAATTCCGGCAGATAATTTAAAAAAAAACTGCAAAAAACGCCATTTTTACGCATTCAAACATTCATATCTTAAAAACTAAACATCAGAATCAAAAACAAATTAATAGCGTTCATACTGTTTTTTAGTTCTTTCATTTAAAATTGGTTTGGATAAGATTGGTTCAGCCATTGCTGAGAAACACGAATGAGAATTTGTCCGTTACATACACACACACACAGACACACACACACACACACACACACACACACACACAGACATTGTCCCAAATCGTCGAGCTGAGTCGATTGGTATATAAGACTCGGCCCTCCGGGCCTCGGAAAAAATCTTGAAAGTTTGAGCGAATTCTATACATTTCTTTTATAAGAAATGTAAAACGAAACACTTCACCAGTTGATTCCTGACGAGCTGGTAGGTGAATTGATCCTTCGTTTGTTTTATCCGTCACCCGCGTGACCTTCACACAGTAGAGAGCTGATATAGCTCGTCTAAACAAAGCCGTCTTTCAGGCAATAAAACTGTTTAGTAACGCACTTCACTGCACTACCTTCACCGATATCGCAGGTAATAATTATCACTCGCGGGACTGTTTATTAGTAGTGCTTTACTGCAGCCTCTGCCACAGCAAGCACCTTCGTACTGCCGAAAAAACTAAACCTCACCGGAGAGAACAAAAAGCACTTGTTTCTCGGTACAACGTTCGGTTACGAATGAATGTTGAAACAGTAATAACTATAATATTTATTGTTTTATGATTGTTTGTAGGATAAATGCTATTGTAAAATTCTATCCGGGTAAACTTGCTATTAACTAACCATTTCAAACTCATGTTCGATTCCGAACTCACATGTTGATTAAGGCAGTTATATAGATTTTTCTTATATAAACGGGTATCATCATAATAACTAATTAAAAAAAACAATTCAACTAGACACCTTTGGACACAACGTTTAATATCGACAATGCCAACAAGTTCCGGTGGAAATGGCCACACTGCAGAATTAAAATAGCACTGCGAGGGAAGCACCTATCTTTATGAAAAATGGCTTTTCATGTTTCTTACCCCACCGTTATCACTCGCGGGACTGTTTATTAGTAGTGCTTTACTGCAGCCTCTGCCACAGCAAGCACCTTCGTACTTCCGAAAAAACTAAACCTCACCGGAGAGAACAAAAAGCACTTGTTTCTCGGTACAACGTTCTATTACGAATGAATGTTGAAACGGTAATAACTATAATATTTATTGTTTTATGATTGTTTGTAGGATAAATGCTATTGTAAAATTCTATCCGGGTAAACTTGCTATTAACTAACCATTTCAAACTCATGTTCAATTCCGAACTCACATGTTGATTAAGGCAGTTATATAGATTTTTCTTAAATAAACGGGTATCATCATAATAACTAATTGAAAAAAAAACAATTCAACTAGACACCTTTGGACACAACGTTTAATATCGACAATGCCGACAAGTTCCGGTGGAAATGGCCACACTGCAGCATTAAATTAGCACTTAGCACTGCGAGGGAAGCATGGCTTTTCATGTTTCTTGACCCCACCGTTTTCGACGAAAAATAGTTTTGAAATCCTACATGCACTAGAAAAAAGTTGGGCATGGAAGGGTTAAGGTTTTCGAGTGACGTCTTCTTTCTTGTTTAGTTCTTCCCTAGGTATGTTAACTATTGGTTTGCGGATTCCGTGGAATATTGGTTATGCCCCATTTATTATGAATTATTTTTATTTTATACCCTTGTTTGGGACAACCTAGGACCCTTACGAGGAAGTTCAGGTGAGTTTTGATTAGGTCTTTTCCTAGAGTTTCCAAGCAGAGCCAAAGAATGCCCCTCGCAAGGGTCGTTAGAGGCGTTATCGTCAGTTGGCAAGAGAGCGAATGGGTTTTCGGAGACAAGTGGAACAGCTCTTTTAAGCATTTCTGCGTAAGAGCGTCTGGAGCGATCTTTGGCGAATCGCTTCAGTTTATCCGCGAGAAGTTTGCACGTTGGGCATGTCAAAAGTGCATGCGGATTCTCCCCACAGTAAACACACTTCTCAGCGGGCCTACTGCAAGTATCATCCGTATGGCGTTCTCCACATTTACCGCACCGTTGCTTGTTGCTACAGTAGGTGGCCGTGTGACCTAGCTGCTTGCAATTGGAACAATTCATGACCCGCGGTACAAACAGGCGTACAGGTAGACGAGCTCCTCTCACTTCAACGTAGCTCGGAAGTGCAGATCCGGCGAAGGTTACGCGAAACGAGTCTGACGGATAGTAATTCCCATCTTCGATGGACTCCAAAATCTTAACTGATTGAAGGTTAGGGTCCTTAAAGCGGCCAGCCCCATCATTCATCAGATCATCGACAGTTAGACCCGCATCATTTACCACACCGTCGATCTCCACATCACGAGAAGGGATGTAGACGCGATACTCCAGCGTAAAGAGGCTATTGCTAACGATATCATTGGCCTGTTTCAAGTCAGTAACGACTACGCGCAGTTTATCTGACTGAACCTTTTTAATCTCGGTTACGGCCGAGTAACGTTTTGTCAGCTCCCGTGCAACAGTTATGCTGTTTAACGGTTTATTTTTGGGCCGAAAGTATACCACCCAAGGACCAGCGGATCCATCCTGGTAAACCTTGACTCGGGGGGGCTGTGAGACATAGGGGGAAAGTGGGGGAAGTGGATCTCCGAATCAGATACACGTTCTTCTTTCCCATAATATTCGTCTTCGGAGGGTGATCCTTCTGTTTGTTCCATTTTGTTGCGGGAGCAACACGCTCGACCGCACTATTTAATTTATATCAAAATAAAAAATAAGTAAAAGTAAAAGAAAAGTAAAAAACGAAACACTTCACCAGTTGGTTCCTGACGAGCTGGTAGGTGAATTGATCCTTCGTTTGTTTTATCCGTTACCCGCGTGACCCTCACACAGTAGAGAGCTGATATAGCTCGTCTAAACAAAGCCGTCTTTCAGGCAATAAAACTGTTTTGTAACGCACTTCACTGCACTACCCAGATAGAAATCCGTTCAATGCGTTACTGCCTTTGTGCGTTATTTGGACAAAGCCATAAGTAACGCTAGTGCTTGAATCATCGATTAGAGCGCCACAAGTAGTTACGGGCTATATTCGTGCGTCTATTATTCTCGTATCGTAACACACTGTCCCTTTTTCTATCAGATCGTTTAATTTACAATATTTGCTCGGAAATACTTCGGTTACTCTTCACATCGAAGCATGTTTTTTTTATCAAACTGTAGTACATATTGTACACAAAACTTGAACAATCTCTTGTGGCATATTGTTCTTGTTGCAGGCCGACCAGTCCGTGAAGGTAAGAAATAAAAAAAAAAATGATTCATAATTGTACCGATTCAATTTCAACAGAAAATTCTCGTGCCTGGCGGAATCGATATCGCGATGACACCGATAATAGCACCTCCAGTTTTGTGCTGACTGTCGGATATGGATATATTTTGGTATGATTGCTCGCGATCGCCAGAAGCTACTGCAAAACAATATTAGGTTGAACAAAAATATCAGTCTGTTGGTAGCTTTCTGTGATGGGAATGACGGCAAGTGTAAAATGGTACGTGAGTACAATTATTGTAAATTTGTCGGTAGTTCATGATTATGTATTTCAAGAACTGGAGAAAGCTCAGCACGAAGGCAAACGTGAGCAGCTACTGGAAGCGGAATAACGGGAGCGATACGTATCCAAAGTCGGTAAATTAGGAGGAAATATTGAGGCAAGTTGTTGGTACGCAATAACACTGCCAATGATTTCTGAATGGTTCTGCAAGCTGCTGGAAACACCCAACAATCCACGTTTTGCCATGTAACTTACTAGAAGTGCTAGCAACGCTTCTACAATGTAAAGGAAATCCTTTTATGATCATCTCCGTTGTGCATGTCATAAACCAATACCATGCGCTAATGATGCGTGACCTAAAGAAAGCACAGCAACCGGAGCGTACAACCGTAAACAGAAGATTTCCTGGCCAATCATCCGTAAGGTCTTCGCAAATGCATCCTACACGAGGAGGCCTACATTGCACTATTACAGCCGGCTCAATCGACTCACTATGGTATACTGCAGATATGTAACATAAATGGGAACAATATTATGAAGCTCTATTTGCTGTGCTTTCTACGGTGACGTACTGTGCCTCCAGCTTTTATATATTGCTGCGAAATCTATCGGCTATTCGAAACTATTGAGTAATCATCATGGACGTGGAACAAATGTGATCCGAACTTCTGAATCAATATGCGAACGAATTCGTAGAAACGAGGACTCAATTCACCAGTCGGAATATTGTGAGTGCTGATTGATAGTCTATTATAAAAGACCCCCATTTGTCGCTTTAGGCTGCAATGTAGCTTACGTGCATAATTCTATCTCGGAAGAATCGATTTGAAGCAAAGTTAGAACGGAAATTTTATAATGAAATCCAAACTTAATGTAATCAAAAGTGTCCTTTAATCAATTTGTATTTGTATATTTAAGATTTATTCCGATTAACAAATTTCTCTTCCATTTACAGGGCAGAGATCATACTATAACCGCAAAGTATGTAACCGCTCAGACTAAGCTAACCGCGTTACCTAAATTAGACCAAAATCTAGATGCCCATCTGCCGAACATTATGAAAATCCTCATCAATGACATTCGCCTGTTAGACAAGATGAAGTTAAATAATCACCAACCAAGTATTTTTACCGACTGCACAAATGTGCATTCTACGCCATAGTCAACGTGTGTCACAATGCTACAGTCGTTGTAGTGTTGGACAGTTCCAGTCAGTATAACTATCAACGACTGAAGAAGTGTGGTCTGGAACTGCTGCGAAAAATGAAAAATTGTACAAGTTTGACGAATCCCTCGAAATCAGCGTACACGTGTTCGCTACTTTGTGCTATTCGCTACTGATGGCAGCGGCATCGACGTTGGTTATTGGTGAGCGGCAGCATATCGACTACGCAGTAGAGACCGTCGAGATGGAAAAGATAGCAAAGTATTTGTTAAACTATCTTTTTTCCTAGCAGTGCGGTAAGTGGTAGCAGAAATCCGTTTGTTGATAGTGATTATATAGCCTATAGTTTAAATTGTAACTGGTACAAAGTTACGTAACGATTGTATATCAACCTCTTGTATCCTCCATAGCTTACAGTGAATCTACTAAAAGCTCCAATCAACTCGATTGATTCATATAGATGTTTCCAACCAATTGCAAAACGTTGCTAGATTGGTCGGTGTTAAGTCAGACCAGACTAAGTGACATTGTATTGATTTCGAGAAAAATGAGCATAAAGTTTGAATCGCAGCATCCTTTACTTAATAATTCGAAATTAATTTCAACCATAATTCATGCTAATTGTAACATATTACAACTCCGGCAAAAGTGGATTGTAGCTGAATAAATTCTTTATCCAGTGCTATCATTATGCCACTTTTTAATATTTTGCGACTTAGTTCGATCTGACTTAACACCGACCATATGAGATTCAAATCCCATACGCGCGCAAATTTATGTAACTTATACAATTCAAGAAATTCATCTAAATGTTTCATCGAGTTTGAAAATTGTTCAAACCAGTTAGTGATGGAAATGTTTAGTAAACAAGGTTTATTTACTGATTTATTTTTGATTTTTAGTTCTTCTTGCTGAACAGCACTTTTTGCCTTTCTCAATAGAAAGGTATTGCAATTGCTCTGAAAACCGACCTTTTAACCGAGGCCCGGAGGGCCGAGTGACATATACCATTCGATTCAGTTCGTCGAGTACGTCAAATGTCTGTGTGTATGTATGTGTGTGTGTATGTGCGTTTGTGTGTGTGTGTGTGCGTGACTACAATCTCACTCACTTTTCTCAGTGATGGCTGAACCGATTTTCACAAACTTAGTCTCAAATGAAAGGTACAACGTTTCCATAGGCTGCTATTGAATTTCTAATGGATCCGACTTCCGTTTCCGGAATTACAGGGTGATGAGCACGATCACGCAGAAAATGCCGATTTTAACAAATTCTGCAATGAATGTATAATGGTGAAAATTTTTCCAAAATGTGGCCACAACTGGTTGAAATTGTTGTACTACGTCACTAACAGCCATTCAAAGTCTCTTTGGCCACATTGGCCACCATCATCGGTTCCGGAAGTCCCGGCGAAAGTATCCAAATTTAGAATAACAGTCACATCGGTTTCTCGGAGATGGCTCAACCGATTAGACTAAACTTAGTCTCAAATGAAAGGTATTTTATCATCGTAAATGGCTATTAAATTTCATTCAATTCCGACTTCCGGTTCCGAAGTTACAGGTTGTGGCGTGCCGTCACAAAGCAAATTCCGACTCAAAGCAATACTCCGATGAATACAAAAAAAGTAAAAATTTCGCTAAAATGTCTGTCAAAAAACTTAAATTTGCAGTTCTAGGTCCCTGACGGCCAACCAAACTTTCTTTGACTACATTGACCATCATAGACGGTTCCGGAAGTGCCCGGGAAAAGCGGTCATCTTTCAAAATTAACAAACTCACATCAGTTTCCCGGAAATGTCTTGGTCGATTTTCACAAACTTAGTCCCAAATGATAGCTATATTATCCCCACAGATGTCTATAAAATTTCGTACGGATCGCTTATATGGTTCCGGAAATATAGACTAAACCGTCCAGTCACATATGAAATTCCCATATAAGCCGGAACTCAAAATTTTTTTTCAAAGGGGGAACTTATGAAATTTCTGAAATCGAATTCGTATTTTTGATGCCAAACATCTTTAAAATGCATGAAATGTCGAGATTTTATGTTACATCGAAAAAAAATTTTTTGATGAAAATCGACTTTCTGGGACTTCGCCGATTTCGCACCTTTTTTAATTTTATATTACCGTGGCTGTTTCGAAAAATTGTCATAATCAATGTTTGGTGCTTAGACCATTTGGGCATAAAGTATCCTTCCTACACATGGTGCGAGCATTACCGTTCTTCTCCCACCAGCTGATCAAGACGACCAAACTAAGTCTCAAGCCGCTGTTTACTGATTCTGATGGTTAAAGTTTTCGATTTGGATTTTTTTCTTTTACAAAATTTTAGAACTCGAAAAATAATTTCTTTTCTTGTACATAGTTGTCATGTCATAAGAATATAATATACATTTGAAAGCTTTTAATGAATATAAACAACGATAAAATTCTCGTGTTCATGATTCAGAAAGGCACAATTGCACCGCTAGGTGGATTAAAACAGGTTTTTTCTTATTGGAATTCAAATTTCATTTAAAAAATAACCTAAAAGAGGCCATCTTAGAACGCGAAAGAAAATAGTTTTTCCTTGCCGTTCACTAAATTTAAATCAT
This sequence comes from Topomyia yanbarensis, assembly GCF_030247195.1. Taxonomy (NCBI): domain Eukaryota; kingdom Metazoa; phylum Arthropoda; class Insecta; order Diptera; family Culicidae; genus Topomyia; species Topomyia yanbarensis. The sequence continues at coordinate 117,758,053 of NC_080670.1, forward strand.
TCATACACCCGTTCTGATTGCACGGTTTGATTTTTATGAAGATTTAGCGCCGATTTCTTCACCCTCGCTTAACGCTTAAGCCAGGTTTAAACGTACTGGTGAACCTGGTTTTAAAGTTAAGCGATGGGGAAGAAATCGGCCCTTAGTGAACTGAATACTTTGAATGTTTTTTGGCTGATGGCTCCACGATTTCGACAGTTCTTCTTCGTATTTGACCTTCAATTCAGTGAATAAATCGGAATAATTTCACGATAGCCACGGACTTACCAGAAGTCATGGATTAAACAAACTCGCACATAGTAGCAGGATACAAGAGGCCTTTTCTCTTTGAGTTATGCGTGCTTCTAGAGGAACCCCTCGGTGAAATTCCTATATTGCTAGAATCAAAAGGCTATGTGGATACTCGTCTGACGAAGATGAAGTACTCAAATCTCAATTGTCTTTTTGACATACACTTTTCAGGTTGTAAGGAGCCATCACAGACGACTGCCTCTGGGGTCTTTTCAGGTGGATAGAATTCTTGGGCATTTGCTTGTAGAGTTGTGACAACCGAATCGATCAAATGGGTGCTTGAAAGTTTTGCTTCGTATAAGTCTACGAGCAATATGGATAAAGCACAAGACTCGTTCTTGCGCTGCATCCGAACATGTCAACCATTGGCGTAGCTTGCAAACTTGCTTCTCAACAGAAGTCCGAAAATATCAAAAAAATTGTTGCATATTTTCAAGCACAAGTGCCCCCCATGAGCCAATAATACCAAACAAATATTTCGACAAAAGCGTGTTTTGTCTCGCGATGGTTATGGATGTATATTTTATTGTTTCAAACTTGATTTTGTCAATAATGAACTATTTTGTTAGTATATAGAAGAATGCATTGGGTGGTTCTTTATTTACCGATAATTTAAATAATATCGATCATCGATTGTCAGGAATTTTCAATATTATCAATATTAGTATTTTTATCAGACATTACTATTAGTTGTGCATTGAATGATAATTATTGGGTTTTGGTAAATGTGTGAGTATATTTGTATGTGCATTCGAAGAATTTAACTAAAAATATTGAACATGGCTTTTTCCCTCGATATCCCTCGCGATTTTTTCTTTGAAATTGTCTTTAGACTATTCAGTTCCAACTAGGCTTCAGCGGCACATCTCTGCGCCCAAAATGCCTAGAGAATCTAAGATGCTGTATTTTTGTGTTGTTGTTTGACGAGATAATACAAGACGAAAAAATTATATCGCATTTTAAAATTTATATTATTGTGGGTGAATGGAGAACAGTGAGTCTAGTTATGTATCCAAGTCCGTCTTGGATCACATATATTCGGAACAACATCAAATTTTGCTTCAAGCTGTTCTCAACTCCTATTCGGCTGCTTTCACGCTGCCACCCGCGTTACGGCTTGGTAAGGCCAAACTGGTGTCGAAGGAGGTCAATTAAGGTTGTCTAACGTATTCTTAATGGTCACATCATTAGCGTTTCTGTATTAAAATAGGCAGACAGCCTTTGTTGACTTGAATATACATATTAGGTAATATGTATAAAGTGATATATAATGTCTTTTTCGCTTCAGATAGTTGGTATTCGCACCAGTAGAGTTCCTTTAGCGTCTCATATACGAGTTCCGAAGAAATTGACGGATTCTATGACAAAGATCTTGTTTCTATGAGACCGATCGACCGACGGTGTTGAAATGCGGGAAGAGATGAGTAGCTGTAAGCTAGTTTTACAAGAAGGAATGAAACCAGAGCTGCTAATTTTCAACAGGTTTGTTTAAACTTGAAGGAAGAACAAATCTCAAATCATGCCCTACTATGTTCAATTCGCAGTTATTTCATTCATTCAAACAGCCAAGTTGCATAATCATTTTCCATTCATTTTCAGTTTCATTGACCATGTGAATATCTCTCTAATTGGGTATTGACCAGGTTTTTCAAGCAAAACTACTCTGAACGTACTTCTTGCTTTACTTGTATGCTTGAAAACCCAAAACATGTCAACATTTAACCTAAACTGGCCTCTACAGAGCAGATGACAGCTTTGGTTGGTAAATGAAAAAGCATCAATTTGAAATGAAGACGTACGATTTTGCCATGAAAATCCAGCCAACTTGAAAGTGAAAGATTGAAGGGGGCTTTGAATTTGAATCATGGTTGGGTTCAATTGAACTGAAAGTTGGCATTTTAAAATGAAAATTCACAACACTGAATGAGACATTTACTTACTACCACTGAAATTAAATCTGTAAGTAGCACTAACACATATCGAACTGCAGTTCAAACAGTTCAGGAACTGTACGGGATGGCGCTGGGCCTGTGGCTTTCGACTGGCATGGTCCTTTCTCATTGGTTCGGAAGTCTTCATGGCTGGTTGGTAGATGTGTGCTCCTACTTACTATGGGATAAATCAATTCGCTTGGGTGGGGAATGTGGATCCTACTAATTGTTGACTCTTTTGACCTTGGGTATGAGGCTAGTTCTAAAATGGAGTGCACGACTGGCACCTAAGAGCTATACAGCCGCTCTACGCATAATTGTCCCATGTGTATAGGGAATGGGACAGTTATGCGTATAGCGGCAGTATATCATATTCAGGACTTGCTTTTATGCTTATTTAACTCGACCAAGCACACCAGCTCCTAGAAATGCTGAGTAGCCTTTTCGGGTCGGTGTGATCTGTTCGAGTCGAATCAGATGGACATTCAGTTCGAGCTAGCTTTATGGGGAATCGCGGATAAATATTGTAGGAAAAAGTATTCGCGAGTAAGGACTAACACTGCTAGCATTTTCACCGTACCCATTAATAGTCGAATGATCCGCTTCGCGCCTAGGAGACACAAAAGAGATAAGGATTCAATAAGAAATTCTCCACTATGACGTGGATTCCAACGCGATGGTAGGATGATTTTCCACAGAATTAGACAGACTAAATGACATGACACTACCCACTCCCTGCAACAGACTTGTGCCAAATAGTGGATATTCATGGATTTTTTTTATAGTAAGGTTTAAAAACTTCAAAAGCCTGGCCTGTAGTGTAGTGGTGTATTGTCACTGTGTTGGACTCACGACTCACGCTCGTGCCCAACCACTAAAAACACTCCTTTTTGCCCTTCTTCCCCACGGAACTACATCAAGGTATTACTTCGTGGGGGGAAGGTGTGCTTTCGTCGCACCTCTGTCTTCTGCTCTATCTCGGAGCCTCACTTGGTTCATGATATGGCTCGGCCTTTGAGCTTTGATTTAACTCTCGACTCTTCTCTTGCTTATTGTCTTCATCTATTATGTCGCCTTTTTAGCTCTCGTCTCCGTGAGCCGTTTAGATGCTGATTCCATGATCTATTCAGCTCCTGTTTCCGTGAGTCATCCAGCTCCCGGCCTTATCGCGATCTACTCAGATAGTCCCCGACGGTGAACTCACCCTATTCCGACCGATAGTTCCCCGACGGAGGTATTTCTATCAACACCGTTACCCGCTTCCTTGAGCCATGTAGCTCCCAGCTTTATCGAGATCTACCCGGATATTATCCGGCGGCGAACTACCGTACTCTGACTGAGGGTTCCCCGGTAACGGAATTACTTTCGATACAGGAGTTTGTTTCGTGAGCCAATTAGTTCCCTTTTGTGTCACGATATTGTCATAGTTAGTTTCAACAATCTCGTCTAGAGACAACACTTAACTTGAAACGTTTTCATATTTTTGTAAGATTTCGTTTTCAATAGGACTCACAACGTTGAGATTAAAATTATGGACGCTCTCAAACTGCTGAGCAAGTCTTCGAGCTTTTTTCTCGTTTGTAAGAAGTATGTAGTCACCTTCCTTCAGAGCTGGAATTGGTTTCTGAGGTTTCTTAAGAACCTTAGAAAGTTTCCTGAAAGATATAGAATATGGCTTGATTTGTTCAATCTCTTGTCCGAAATTTTCATCTCTTAAGAGTGAAAATCTATCCTTATTTTCTTTTCGTAGATTGTCGTCAATAATAGGAGTGTTTAATTTTATCGGTGTTGCTGGTATACCAGGTGCACAGATTAATCTGTGTTTCACTGATTTTCAATATACTGCACAGATTTCCTAAACTGCACAGTTTTCTGTTTTAATGCACAGGTTTTCACAGTTTTCTGTTATAAAGCACAGACTAGCCCAGACTTCTCAATTATCCCGCGCTCAATTTTTGCGTCTCACAAAAACCGAAAAAAAGGTCAACACTTCTTGTTTTGAGACAAACTTGTACGTTTTCCTTAACACAGATTTGCATAGGCTGCGCACAAAATATTTCGTGGCATTCCTTTGGTACTGATAAATTTCTAGTATCAGCTGTAGAATCACTTAAATTTTGTAATGCTGTATCAATGGCTGCTCTATTTTGTAAACCATTGTCATGATTAAAATTATTCTCAATATAAGTTTTGTACCTTTCCCAATTCGCTTTATGATAATTAAACACTGAGCTAATGGGATTGGAAACAGTTTCTTGAAAAAGTGAAAAAGTTACTGGAAGGTTGTCAGAATCAATGTCAGTATGTGTAATCAATTCGCTACAAATGTGACTTTGATCTGTCAAAACCGGATCAATTGTTCATGGACTCATTACAGACAAATAGCACGTAGGTCCATTTGGGAACGAAATTGAATAATAACCAGCAGAATAATCATTAAAAAGTAGTTTGCCGTTGGAATTGCGTTGAGCATTATACCAGGATCGGTGTTTAGCGTTAAAATCACCGATTATAAAGAATTTCGACCGATTTCTTGTAAGTTTTTGTAAGTTTCCTTTCAAGAAATTTATTTGCTCGCCAGTGCATTGGGTTAGAGATTTTTCCAAAAGAGATTTCTCTAACCCGATAAGAGGCGAATAACCCTAAGGTTAAAACCTTCATAATCAAATAAAAAAAATCGCTATTGCGATCCCTCCGCCGAATCCAACAATTCGATCAAATCTATGAATAATAAAATTAGAGTTACTCTTTAATTTAATATTTAGTTTTAAAAAAGTTTCGGTGACAACGGATATATGCACATTATGTACCTTCAAGAAGTTGAAAAATTCGTCTTCGCATGTTTTTAATGAACAAACATCCCAGTTTAATAAATTTAAAAGATTATTTAAAGTCATTATTAAACTAACTTTAACCTCATTTCAATTTTATTAGCAAATTTGTACCCAGTTAGAAAAGTTTCAAACATAGAGGTAGAATTTAGCATTGCAGTTATCAATTGAAACATTGATTGCTGCAAGAAATTCAAATTTTCTTCCGTAATGCTACCTAGATCGGTTGGAGCAAAGGAAGCGTTGTGTGAACATGAAGCCGGATGAGGGGTAGTCATCGTTCTTTTAGCCATGTGACCTGCCTCTGAAGCATAAGATCGTTATATAGGTAGAGAAGTTGTATTTCTATTTTGACGCGGATTAATACGTTTAAATGTATTTTCTTGAAGTGTATCTGAGAAGTAGGTAATTTTTTATTTGTTTTATTTCTTGTTGAGAATGCATGGCCAGAAATTCGATTTATGGTTTCCGCTCCAATTAGCGTATTTGAAACTTTCTATGGTTTCTTTCACCGGAAAATCGTCCTTTGTGTGCGAATTATCACCACAAATCATACATTTGGAAGCTAATTGACAATTTTTGGGGCCGTGCCCATTCGGATAAAACTTGGAATGAATTGCTGCAGTCAATCGGAGTTTCGGGTGGAGAAGTTACCCTTTTTCGTTGCTTTTTTTAATATTTGGCACATGGCCTTTGTGGGAGGACCCCGACGTGTTGGAAGAATTAAATATTTCTTTAGGCTGAATAATTCTTGATAAAGTTTTAGTCTTGAAAAAGACTTATTGGGTAAAATATATTGGTAGTCTTGAGAAAGAATGATTGTCGAAAAAATAGTGGTAGTCTGGCGAAAGACTGATCGAGCAAAAATATAGCTAGTCTTGAGAAAGACTATTGCTGTTGAAAAATTCTAGGTAAACTTGGAGGTATGTTTTATTTCTCACACACTTTTAAAACTTGACTTGTGTGTCAGTTCGCAGTGATTACTCGTATAGTTGTAGAACGGGCATTTTGCAGTCATTCTTCCGAACATCGTAATATTCTATCTCTTCTATCAAAAGTTATTGTTGGCGCCCTCTATGCGGTCACAGGTGGAACTAAAATTTTCCAACCAAAACATAACTTGTATTATGTACTACAATTCTTCTGAACATACTATTCAGCTAAATCTAACCATTGTTTTACAAACCAGTATAGTTCGTGGGAATCGAGTGCTGATAGACAACCATGCACTGCTAGGCCCCATGCAAAACTGACTCAGACATCACTTCGCCAAAAGTTTAATAACTTTTTTTAACAAAGCCGGATTGACTAGCAGTCTTCGACGAAGTTGTAGACAATTAAATTATCTATCTTTTCTATTTTTTAAAATTTCACTTACAGTGATAAGACGATGAATACAGTGCTACCTATCGGTGAAAATGCGGGCTAGTGGGTTTTCTCCATGCAAATGTCAGGCACGTTGGTCCAGTAGCTAGACTTGTCCGATTTGGTTCAAATTTGGTGCAAGTATTTCTGGTGGGACAAGGAACACAGACTAACAGACATAACACTCAAAAACAAAACTTCGTCCGCTTTAACGGTTATTTCAAATATATTTGTAGTTGGGACTGTGGCCACATTTGAAATTATGGCACCACTGACATATGAACAAGCATATGGGGGATAGACCACTAGTGAAAAATTGTTCCCAAACCTGAGGGGTAACCCACCAGTAAATGAGTGTTTGGGACCGTGAATAAAAGGTGGAGCTAGTGTTCTGGGAAAATTGTCGGATCGATGTTTTTTGGGGGAATTTGCTCATAGTGTTATGTCTGTTAGTCTGTGCTAGGAATCGAGTCAGGGGTGAGCCGATAGTTTTCAAAAATTCATTATTTTTCTGGGCAGTCTTGAACACCCAATATATTCAATGTAATACAAACTAAACAATATAATCAAATACAATTAAAAAAAGAAAAACCTGTTTTAATCCACCTAGTGGTGCAATTGGGCCTTTCTCTTTTGTCCAAACTACGATTCCATGGCTGGTTATGTTCAATACAATGGTGGAAATGTATATTACATAATCAGTACGATTTGCACATACATACAATGGATCGACAGCCACGATCTTGAGATGCTATGCGTCGATGCTCAGAATCAGAATATATTGGTTCAAATGTCACGTTCCCCGTATGTAGTCGGGGATTTGTGCCTAAAGTTTAATAAGTTTCAATTTTAAAGTAGCAACCCCTCACTGCATACTACTACCTACGCCTAAATAAGTCAAAAAAATTTGCGGCCCTCCCGGCCGGGATTACGTTGACGATTTTTAGAGTGATTGCACAACCTTTCTATATGAGAAAGGCAAAAAATTGATACATTATGCATACAATACATTTGAGCTGAACTTTAATGCATAATTATGGCATGCAACACGATCACACTTGAACTGAACGTGCCTATTCAAAATCACACACAAAATCTCGCATACATTAGGGCATCGCAAAAAAAAATATTTTTAATTCTCAAAGTCCCTCCCTTTCATATTGTGACAAATCTCAAAGTAAGCTCAGATGCCAAATTTCACATCATTTGGACAATTTTAGGCCCCCGCCCACTTCACTCGAAGTTTATAAAATTGGTGCTATGTAAAAAATATAGAGCAAATATATATTAAACGCTATAACTTTTGAAGTAGCAAGTTCCGTTCGATTTCTGAGATTTTTTCACATTAGAAAAACTGTAAAATATGTACACTGAAAAAACTAGACACGTTAACATCATGTGGAAAACACTTGAATTGATGCAATTGTAAAACACATGAAAAGGATACGTTTGCCATTTCAATATCTAATAGAGGGTGGACAATGTGATTTTCAAGTGGAATTCTTACGAACATTACGTGAAAGTCACATGAACATCATAAGAAATACCATTGACTAAGATTTCCAAATGAATTACACGTGAATATCGATTAGTTTTACCTGTAGATTTGATGTGTAGAAGAATCGGTGAAATCAATTGTTTTACATATGGATATGCACTATATGTTTTTCACATGAATGTTATGTGGAAAGTTCATACTATGCGACTCAACAGCATGGCAACCAAAATTCAATGGTAAAACATGTCGTATTTATGTGAAAGTAGTATGAATATCATTTGAAATACCACATGAACTTCGTTTCAATAGATTTTCATGTGAAATTCGAAATCATTTGATTTGCTTTTCAACATGCAAGGGCATTTGAAAATGATGTTAAATTTCATTTAGTTTTGTAGTGTGATTTTTTGACGCAGCACGGAGCAGACAAATTATTAAAAATAAGGGATTTTGGGGACAAAATGACCTAGTATCTTGAACTTTTCTTAAATCTACTTTGCGACTTTTCAGCCAGCCCGTTTAATTTGCATCAGTGCGAGTGTGAAAACATTTGGATGTTTTGCCTTTCTCATATAAAAAAGGCTATGTAATCACTGTAAAAATCGACTTTTGTCATACACCATTCGATTCAGTTCGTCGAGATCGGAAAATGTATGTGTGTATGTATGTGTGTGTCATTTAAACTCACACAATTTTCTCAGAGATGGCTGAACCGATTTTTGCAAACTTAGTTTCATCTGAAAGGAATAACGCTCCCATAAGCTGCTCTTGAATTTTTAGTTGATCCGACTTCCGGTTCCGGAGTTACGGGTTGAAGAGTGCCGTCAGACAGCAACTTCCCATATAAACTGGTACAACCATGATGTCCAAATAATGTAAAACATATTAAAACGGATGTAACATTACTCTAGCTCGCGGGTCTGGACTACTGATGATCAATCAAAACAGCTTCGACCACTTTGGCCACTTATGACGGTTCATGATGCCCCCGGGGAACTCGCCAAGTTCCTAAGCTAATACCACACCCATTCCCCAGCAAATTCCTGACCGATTTTTGCTAACTTGATTTCAAAAGAAAGATACAGTAATACCATTGACTGCTGCTGAATTTCATTCGGTTCTGACTCTTGGTTTCGGAGTTACAGGGGGTTAGCAAGGTTACATAATAATTTCCCATATAAATCGGTACAATCGTAATACCTCAGAGGCTAAAAACTATTGAAATGGTTACTAAATTACTTCTAATCGCAGATCTAGATCACTGATTGCCAATCAAACATTCTTTGAATATATTGTCCACTATCGACGATTCCGGAAGTCCGAAATTTCGGGCATATTCCACAATTAAAGTCACATCGGTTCTTCGGTGATGACTGAACCGATTTTCTCGAACCAAGTCTCAAATGGAAGGCAAAATATGCAGTTAAGTATTGCGTCGCCGCCCCTCCACCCCGCCTTGCCCTTACACTACCCTCTTTCGTCACTCCCCTCCCCTTGGACCCTCACACCCGCATTTCGTTCATCTACCCCTTATACCGAAATAAGATGAAGGATTTCTGACGCATCCTCCATTCCCACTCTACTAACACCCCATTCCCTCCACTTCCAAACCCATTCCACCAACATTTCAAAATATAATCACATGAAGATAACATTGAACTTTGCTGATTAAGCTAATTAAATATTATCACTGAGAACTGACATACAAGTAAAATTTTCAACTTGTGTAAGAAATTAAACTATCGCTTTGAAATGACAACAGCAAGTAGCAACTTGCCACTGGTCGGCGCTTCGATCGGCCATCAATCGCTATACGGGACTTGTATGCAAACTTGGATACAATGGTGAGCAACGCATGCGAACCTGTGTGCGATGGTGATTTTCAACGCATTTTCATTTAAATGTTTACACAGGTTTTTCGGAAAAGTTTGTTCTAGCTTATATGTCTTCTCTGTGATATTATTGTTTTGTCTTTCTCATATAGAAAGGTTATGCAATTGTTCCAAAACCGACTGTCCAACCGAGGCCTGGAGGGCCGAGTCTCATAGACCATTCGCCTCAGTTCACCGAAATCGCAAAATGTCTGTGTGTATGTATGTATGTATGTATGTGTGTGTATGTGCAGATTTATTAACAAAATGTCCATATCGGTTTCTCAGAGATGGCTGAACCGATTTTTAAAAACTAAGATTCAAATGAAAGGTATAATATTCCCATAGGTTGCTATTGAATTTAATTTTGATTCGACGTCTCGCTCCGGATTACGAATTGATGAGTATGGTTACAAAAAAAATCTGTTATGATTTGTCCACATAGGTTTCTCGGAATTTTCTGAACCGATTTTGACAAACTTGATTTTAAATGGAAGGTACAACGTTTCCATCAGCTGCTATGGAATTTTGTGTGGATCCAAGTTCTGGTTCCTGAATTACAGGGTGATACGTGCGATCACGCAGCAAATCCCGATGGTAACGAATTCTGCGATGAATGTAAAAAGGTGAAATTTTTTCCAAAATGTAGCTACAACAACTTGAATTTGTAGATCTAGGTCACTAACAGTCATTCAAAGTCTCTTTGGCCACATTGGCCACCATCGACGGATCCGGAAGCCCCAGCAGAAGCATCCAAATTCAGAATAACGGTTATATCGGTTTCTCGAAAAGGCTAGACCGATTTGATCAACTTAGTCTCAAATGAAAGGTGTTGCGTTCCCAGAAACTGATATTAAATTTCATCTCCATCCGACTTCCGGCTCCGGAGTTACGGGTTGTGGAGTGCGATCACATAGAAAACTCCGATTCAAACGCGATGAATGCAAAACGGTACAACGGTGTAAAAGACATTCCCATAATTTTATATTGTACGAACCAGCTAGTTTGGATAAATGAGAAAGGCACAATTGCACCTCTAGGTGGATTAAAACAGTTTTTTGTTTGTTTCGTTCGCACTCGAGTGTTTCCCATATAGCAACAACTCGGCGAAACGCTAGATTATCTTGACATAGACAACACATTGCCACAGCTTCTTTACCCAAAGACAGAAAAAATAGCACTCAGACTGCCTATTGTAAGGTAGTGTATAAAATTCAAATCATAAAACAATCTATTCTTTTATATTAAAAATATATTTTCAGTCTTTCCTGAATAACCGAAAATTGGATGTTAATATGGAACTTTAGCAGCAGGCACTAAAGTCGACAACCGGCTACTGCAAATTCAGCTTAAGGCTAATGAAATATTCGCTTCGGTTGTATCCATCCTTCGGTATACAGCGGTCTTTGTCCAACGAAAACTGAATTTTCGCCGGTTTGGAAGCCATCGATACCTTGTATCTGCGTCGTTCCACTAAGCTGATAATTACAGCCATTGGCAAGTGAGTGAATTACATTGAATTCAAGGGTGTGTCGAGTTATTAATTTTCTCTTTGCATGGACTTAGCTGTAACTACTACTTCAAAGGAAACCCGAGATTGCGGAAAACGTACGAAAAAACTTTTAATTCGATTGCTTTTCCATTCGGATCAGCACGATAAAAGGTACGCCCACCTAAAAGAATTGTTGTTTGATCCCGAATTTCATCGTATCGCTGAACTAAGGAGCTATCCGGACCATCGGCGAAGGCTTCTCAACTCTAATCGCTGGACATTCTAATACCGGTAGAAAATTTTTGTCGAGGTTATCTGAGGTTGAATATTGCAGTTCGTACAGACAGGTAAATTCACTCAGTTCAATCACTAGTTAGCTGTGCTATCATTTAATTTCCTACGAGTTGGAACTAATCAATATCGAATACTTTCAGATTCAACAGCAAGCAGAAACACTAGCAAACATTCCTCCTAGATCAGTGCACCGATTTACCAACGTTAGATTTCCTGTACTTCCGATACCGACATCCGTGAAAAAGAGCTGCCATGCATCCTTTTCACATGATAAGTAGCACACATGATCAGCATTATTCGCCCAACGTCGACCCCATTCGAGAGACCGTTTCCAACGGAGTTTGTTTGGTGAAATCCAAATACGACGTAGCAAAGCATATGTCAAGCGATGTGTATAACCTAAGCGTGTGTGTATAACATTAAATCTATGCTCGACACCCTGCAACAGATCCATTATGATCCAGCAATCCCACACAGCGATCTTATACAGATGAGCTTAATGGCCAAAAATTCGTGTCTGCGAGATCATTCATAAAACTAAAAGATGGGGATTTGTGGAGTAAATTCTTGACAACGCTCTGCGAGAGGAACATTTTTTTACTATCGGGACAGCGCAGTGTCCGCGATTACACTCACCAAGGTTGCAAGAAAATATCTCCAACTATCCCGCCAGTGGTTCGATGCTCTCGAACACATTTTGTGGAACGCAAAAAATGATCAGTCTTCCAGAGCAGATAAAAAGTAGACCATAGACCATAGGCTTCTCCCAGAGCAGAACGGCGAAACACTCTTTGCTTTTACATAAACCTGATTCAATCGATCACTTTGTTTTGCTCTATACGATCACGAAAAATTGCTTGCTCATTATTCTGGACCAAACGAAAAAGGTACACCTGAAACCGAAAGCTTACAAAGTAATAGCATTGCAGTGCAGTCATACTAGCGCACTGATTCGTTTCTGGAGGACAAAGATTTTTGGGAGCTCATTTAATGCACAGCTGCAGTTACCCGTGGGAATACCTAATAAATTCAACAAATTCAGTAAGTTTTTCCCTAGATATTTCGTGTCACATTACTTATACAATATTTTTTACTGCAGGTACATCATACATCTTCGTCGGCAGACATTGTACTAAGAGACATTCTTCTTCTTCAGTTCTGTTTGGCTTGTTTGTGAATCAAAGCCGAAAAATGGCACTTAATTTTCATTTATAGTCAGACTACTTTTTCCGACTAACCGTCACAATATTGGCCACCACAGCACGAATAATTTTTCCAATAATGGAGAAAAAACGCACACGGAGAAAACCAACCTGTCGACACGTTAAACATCTCACCGGAAGTATACTAAGGGATATGACCGTCACTAAAGATTGTTTGAACTAGTTGCTTGCATCGAAGACGGAAGCTGTTCGTCGAAGCCACCGACTGAACTGAACACCTTTGGAACGGTGCACTCGGTGAATTGAACACGATAGTGCTAGCTGTATGTCTACACCAGCAAACAAAAATATTTAGGTCAAGACATCGTCTAATGAAAAATATATCTTTTTATTTTATTCGCTATATTTTTTATTTGTAAACAAAGCACCATAACCTCAAATCCCCCAAAAACAACGTCCAACGCGGGCCCAACGCTACATAGAAAAATTCGTCCTGCGTTGGACCCTCGTTGGTCCAATTTGTTGAACATAACGCAGATCGTAACTGCGTAACTGCTCGACGTCCAAAAAAGTGTTGCAAAAACGCCTTTTGTAAGTCCTTCGTTGTGCGTTCATTGAACGATTTATTAGACGTTCGTTGGACCGTCGCCCAACACATTGGACCAACGAAGGACTCCTGTTGGGCGTTTTTTTCTTAGAGGGTACCTTCACCGATATCGCAGGTAATAATTATCACTCGCGGGACTGTTTATTAGTAGTGCTTTACTGCAGCCTCTGCCACAGCAAGCACCTTCGTACTGCCGAAAAAACTAAACCTCACCGGAGAGAACAAAAAGCACTTGTTTCTCGGTACAACGTTCGGTTACGAATGAATGTTGAAACAGTAATAACTATAATATTTATTGTTTTATGATTGTTTGTAGGATAAATGCTATTGTAAAATTCTATCCGGGTAAACTTGCTATTAACTAACCATTTCAAACTCATGTTCGATTCCGAACTCACATGTTGATTAAGGCACACTGCAGAATTAAAATAGCACTTAGCACTGCGAGGAAAGCACCTATCTTTATGAAAAATGGCTTTTCATGTTTCTTGACCCCACCGTTTTCGACGAAAAATAGTTTTGAAATCCTACATGCACTAGAAAAAAGTTGGGCATGGAAGGGTTAAGGTTTTCGAGTGACGTCTTCTTTCTTGTTTAGTTCTTCCCTAGGTATGTTAAGCCTCTAGTGCCCAAATTTTTTTTGGCTTGAAAAAAAATTTTGGAGGTGGGCTTCGTAATGAGAAAAACGAAAATAATGTTAAAAATTCTTGAAAGTAATGGATTTTTCATTAAAGCCTTAAAATAAGTAGGCCGCCTAGAGGCGGTGTTGGGCACCTGGGCAAATAAAAACAAAAACTTGTTTTTCCTGGTTACTTCAACATAAGCGAATACAGATGGTTGCTTATATTTTGGACTCCATCAGAACGCAAAATAGCTAAACTGTAAGTGCTAGTGCTTTGGTTGTTTAATTATTGACTTCTAATTTATCGTAGGGGAGTCCAGGGTCTGCTGGCGATGGTTATACTTATCATGTTTTATGTTTTTAATTTAAGAAGATCGTGTAAAAGTGAATGCGTTGCATAAAAGAGCGGACTGTTAGTTGCATTACAGAATTTTAAATATGAGACGCGGGAATCTCGGCAATTTACGACTATACGTACTATGATGTCATCTGGCCTTTTTTGATGATAAAGTATGGATCGCGTGAGATGCTTTTTGAATAAAACTGCAAATCAATCGATACTTGTTATTATTTTTCAGCCTCAATGCTCCTGCATTTTAATTTCGGCGCACACTTTGTATTCAAAAGTAGGGTTGCCACCCCTCTGGGTTTGACCCGGAGCCTCCGGTTTTCGGGAGCGATCTCCGGGCCTCCGGGTTTTACATCAATTTCTCCGGGTTTGGTTGAAAAATTGATGATTTAAGCTTTTTTGAATTTAATTGATTCTTTTCTAAATGTTTCAAAAGTGTAAGTATGGTGCATGTACTATTTTTCTGGTTCAAACGGGTCCACCAAATCGCAAAACAACGAAAATGAAAAACAAATCAATTTTTTACAGCTTAAGGAAAATAATATTTCGCTATATGTTGCAATTAAAATTTTGCGTACATTGAGTCGCTCAAAAGTTATTTTCCTGCAAATTTACGAAATCACTTCGTTGTTGGTGGTGCCTATCTGCAGCTGCATCAAGGGATGGCGGGTTTGTTCTAATCTGAATGGCTAAATAAAACGAGTGCTTCCGGTGTTGTTGTTCATTTGCAGTGACCCCCAACTGTTGGCTATGGGGGTGAATTTTGCCCTCTTGTTGGAACGTCTGGTGACGAATTACCGAGACCACAAAGTACTTCTCCTTCTTCTGTTAGTTGTGGATCAGAGCAATGCTCGTTCGACTTATCCTCCGCAGCGAGAATGGCTGGTGCTTTTGTATTATTTGCACTTAGCCGGAGAAGAGAAACTGTACACTAATAAAACCGACAAAACCGTAAACCAACTTGAGAAATTTACAGCTTTATTTTGACGATATAGACGAGATCACTCTATAGGTGATTGTGAGGTAGTTTTGATAATTTTCCAATCAACCAGGATTAAATTTCATGACAAATTACAGAAGGAATGAAAAAGTATATGCACTTAGGTTTTTTATGCGATAGAACAAAATCCATAGTGAATATTTTTTGGAACGCGTGCCCTGTCGCCTCGTGTACAGATAGCTTAAAGTCTAAAATGTCGTGCAATCGCTTTGATTCTACTTTTTGTTGGCTTTGGTTTAAAGTCCTCCACCCTCAGGTCAGTAAAAATCTCCGGGTCAACGTCTCTCCCGAGGTGGTAACCCTATTCAAAAGCTAAATTTTCGAAATTTTTCAGGTGAAATTCCGAGGTAAGCAAACAAAAAAACAAATTTTGCTTGTGGTTACATATACGGCCAAGGAAAGTTGTTTTCACGCGCTATCGGAAAATCTAGTCATTCATGGAATAGCTTTGAACTCGCCCTAAAGCTTAGTATGCACCTCTTGCGAAATGAGGTTGCGAAATATTTTTCCTTCTTCCGTGCGGAATTTTGACATTTGATCGCGAAAAATAGTCTGTGCGTTTGCCGTCAGATGTCGCTTTTGACAGCTGAAAAGTACTATCAGCTGTTTTTGTTTATTTGTTGAAAGCCTGCTACAAGAAATGCTCGTTCAATTGCCCGGCCAACCTGTGCACGATCCGGGATGGTCGGGTCGACAAGGAAAGCGAATGGGCACACAACCATGCGCCTGGGGTAAGCCATTTTTTTGTAATTTGTAATTTTATTGAGCACGATAACCTGTTAGTACAGACTGAATGAGGTCAAGGAAGTTTTTTTTAATTTTCATGCTAAAAAAATTGGATTGATTTTTTTCGCGCAGGACGACTACGAAAAGAATGCCATCAACCAAGGTTACATGTAGGATGCAAAAACAAACAAGTAGATTGCTTACAAACCTATTTCGGCTGAGCGGGGTCAGCGGTTGGTCGTGCACAATGGCTACCGGTACTCGTCGGTCGGTTGATCAGCGACGGGCGAATCGCATGGAAGTGCACCAAGTGTAAGGTGTTTTGCCATCACCGGCCGTTTCGGGACAATTAAGGATCGTGGTACGGAGCATAAGCACGAACTGGATGAGAGTGATTCGTTCCTAGGCTATCAGCAGGAGATGATACAGACGATTTGTCGCAATCGGTTAAACTCGATGTTAGTAAGGAACAACTTGCTGAGGATGATGATGGAAACGGCGCCAAAGAATGAGGGCAACGTTTGCGACGTTGGAGATGAGACTTTTGAAGCTGCCGAGGGAATGTTCATCATTCCTTTAGCTGTGGTTGGGCAGAGTTAGGTAAAGTAAAACCTGCGAGCTGTAAGGTATTTTGGCGTGATAGTCATTTACATGGTAAGACGTGGAAAACTCGAAACATTGTCTTGTATGTTTTGCCTTTTTCATATAGAAAGGTTATGCAATCACTCTGAAAACCGTCAACCTAATCCCAGCCTAATTTTTTTTTTTACTGTCGTAAGGTTTCTTGATTTTAACAGTGGCATAGCTGAGGGGAGAGGGGTTACCCCCCTCTACCGTTTACTCTCTCCCTCAACCCCGTCATCTTTAAACCACCACTATATCACAAAGCATACCAAATTATGCTGGGGAGTCGTTCCTTCGTGGAATTTTCGCCCTCCTTCCACGCCCACCCCCGCATGCAAAATGAGTAACCAAGCAAATAACATTGAACTAATACTGATTAGGCTAATTAAGTATATTTTTTGTTTCAAGTGTTTTACCGTCGACACGTAGCTCATCAAGTTCGTGGCTGGCAAGCTATTGTGTATAAGTGCAAAGTGTACTAAGAATGTAATGGACATTTCCACATAACAATGTGGACAAACATTGTTGAACATAACCAGCCACCGAGCCATAGTATAGAGAAATGAGAAAGGCACAATTGCACCGCTAGGTGGATTAAAACAGGTTTTTTTTTTTATCACCAGTCAATGTAAATATATTAAATACGTTTAAGCATTTGCGATTTTTATTTAATATCACAATCATATTTGCGGGTGAATTGCTTTTCTAACCTTCCGGCCATCACATCATATGACAGGTGTACATAATCATGTCGTCTCTTAAGAACCGTGGCACCTAACTAAGGCGCCAGGCTAACACTAGTCCTGCTGGTTCGATTTCAGTATGTCAAACAGAACTTAACTTGTACGCTAGAAGTCGTTTAATGTGCTTTCAATTTTGGGCTAGCGCCCGCCTGGTGTCTTAGTCATGAATGGTTGCCATGGTTCTAAACACTAGATCGATACGCAAACCAATTTTTTATTTTTACCATTTTTTGTTAACGACCTATAGAAAAGTATGCTATCGATGCATAAATAAAATTCTGCGTGTATAGCTCCATGCAGCGTGCTAGCTATCACCGTGCTAGCGAGTGCTCTCACTAATCGGTGCTCGTGCTACTTGCTAGCTCTAGCTCATCTAAAACCAGCACAAGCTCTAGCTAAATTAATTTAGCTGTGACACATTAAGAGCCAGTGCACAGGAATAGGACACAGAGCAGCACCGTTCTTGTGCATACCTGGTTATAATACATTAATTCGTTAGTCCTTTTAAAATGAGTGTATTTCTAGCTAAGAACTTTTCAATCAGTTGGCGCTTTTGAAATCAGACACTTTTATAATCAATTAAGTTCTTTTGTAATCAGTTAGGCCCTTTAATAATCAGTTTTGTCATAAAAATCCGGAAATCGTTATCAAAATTCTTCATAATTAAATGTTGCGTTATGTACGTGTTCGGGTAGATATTTGTTAATGGAAAACATGAAAATTCAATATGTTACATTTTGCAGTTAGGTTCATTTCAAATGTTTGGCAAGAACTTGGTACAGCTAAATCAAATTACTATATTTAAATTCAGAATCGAAACAAGTATGACCCAAAAAAGCTCCTGCGCCTTTCACCTGGTCGAAAACACTATTGCGATCCGATCTTTTCAATTTCGTCCGATTTCTCAACGTCTAGTAGCGGAATCTTTTCTGGAAGTGTTTTTCTATTGAGCTGCAAATCATCTTGCTTCGATCACTGTCCACTAGGTTGATGGTGATTCCTTTCCGTTACAGAAGCGGGAAAAATACAATTTATAAAACACAAGAATGTGTCACACCTACCGGTGCGTCTAATTCGATGCAGATACGTATCGCAACCGGCTCATCCCTTCGGCAGGTTGAAATTAACAATAGTCACCTGTTCGACGTCGATACCTAAGGCGAAAGAATCTCTCCGTAACCTGGTGCTGTAGTCAGAATCAAGTGGTGGAACTTACCCCTGGACAAAACGTTCGTTATAATCAGTAGCTTCTCTAGTCCGGCACGAAATCGATCCAGAACGGCCAACCGTTCCTCCACCGTTACATCACCGGACAGCACCGTTACCGACTGACAATCCTGCGACATCTTGCCAGACCAACCGGCTGTTTTGCGTGCCTGTTTCGATCGATTGACGATGCCGAAAATAAGTTTACTTGGAGCTTATAACTGTTCTATACATCATATGACAGAAAATGATCGCTTGTCTGACGGTAATCACACCGTAGATCTTGACGGCACTTGACGTAGTACTGTTTGAGTCCGATTCGAGTGATTCTTGTTTCCGCGCCAGCCGAATGACGATCAGATAGGTTACGATGTACTCGGCGAACTCCATCACCTCCCACTCGTACGTGGCCGAGAAGAACATCATCAGGCAGGACGACGACAGCTGCTTCTGTATCCGGATGCACTGATCCTGGTTGCCCTGGGTAACGATCATAACGCCCGCTTCGTCCAGTACAAAACGGCAATCTCTTAAGGTCGAACGCCTGAAACTTTATTCCCCAGTCTATCAGCTTACCGGGTGTTTCGATAATGATATGATTAGTCTGCTTCACCTCTTTGACGATATTCTCACCGCGAACGGTGTAACGAAGTTTGATTTCCTGAAAATCCTTTGTCATTTGGCAGCTACTTTCTCCTTCTGAGTTGCCAGTTCATGCGTGGCGGAAAGGCAAATTACCTGCGGATAGTTTTTTAACAGATCGAATCGACTGAGCATTGCCAGCACTAAAGCAGCTATTTTTCCTGTTCCCGATTGACTTGGCGATCATGTTCTGTGGCAGATCGGCCAATAGAGTAGGCCCACCCCCGCATGCAAAATGAGTAACCAAGCAAATAACATTGAACTAATACTGATTAGGCTAATTAAGTATATTTTTTGTTTCAAGTGTTTTACCGTCGACACGTAGCTCATCAAGTTCGTGGCTGGCAAGCTATTGTGTATAAGTGCAAAGTGTACTAAGAATGTAATGGACATTTCCACATAACAATGTGGACAAACATTGTTGAACATAACCAGCCACCGAGCCATAGTATAGAGAAATGAGAAAGGCACAATTGCACCGCTAGGTGGATTAAAACAGGTTTTTTTTATCATCAGTCAATGTAAATATATTAAATACGTTTAAGCATTTGCGATTTTTATTTAATATCACAATCATATTTGCGGGTGAATTGCTTTTCTAACCTTCCGGCCATCACATCATATGACAGGTGTACATAATCATGTCGTCTCTTAAGAACCGTGGCACCTAACTAAGGCGCCAGGCTAACACTAGTCCTGCTGGTTCGATTTCAGTATGTCAAACAGAACTTAACTTGTACGCTAGAAGTCGTTTAATGTGCTTTCAATTTTGGGCTAGCGCCCGCCTGGTGTCTTAGTCATGAATGGTTGCCATGGTTCTAAACACTAGATCGATACGCAAACCAATTTTTTATTTTTACCATTTTTTGTTAACGACCTATAGAAAAGTATGCTATTGATGCATAAATAAAATTCTGCGTGTATAGCTCCATGCAGCGTGCTAGCTATCACCGTGCTAGCGAGTGCTCTCACTAATCGGTGCTCGTGCTACTTGCTAGCTCTAGCTCATCTAAAACCAGCACAAGCTCTAGCTAAATTAATTTAGCTGTGACACATTAAGAGCCAGTGCACAGGAATAGGACACAGAGCAGCACCGTTCTTGTGCATACCTGGTTATAATACATTAATTCGTTAGTCCTTTTAAAATGAGTGTATTTCTAGCTAAGAACTTTTCAATCAGTTGGCGCTTTTGAAATCAGACACTTTTATAATCAATTAAGTTCTTTTGTAATCAGTTAGGCCCTTTAATAATCAGTTTTGTCATAAAAATCCGGAAATCGTTATCAAAATTCTTCATAATTAAATGTTGCGTTATGTACGTGTTCGGGTAGATATTTGTTAATGGAAAACATGAAAATTCAATATGTTACATTTTGCAGTTAGGTTCATTTCAAATGTTTGGCAAGAACTTGGTACAGCTAAATCAAATTACTATATTTAAATTCAGAATCGAAACAAGTATGACCCAAAAAAGCTCCTGCGCCTTTCACCTGGTCGAAAACACTGTTGCGATCCGATCTTTTCAATTTCGTCCGATTTCTCAACGTCTAGTAGCGGAATCTTTTCTGGAAGTGTTTTTCTATTGAGCTGCAAATCATCTTGCTTCGATCACTGTCCACTAGGTTGATGGTGATTCCTTTCCGTTACAGAAGCGGGAAAAATACAATTTATAAAACACAAGAATGTGTCACACCTACCGGTGCGTCTAATTCGATGCAGATACGTATCGCAACCGGCTCATCCCTTCGGCAGGTTGAAATTAACAATAGTCACCTGTTCGACGTCGATACCTAAGGCGAAAGAATCTCTCCGTAACCTGGTGCTGTAGTCAGAATCAAGTGGTGGAACTTACCCCTGGACAAAACGTTCGTTATAATCAGTAGCTTCTCTAGTCCGGCACGAAATCGATCCAGAACGGCCAACCGTTCCTCCACCGTTACATCACCGGACAGCACCGTTACCGACTGACAATCCTGCGACATCTTGCCAGACCAACCGGCTGTTTTGCGTGCCTGTTTCGATCGATTGACGATGCCGAAAATAAGTTTACTTGGAGCTTATAACTGTTCTATACATCATATGACAGAAAATGATCGCTTGTCTGACGGTAATCACACCGTAGATCTTGACGGCACTTGACGTAGTACTGTTTGAGTCCGATTCGAGTGATTCTTGTTTCCGCGCCAGCCGAATGACGATCAGATAGGTTACGATGTACTCGGCGAACTCCATCACCTCCCACTCGTACGTGGCCGAGAAGAACATCATCAGGCAGGACGACGACAGCTGCTTCTGTATCCGGATGCACTGATCCTGGTTGCCCTGGGTAACGATCATAACGCCCGCTTCGTCCAGTACAAAACGGCAATCTCTTAAGGTCGAACGCCTGAAACTTTATTCCCCAGTCTATCAGCTTACCGGGTGTTTCGATAATGATATGATTAGTCTGCTTCACCTCTTTGACGATATTCTCACCGCGAACGGTGTAACGAAGTTTGATTTCCTGAAAATCCTTTGTCATTTGGCAGCTACTTTCTCCTTCTGAGTTGCCACATCATGCGTGGCGGAAAGGCAAATTACCTGCGGATAGTTTTTTAACAGATCGAATCGACTGAGCATTGCCAGCACTAAAGCAGCTATTTTTCCTGTTCCCGATTGACTTGGCGATCATGTTCTGTGGCAGATCGGCCAATAGAGTAGGTAAAGCCGTATCGTGAATCTAGGAAGGGGCGTTGGAACCCATAGCATAGACTCCCTGAAGCAGTTCCTGCTTTTGTGCAAAGCTTCGAAAGTGTTAACCGAGTATAGCGGGGAAGAAGCATTCTTTCGCTTCACCTCCAGATCCAGCTTTGATTCTACCAGACCTTTGCGAATAATTTTCAGTAGTGAAATTGCATCCGCCAGGCTAAAAGATTAATCATAGGTAATTCTAATATTAGCTAAATATTTCAGAAGAAAATTTAAAATAGCACGAAAGTAACATTGAGATTCTCTTTGGGTTCTTTTTTAATTAGTCGGTCGTTTCAATATTTAGTATTCAACTCTTTGCCTAATATTCTAGTAAAAACCATTTGCTTTCGATATGTACTGGAAAATTAGTGTAAAGTGTTATAGTGACGTCGTAATAATCGAAAGAGAAAGTAAATAGAGAATAAAATCAATGTTATTTATGTCCTAATCAGAATTTCTCCAGATTTCGACTTACTTAGCTGTTTCTCCATTTTCGCTTGCTAAAGTCAGAATTTTCGCAGCTATCGAACTCAAAACTGCAGGTGCAGCCGATTCTCGCTGGCTCGATTGCCGATAAACTAGACATTTATACATTCTCTGGACTGTCAGCCGCCTATTTGCATTGAAAAGAAAAATTTAAGTCCCATGGAACAATGATCGCTGCAAAAATAAGTTAGGTGATTGACAAAAAAAACACTTACCGTGTACAGAAATTTACTGACCATCCGCTTTTTTGACCCAGTTATCGGCAGCGCTTGCCATCGTTTCGACCGGGTATCAAAATTCAATAGCTACAATGTATGGGAAAACGTCCTGAATCGACACCAGTACCCCTCCGGGGGTTCATTCCTTGCAATTTGCTGAAATTTTTCTCAGAGCGACCTTGCGGAAAAAACAATGCCTTCTTTTGTTTGTTTTCCAAACGAGTCACAGCGATTGGACACGTTCGTGTAGAGGATACGACGTTTCCATCAGAGTGTATGTAAGCACTCAGGTTTCCAT
This sequence comes from Topomyia yanbarensis, assembly GCF_030247195.1. NCBI lineage: Eukaryota > Metazoa > Arthropoda > Insecta > Diptera > Culicidae > Topomyia > Topomyia yanbarensis. Next base: position 117,781,040 of record NC_080670.1, read on the forward strand.
AATGTTTGTTCTGTAAATTGACAAGGACATCTAGATATGCAAAAGAATGTTTGCAGGAGGGAAGTTACTACCCAGTTAAACTCATTCCGGAACCGGTTCGGATTTCTGAATGGAGTCAGTATGGATTCCAAATCATATGCAACAACCGATTCCGACTCAATCGGTTTCAGAATCGGTTGTTGCATTTGATTTGGAATCCATACTGACTCGATTCAGGATTCCGAATCAAATTCCGAATGGTTTGACCGGGTAATAAACACTTACCGAAAGAGAAAGTCCTTTACCAGCATCTTGATGTTGTTTACTGTTGCCCCATTATTACTGCGTTCTCTGACCATGGTGACCTTGGTATTCTGTTGCTGGTGTTCGATGATGTGTGTCCGCTATGGTTGCTGCTCGATCTGAAAAATCATTAAAAAAAATGTTCCCGTGAATGAGTGAACGCGAACTTTTTTAAAAAGAATAAAGTATTATTTACATTACAAATTACAATGCACTGAACACGGTACTGACTTCTTCAGCTGTATAATCACACGCTGTATCGACTGAATACGGGTTTGTTTGGGAGTTCTGTAAATAATCATTACATATTGAAAAATGATTTCGAATCAGAAATTAAACAATTCAAATAATATTTTAAAACTCACCCGAATATTACACCACAAAAGCAAATTCTATAAAAACAAGTTTTGACAGCTTGCGATGAAAAAATACAAAAAATGTACAAGACTTGTTTTTTATGTATTCTTTTATCGCAATCTGTCAAAATTTCGCGAGCCTCCGAGCGGAATAATATCACTGTCCATTATTTCGCAAGGAAAAAGCTTGCCGTGGTGACAGCGCATAGAAAGCAGCGCTATCTCGTGGAAGTAATATGAAACTTATCGTTTGTCGAACCGTGTCTCGACTAACTGAAAATTTCGTTATCGTTTTCGCGAGAGCTGCGTACCGCTTACGAAATGGAAACGAAAAATTTTTTCGCGAGCATTTCGCGACGTTTTGCCTTTCTCATATAAAGAAAGGCTATGCAATCACTGTAAAAATCGACTTTTTAACCGAGGCCCGGAGGGCCGAGTGTCATACACCATTCGATTCAGTTCGTCGAGATCGGCAAATGTCTGTGTGTGTGTGTATGTATGTGTGTGTATGTGTGTGTGTATGTGTGTGTGTGTCATTTAAACTCACACAATTTTCTCAGAGATGGCTGAACCGATTTTTGCAAACTTAGTTTCATCTGAAAGGTATAACGCTCCCATAAGCTGCTATTGAATTTTTTGTTGATCCGACTTCCGGTTCCGGAGTTACGAGTTGAAGAGTCCGGTCACACAGCAAATTCCCATATAAACTGGTACCACCATGATGTTCAAATGATGTAAAACATATTAAAATTGATGTAACATTACTCTACTTTGCGGGTCTGGATCACTAATGATCAATCAAAGCAGCTTTGACCGCATTGGCCACCTATGACGGTTCATGACGCCCCCGGGGAACCCGCCAAGTTCCTAAGCTAATATCACACCCATTCCCCAACGAATTCACTACCGATTTTTACAAACTTGATTTCAAATGAAAGATACAGTAATGCCATTGACTGCTGCTGAATTTCACTCGGTTCTGACTCTTGCTTCCGGAGTTACAGGAGTGTTAGTAAGTATAAACTTGAATTTCCCATATAAATCGGTACAATCGTAATGCCTCAGAGGCTAAAAACTATTGAAATGGTCACCAAATTACTTGTAATCGCAGATCTAGATCACTGATTGCCAATCAAACATTCTTTGAATATATTGTCCACTATCAACGTTTCCGGAAGTCCGGAATTCCGGGCATATTCCACAATTAACGTCACATCGGTTCTTCGGTGATGACTGAACCGATTTTCTCAAACCAAGTCTCAAATGGAAGGCAAAATATGCAGTTGAGTATTGCGTCGCCGCCCCTCCCCCCCCCTCATTGCCCTTACACCTCCCTCTTTCATCACTCCCCTCCCCTTGGATCACCCTCACGCCCGCATTTCCTACATCCACCCCGTATACCGAAATAAGATGAAGGATTTCTGACGCATCCTCCACTCCCACTCTACTAACCCCCCATTCCCTCCACTTTCAAACCTATTCCTCCAACATTTCATAATATAATCACATGAAGATAACATTGAACTCATGCTAATTAAGCTAATTAAATATTATTCTTTTGCCTTTCTCATATAGAAAGGTTATGCAATTGCTCCAAAAACCCACTTTCTAACCGAGGCCCGGAGGGCCGAGTCTCATATAACATTCGACTCAGTTCGCCGAGATCGCAAAATATCTGTGTCTATTTATGTGTGTATGTATGTGCGTATGTATGTGTGTATGTATGTATGTATGTATGTATGTATGTATGTATGTATGTATGTATGTATGTATGTATGTATGTATGTATGTATGTATGTATGTATGTATGTATGTATGTATGTATGTATGTATGTATGTATGTATGTATGTATGTGTGTATGTGCGGATTTGTTAACAAAATGTCCACATCGGTTTCTCGGATATGGCTGAACCGATTTTTACAAACTAAGATTCAAATGAAAGGTATAATATTCCCATAGGTTGCTATTGAATTTCATTTTCAACCGACATCTTGTTCCGGATTACGAGTTGAAGAGTATGGTTACAAAACAAAATTTGTTGATTTGTCCACATCGGCTTCTCGGAATTTTCTGAACCGATTTTGACAAACTTGATTTTAAATGAAAGGCCCATCAGCTGCTGTTGAATTTTGTGTGGATCCGAGTTCTGGTTTCTGAATTACAGGGTGATACGTACGATCACGCAGCAAATCCCGATTCTAACAAATTCTGCGATGACTGTAACAAGGTGAATTTTTTTACAAAATGTAAACACAACTGTTCAATTTGTAGATCTAGGTCACCAACAGTCATTCAAAGTCCCTTTGGCCACACTGGCCACCATCGACGGATCCGGAAGCATCCAAATTCAGAATAACGGTTATATTGGTTTCTCGAAAATGGCTAGACCGATTTGATCAACTTAGTCTCAAATGAAAGGTGTTGCGTCCCCGGAAACTGATATTAAATTCCATCTCCATTAGACTTCCAGCTCCGGAGTTACGGGTTGTGGAGTGCGATCACATAGAAAACTCCGATTCAAACCGATACCGCGATGAATGCAAAAAGGTGCTCTTATATATACCTACCAAGTGAAATAAGAATGAAAGACATTTCCATAATGTTATATTGTACGAACCAGCTATTAAATCATAGTTTGGAGAAATGAGAAAGGCACAATTGCACCTCTAGGTGGATTAAAACAGGTTTTTTATGTATAGGTTTTGTATAGGAAATTTCATTTCGCAAGAGGTGCATACTTAGCTTAACCTTGGTTGATGGCATTCTTTTCGTAGTCGTCCTGCGCGAAAAAAATCAATCCAATTTTTTTAGCATGAAAATTAAAAAAAACTTCCTTGACCTCATTCAGTCTGTACTAACAGGTTATCGTGCTCAATAAAATTACAAATTACAAAAAAATGGCTTACCCCAGGCGCATGGTTGTGTGCCCATTCGCTTTCCTTGTCGACCCGACCATCCCGGATCGTGCACAGGTTGGCCGGGCAATTGAACGAGCATTTCTTGTAGCAGGCTTTCAACAAATAAACAAAAACAGCTGATAGTACTTTTCAGCTGTCAAAAGCGACATCTGACGGCAAACGCACAGACTATTTTTCGCGATCAAATGTCAAAATTCCGCACGGAAGAAGGAAAAATATTTCGCAACCTCATTTCGCAAGAGGTGCATACTAAGCTTTACATGTAGGATGCAAAAACAAACAAGTAGATTGCTTACAAACCTATTTCGGCTGAGCGGGGTCAGCGGTTGGTCGTGCACAATGGCTACCGGTACTCGTCGGTCGGTTGATCAGCGACGGGCGAATCGCATGGAAGTGCACCAAGTGTAAGGTGTTTTGCCATCACCGGCCGTTTCGGGACAATTAAGGATCGTGGTACGGAGCATAAGCACGAACTGGATGAGAGTGATTCGTTCCTAGGCTATCAGCAGGAGATGATACAGACGATTTGTCGCAATCGGTTAAACTCGATGTTAGTAAGGAACAACTTGCTGAGGATGATGATGGAAACGGCGCCAAAGAATGAGGGCAACGTTTGCGACGTTGGAGATGAGACTTTTGAAGCTGCCGAGGGAATGTTCATCATTCCTTTAGCTGTGGTTGGGCAGAGTTAGGTAAAGTAAAACCTGCGAGCTGTAAGGTATTTTGGCGTGATAGTCATTTACATGGTAAGACGTGGAAAACTCGAAACATTGTCTTGTATGTTTTGCCTTTTTCATATAGAAAGGTTATGCAATCACTCTGAAAACCGTCAACCTAATCCCAGCCTAATTTTTTTTTTACTGTCGTAAGGTTTCTTGATTTTAACAGTGGCATAGCTGAGGGGAGAGGGGTTACCCCCCTCTACCGTTTACTCTCTCCCTCAACCCCGTCATCTTTAAACCACCACTATATCACAAAGCATACCAAATTATGCTGGGGAGTCGTTCCTTCGTGGAATTTTCGCCCTCCTTCCACGCCCACCCCCGCATGCAAAATGAGTAACCAAGCAAATAACATTGAACTAATACTGATTAGGCTAATTAAGTATATTTTTTGTTTCAAGTGTTTTACCGTCGACACGTAGCTCATCAAGTTCGTGGCTGGCAAGCTATTGTGTATAAGTGCAAAGTGTACTAAGAATGTAATGGACATTTCCACATAACAATGTGGACAAACATTGTTGAACATAACCAGCCACCGAGCCATAGTATAGAGAAATGAGAAAGGCACAATTGCACCGCTAGGTGGATTAAAACAGGTTTTTTTTTATCACCAGTCAATGTAAATATATTAAATACGTTTAAGCATTTGCGATTTTTATTTAATATCACAATCATATTTGCGGGTGAATTGCTTTTCTAACCTTCCGGCCATCACATCATATGACAGGTGTACATAATCATGTCGTCTCTTAAGAACCGTGGCACCTAACTAAGGCGCCAGGCTAACACTAGTCCTGCTGGTTCGATTTCAGTATGTCAAACAGAACTTAACTTGTACGCTAGAAGTCGTTTAATGTGCTTTCAATTTTGGGCTAGCGCCCGCCTGGTGTCTTAGTCATGAATGGTTGCCATGGTTCTAAACACTAGATCGATACGCAAACCAATTTTTTATTTTTACCATTTTTTGTTAACGACCTATAGAAAAGTATGCTATCGATGCATAAATAAAATTCTGCGTGTATAGCTCCATGCAGCGTGCTAGCTATCACCGTGCTAGCGAGTGCTCTCACTAATCGGTGCTCGTGCTACTTGCTAGCTCTAGCTCATCTAAAACCAGCACAAGCTCTAGCTAAATTAATTTAGCTGTGACACATTAAGAGCCAGTGCACAGGAATAGGACACAGAGCAGCACCGTTCTTGTGCATACCTGGTTATAATACATTAATTCGTTAGTCCTTTTAAAATGAGTGTATTTCTAGCTAAGAACTTTTCAATCAGTTGGCGCTTTTGAAATCAGACACTTTTATAATCAATTAAGTTCTTTTGTAATCAGTTAGGCCCTTTAATAATCAGTTTTGTCATAAAAATCCGGAAATCGTTATCAAAATTCTTCATAATTAAATGTTGCGTTATGTACGTGTTCGGGTAGATATTTGTTAATGGAAAACATGAAAATTCAATATGTTACATTTTGCAGTTAGGTTCATTTCAAATGTTTGGCAAGAACTTGGTACAGCTAAATCAAATTACTATATTTAAATTCAGAATCGAAACAAGTATGACCCAAAAAAGCTCCTGCGCCTTTCACCTGGTCGAAAACACTGTTGCGATCCGATCTTTTCAATTTCGTCCGATTTCTCAACGTCTAGTAGCGGAATCTTTTCTGGAAGTGTTTTTCTATTGAGCTGCAAATCATCTTGCTTCGATCACTGTCCACTAGGTTGATGGTGATTCCTTTCCGTTACAGAAGCGGGAAAAATACAATTTATAAAACACAAGAATGTGTCACACCTACCGGTGCGTCTAATTCGATGCAGATACGTATCGCAACCGGCTCATCCCTTCGGCAGGTTGAAATTAACAATAGTCACCTGTTCGACGTCGATACCTAAGGCGAAAGAATCTCTCCGTAACCTGGTGCTGTAGTCAGAATCAAGTGGTGGAACTTACCCCTGGACAAAACGTTCGTTATAATCAGTAGCTTCTCTAGTCCGGCACGAAATCGATCCAGAACGGCCAACCGTTCCTCCACCGTTACATCACCGGACAGCACCGTTACCGACTGACAATCCTGCGACATCTTGCCAGACCAACCGGCTGTTTTGCGTGCCTGTTTCGATCGATTGACGATGCCGAAAATAAGTTTACTTGGAGCTTATAACTGTTCTATACATCATATGACAGAAAATGATCGCTTGTCTGACGGTAATCACACCGTAGATCTTGACGGCACTTGACGTAGTACTGTTTGAGTCCGATTCGAGTGATTCTTGTTTCCGCGCCAGCCGAATGACGATCAGATAGGTTACGATGTACTCGGCGAACTCCATCACCTCCCACTCGTACGTGGCCGAGAAGAACATCATCAGGCAGGACGACGACAGCTGCTTCTGTATCCGGATGCACTGATCCTGGTTGCCCTGGGTAACGATCATAACGCCCGCTTCGTCCAGTACAAAACGGCAATCTCTTAAGGTCGAACGCCTGAAACTTTATTCCCCAGTCTATCAGCTTACCGGGTGTTTCGATAATGATATGATTAGTCTGCTTCACCTCTTTGACGATATTCTCACCGCGAACGGTGTAACGAAGTTTGATTTCCTGAAAATCCTTTGTCATTTGGCAGCTACTTTCTCCTTCTGAGTTGCCACATCATGCGTGGCGGAAAGGCAAATTACCTGCGGATAGTTTTTTAACAGATCGAATCGACTGAGCATTGCCAGCACTAAAGCAGCTATTTTTCCTGTTCCCGATTGACTTGGCGATCATGTTCTGTGGCAGATCGGCCAATAGAGTAGGTAAAGCCGTATCGTGAATCTAGGAAGGGGCGTTGGAACCCATAGCATAGACTCCCTGAAGCAGTTCCTGCTTTTGTGCAAAGCTTCGAAAGTGTTAACCGAGTATAGCGGGGAAGAAGCATTCTTTCGCTTCACCTCCAGATCCAGCTTTGATTCTACCAGACCTTTGCGAATAATTTTCAGTAGTGAAATTGCATCCGCCAGGCTAAAAGATTAATCATAGGTAATTCTAATATTAGCTAAATATTTCAGAAGAAAATTTAAAATAGCACGAAAGTAACATTGAGATTCTCTTTGGGTTCTTTTTTAATTAGTCGGTCGTTTCAATATTTAGTATTCAACTCTTTGCCTAATATTCTAGTAAAAACCATTTGCTTTCGATATGTACTGGAAAATTAGTGTAAAGTGTTATAGTGACGTCGTAATAATCGAAAGAGAAAGTAAATAGAGAATAAAATCAATGTTATTTATGTCCTAATCAGAATTTCTCCAGATTTCGACTTACTTAGCTGTTTCTCCATTTTCGCTTGCTAAAGTCAGAATTTTCGCAGCTATCGAACTCAAAACTGCAGGTGCAGCCGATTCTCGCTGGCTCGATTGCCGATAAACTAGACATTTATACATTCTCTGGACTGTCAGCCGCCTATTTGCATTGAAAAGAAAAATTTAAGTCCCATGGAACAATGATCGCTGCAAAAATAAGTTAGGTGATTGACAAAAAAAACACTTACCGTGTACAGAAATTTACTGACCATCCGCTTTTTTGACCCAGTTATCGGCAGCGCTTGCCATCGTTTCGACCGGGTATCAAAATTCAATAGCTACAATGTATGGGAAAACGTCCTGAATCGACACCAGTACCCCTCCGGGGGTTCATTCCTTGCAATTTGCTGAAATTTTTCTCAGAGCGACCTTGCGGAAAAAACAATGCCTTCTTTTGTTTGTTTTCCAAACGAGTCACAGCGATTGGACACGTTCGTGTAGAGGATACGACGTTTCCATCAGAGTGTATGTAAGCACTCAGGTTTCCATAATGTTTGTTCTGTAAATTGACAAGGACATCTAGATATGCAAAAGAATGTTTGCAGGAGGGAAGTTACTACCCAGTTAAACTCATTCCGGAACCGGTTCGGATTTCTGAATGGAGTCAGTATGGATTCCAAATCATATGCAACAACCGATTCCGACTCAATCGGTTTCAGAATCGGTTGTTGCATTTGATTTGGAATCCATACTGACTCGATTCAGGATTCCGAATCAAATTCCGAATGGTTTGACCGGGTAATAAACACTTACCGAAAGAGAAAGTCCTTTACCAGCATCTTGATGTTGTTTACTGTTGCCCCATTATTACTGCGTTCTCTGACCATGGTGACCTTGGTATTCTGTTGCTGGTGTTCGATGATGTGTGTCCGCTATGGTTGCTGCTCGATCTGAAAAATCATTAAAAAAAATGTTCCCGTGAATGAGTGAACGCGAACTTTTTTAAAAAGAATAAAGTATTATTTACATTACAAATTACAATGCACTGAACACGGTACTGACTTCTTCAGCTGTATAATCACACGCTGTATCGACTGAATACGGGTTTGTTTGGGAGTTCTGTAAATAATCATTACATATTGAAAAATGATTTCGAATCAGAAATTAAACAATTCAAATAATATTTTAAAACTCACCCGAATATTACACCACAAAAGCAAATTCTATAAAAACAAGTTTTGACAGCTTGCGATGAAAAAATACAAAAAATGTACAAGACTTGTTTTTTATGTATTCTTTTATCGCAATCTGTCAAAATTTCGCGAGCCTCCGAGCGGAATAATATCACTGTCCATTATTTCGCAAGGAAAAAGCTTGCCGTGGTGACAGCGCATAGAAAGCAGCGCTATCTCGTGGAAGTAATATGAAACTTATCGTTTGTCGAACCGTGTCTCGACTAACTGAAAATTTCGTTATCGTTTTCGCGAGAGCTGCGTACCGCTTACGAAATGGAAACGAAAAATTTTTTCGCGAGCATTTCGCGACGTTTTTTATGTATAGGTTTTGTATAGGAAATTTCATTTCGCAAGAGGTGCATACTTAGCTTAAATAACAAAAATGCTGAAATTTAAAAACTTTACCTAGGGTAATGAGCCTTTGTTCGACCTAACCATGTAAAACCGTTGGTTAGAGCGGCGTTAGCCATTTTTGTTCAACGTATTTGTTCAAATGGCGATTTTTGATATCATAATGGTTCTTAAGGAGAAAGCAAAGGTATTGGTGTCATTTCATACGCATTGCATCAATTGTGTTCCGAGTAATTAATAAAATGGTGAGTCACCCTTCCTAATACGACTAAAGTAGGCTCTTCACTCTAATACGCTCGAAAACTCAATATCACTTACAACGTGTACGAAACAGAATTTAATGAAACATAAACACATTGGAGAATGGATTAAACAACTAGAGACAGCACCATATGTCTAATACAAAAGGAGAAAAAAATATTCCGCCAGCTAGCCCCAGACTCCCCTAAATATTATTAAATGATAAGAGTATCCATATTCTAACAGCAACATTCACCCAAAGTTTTTAAAACATACTTCTTTTCAGCTAAAATTACACATAATGCTAGTTTCGGTACGATAAGTAATCACTAAAGACTGAAAAAAATTTTCGCTCAGGTGCCCAACACCGCCTCTAGGCTGGCAAAGTATTTTACCAAAAAACCTAAACTTTCGAATTATTCCACTAAACCAATTCACATCTACAGTGAAATGCTAGTAACAGGCTACTCAAAAATATTTTTTTAGCTCTTGAAATTTCCAAAAATAGCTAAAATTTGTTTAAAGAAGATTACCACTAAACACACAATAATTTTTTTTCACGTTTTCCTCGAGTTTTCAACTTTGAGCTTCAATTGCCTTTGACAGAAAGCTACGAATATTCAAATAATGTGTGTGTATGAAAGGTGTGAGCGTTGGGAAGAAATGCTAGTGCGGATGACAACATACAATCATGTTTTAGTAGTTTTATTTAGATTTCTATAGAGACCGCCTAGAGGCGGTGTTGGGAACTAGAGGGTTAACTATTGGTTTGCGGATTCCGTGGAATATTGGTTATCCCCCATTTATTATGAATTATTTTTATTTTGTACCCTTGTTTGGGACAACCTAGGACCCCTACGAGGAAGTTCAGGTGAGTTTTGATTAGGTCTTTTCCTAGAGTTTCCAAGCAGAGCCAAAGAATGCCCCTCGCAAGGGTCGTTAGAGGCGTTATCGTCAGTTGGCAAGATAGCGAATGGGTTTTCGGAGATAAGTGGAACAGCTCTTTTAAGCATTTCTGCGTAAGAGCGTCTGGAGCGATCTTTGGCGGATCGCTTCAGTTTATCCGCGCGAAGTTTGTACGTTGGGCATGTCAAAAGTGCATGCGGATTCTCCCCACAGTAAACACACTTCTCAGCGGGCCTACAGCAAGTATCATCCGCATGGCGTTCCCCACCTTTAACGCACCGTTGCTTGTTGCTATAGTAGGTAGCTGTGTGACCTAGCTGCTTGCAATTGGAACAATTCATGACCCGCGGTACAAACAGGCGTACAGGTAGACGAGCTCCTTCCACTTCAACGTAGCTCGGAAGTGCAGATCCGGCGAAGGTTACGCGAAACGAGTCTGATGGATAGTAATTCCCATCTTCGATGGACTTTGAGTGCAATTGCTTGCACTCCAAAATCTTAACTGATTGAAGGTTAGGGTCCTTAAAGCGGCCAGCCCCATCATTCATCTGACATGTCTGCACATCTGGCATCTCTGCCCAGAGTACGTGCATAGGGTTTTTTGTATGTAGCTAACACCTTAAAATAGTCTGCCCGCGAAAGCCAAGTTAGACGGTATAGGTTAGTTCAACCGCATTCGCACGACCCGAACACCGGTGAAGATGCCTAAAAAAAGTTTCTTTAAGAATCGTTTGTGACGGATTCCATTCCATCATACTATGAGGTGCCAAATTGTGTGGGCGTATTTCCATTAGATCGGGGATCTTGGTTTTTTACGTTTTCATATTCGACGTCATATTACATGTTGTTCTTCGCTACGAAGCTTTCTGCCTTGGTTAAGGAGTTGAATGTTATTAGTACTACATGTCTCGTATGTGTGAAACTTATGTAAGAACAAGTTCCATTATCACCTTGAACTGTTCCACTACGCGCACTGTAGGTCCAAGACGGGTCTGCGAAAAGTCAAACGCGATTGTGTTCTCCCTTAATAAGAGCAATTTATTTTGTGGTTCACTCATTTCACTCGCATTTGGGGGGCAACGAAACTTTGCTGTGTCCATATGTAACACGTGCCCGTTAGAGAGGCGCGGCGTGGTTTGTAACTTTTATTTGTATGCTGTAAGCGGTGCGTTTTTTGACTTCTAATCTGTGTGAGATGAGGTAGCAGACTGATCTCCACGATCCCACTACCCTTACTTCACGGGGCACGAACATCAGATAATTGGTTTATGGAAACAGCACAAGAGATACCACCCAACCAGGGTAATCAAAATTGTTTTTTGAAATTTAATCATTTGAAATTAATATTACATTACTTGGCATTGTAGCCCTCGATTACTGATGGCTGAAAAAATGGTGATGCACAGTCCACTACAAAGATTTTAAAATTATAGGGAACATAACATACCATGGAATCCTAGTGAAAGGCACTATTGCATAACTACGTAGACTAAAAGGTGTATATTTTTTTGTTGGCGTTGTTTCATATTCAAAAAGAAAATTGTATTTTTTGACTGCAAATAGTAAGAATTATAAAAAAATGTCAAAAGTTGTTGTTAGGGAAACTTTTTGTTGAAAGCTTCTCCATGATCCAAATACACTAAAAAGGTTGCTTTTACGTCTTTAAAACGATAAACATTAAATTTTTGACATTTTTTGATGGGGTAACGCGAATAACGTTTAAAAAGAGCATAATTACACGAATTAATTGTTTTTGAAGTAGCAAAATTTCAAATATCTCGAAAACTATCACATTTTGGAAGATTTTTGTTAAATGCATTTTGATTTTAAATGGTGCTTAGAATTATATTCTGTAATAAAATTACAATTTTGTATGTCCATTAGTATGAAAATTAAAAACATGTACGAAGTTATTGTTAGAAAAACTTTTTTACCGATTTTTTCTCCATCATGCAATCACAATCAAAATGTTTCTTTTCTCTTTAGGTTTTTGGTAACAAAATATAAAAAATTTAAAAAATGGGTTTTTTCGCAATTTAAATTTTTATCATAAATTTTTGTTTTTTTGAAAAATGACACATTTTTTCAGTGTATATTTTTTTTGGACAGAAGTATTCATTCCCTGTAACTTGTTCTCAGATAGTTTTGCTGTATAAAATACAGTAATCGAACAAAAAAAATTTGAAATTCATACACGTAGAAACGTTTACGCCCTTTTGAAAAATTACTCTTGTATCAAAATATTCCAATTGCCAGAGAATATCATGGAGATTCATACAGCGAACACACCTGCAAAGTTTCGTTCGAATCGACGATGGTCATATTTTGCGGTCGGACGGTTTCTCATGGAATCCCTCTACAAAATATGTTGATATGGAATATAAAAGTGATGGCACGAAATTACTTTTACTTTATTGCGCAATTTGGTAAAGTTATAGTTCATGAAGTTTTGAAGTATTGCAAAACCTACTCTGAATTATAAAAGGTTATGTTATTTTCGTCTTATTGCGACCATGAACGTCCTGCATTACGTCGGAGAATCCGCGGTTTTCGCAGCTTTTCTTACTTGCAATAATATCCGACGAAGTAAACTGAGCTGAACATATAATTTCGGCGCTTACCAGAGAAGTGCAAGAGCTGCTTTCATTTATGAAACACTGGATAGGGAATTTTGAAAAAGGTGGTAAATTTTCCGGATGCACCAAAATAGCTGAGGCACGCGTGAACAACACATTTTTTCTTTTCTGAAAAATAACCAATGTCAGCGGTTATTAAAACAAAAACCTGTTTTATTCCACCTAGAGGTGCAATTGTGCCTTTCTCATTTCTCCAAACTATGATTTAATAGCTGGTTCGTACAAAATATAACATTATGGAAATGACTTTCATTCTTATTACACTTGGTAAGTATATATAAGAGCACCTTTTTGCATTCATCGCGGTATCGGTTTGAATCGGAGTTTTCTATGTGATCGCACTCCACAACCCGTAACTCCGGAGCCGGAAGTCGGATTGAGATGGAATTTAATATCAGTTTCCGGGGACGCTACACCTTTCATTTGAGACTAAGTTGATCAAATCGGTCTAGCCATTTTCGAGAAACCAATATAATCGTTATTCTGAATTTGGATGCTTCCAGATTCGTCGATGGTGGCCAGTGTGGCCAATGAGACTTTGAATGACTGTTGGTGACCTAGATCTATAAATTCAACAGTTGTGTTTACATTTTGGAAAAAACACCTTTTTACATTTTTTTACCATTTTTTTGTTATCGGCATTTAATTAGCAAGGGGCTGGAAGGTGAAGTATATTTTTCCAAAGAGAATAGGGAAAGAGACGAATAGTGTGAAGCCAAAAATACCTTATTGAGCAGACCAATCGTGCAATGTAAATAAACATTACTCATGCCTGAGTTGGAGGAGATAAGTATTGTAAATCTATCAAAAAAGAAATTTGAATTTTCGTCAGAATTTAGTGCAATCGTGATTGTAAGGTGCATTCTAGCGTCTATGTATGAGTAAAAACAAGCTTTAGAATTATTTCATCTCTTTGTTTCAAAATGCACATCGTTTGATAAACAAATCCAACGATCGACAAAAGGTTTGTTTTCAAAATATAATAGGAGTCATTTAAAGTGCTGCTTTGGAAACGGTTGCCAAATTCTAGTGTTGAAATCATCGTAAAGGGAGTGTTGCCGTTTTGACTGATTTTCGCTCTGCGTCTCTTTCACTATTCTCTTTGTATTTTTCAATATTTAGAGCCATAGTACTCAAGGGAGAGCAAGGTGTTGAAGGGAGAAAGTTTTAGAAAAGCGTGGAAGGATCATATATGCAAGCTTAGAGCTCACCGCCGACTTAACCTTTTGTCTGCTACCGTAGGAGTTAGGGTCTTTTGGCATTAGAAATGCGAATCACCTGAGTCTACGGCATGTCCGGACAAGCGTAAAGTAACTTGTTACTTCATGCTGTCGGAACCGACAAAAAGTTAAGTCACGGTAAACTTCCACACTAAGCATTTGCGACGTTGAAACTCATTGAATGAGCCAGTTTTGTTTGTTCCCTCACCAATTGCCTGCCTGAGTGATTTTATTTTATCGACTATTGTGACTGTCTCAGCGTCTGTGACAATATGGTCACATGTGTTGCTGATTTGCACGGTGTCGGCAGCTTTCACCCAAAGCTGCAACGATGGATCCCCATCACGGTAAGTTCTATTTTTACCATTTTTTTTGTTAACCATTTTTGTTAACGACCTATTGAGTCAATTTGTCAACAGTTTTTTCGGCATTTAATTAGCAAGGGACTGGAAGGTGAAGTATATTTTTCAATATTTAGAGCCATAGTACTCAAGGGAGAGCAAGGTGTTGAAGGGCATTCGTAACCCAACTTTGTACCGGGAAACAAGTGATTTTTGTTCTCTCCGGTGTGGTTTAGTTTTTTCGGTAGTACGAAGGTGCTTGCTGTGGCAGAGGCTGCAGTAAAGCATTACTAATAAACAGTCCCGCGAGTGATAATTATTACCTGCGAAGGTAAAGGTAGTGCAGTGAAGTTACTAAACAGTTTTCTTGCCTGAAAGACGGCTTTGTTTAGACGAGCTATATCAGCTCTATTGTGTGAAGGTCACGCGGGTGACGGATAAAACAAACGAAGGATCAATTCACCTACCAGCTCGTCAGAAACCAACTGGTGAAGTGTTTCGTTTTTTACTTTTCTTATCGATTTTTTTCTCTTTTTATTGCTTTTGATTTTTTATTTTGATTTAAGTTAAACAGTGCGGTCGAGCGTGTTGCTCCCGCAACAAAATGGAACAAACAGAAGGATCACCCTCCGAAGACGAATATTATGGGGAAGAAGAACATATATCTGATACTGAGACAGATAATGTTATGGTCGATCCACTTCCCCCCAATGTCTCACAGCCCCCCCGAGTTAAGGTTTACCAGGATGGATCCGCTGGTCCTTGGGTGGTATACTTTCGGCCCAAAAATAAACCGTTAAACAGCATAACTGTTGCACGGGAGCTGACAAAACGTTACTCGGCCGTAACCGAGATTAAAAAGGTTCAGTCAGATAAACTGCGCGTAGTCGTTACTGACTTGAAACAGGCCAATGATATCGTTAGCAATAGCCTCTTTACGCTGGAGTATCGCGTCTACATCCCTTCTCGTGATGTGGAGATCAACGGTGTGGTAAGTGATGCGGGTCTAACTGTCGATGATCTGATGAATGATGGGGCTGGCCGCTTTAAGGACCCTAACCTTCAATCAGTTAAGATTTTGGAGTGCAAGCAATTGCACTCAAAGTCCATCGAAGATGGGAATTACTATCCGTCAGACTCGTTTCGCGTAACCTTCGCTGGATCTGCACTTCCGAGCTACGTTGAAGTGGGAGGAGCTCGTCTACGTGTACGCCTGTTTGTACCGCGGGTCATGAATTGTTCCAATTGCAAGCAGCTAGGTCACACGGCCACCTACTGTAGCAACAAGCAACGGTGCGGTAAATGTGGGGAACGCCATGCGGATGATACTTGCAGTAGGCCCGCTGA
Organism: Topomyia yanbarensis; assembly: GCF_030247195.1. Lineage (NCBI taxonomy): Eukaryota > Metazoa > Arthropoda > Insecta > Diptera > Culicidae > Topomyia > Topomyia yanbarensis. Next base: position 117,796,877 of record NC_080670.1, read on the forward strand.
GAAGTGTGTTTACTGTGGGGAGAATCCGCATGCACTTTTGACATGCCCAACGTACAAACTTCGCGCGGATAAACTGAAGCGATCCGCCAAAGATCGCTCCAGACGCTCTTACGCAGAAATGCTTAAAAGAGCTGTTCCACTTATCTCCGAAAACCCATTCGCTCTCTTGCCAACTGACGATAACGCCTCTAACGACTCTTGCGAGGGGCATTCTTTGGCTCCGCTTGGAAACTCTAGGAAAAGACCTAATCAAAACTCACCTGAACTTCCTCGTAAGGGTCCTAGGTTGTCCCAAACAAGGGTACAAAATAAAAATAATTCATTAACTGGAAGTGCTGGTACAAATCCGAAGATAATACCTCCTGGTTTTGGGAAATTGAGATACAACCAGGAGTTCCCAGCACTCCCCGGGGCACCAAAAATCCCAAGTGCTCCAATTTTACAGTCAGAAACTCAACCTAAAACGGGATTCCTTAAATTTTCTGACATTGTTGACTGGATATTCACAGCTTTCAACATTACCGATCCTATGAAAAGCTTGCTGGTTGCTATTCTACCAACAGTAAGAACATTTTTAAAACAGTTGACTGAACAATGGCCCCTCCTTACAGCGATCGTATCCTTCGATGGCTAACTTATTAGACGGAATCAGGGATCTGATCACTGTTTTACAGTGGAACTGCAGAAGTATTATCCCCAAAATTGATTCATTAAAACACTTGCTAAATTACAATCATTGTGATGCATTTTCCCTATGTGAAACATGGCTAACTTCTAATATAAACCTCAACTTCCACGATTTTAACATTATCCGCTTGGATCGAGAAGACTCATATGGGGGGGTACTTTTAGGGATCAAAAAGTGCTACTCCTTCAATCGAATCAACCTCCCTTCGACGCCAGGCATTGAAGTTGTCGCTTGTCAAACAACAATCAAAGGCAAAGATCTTTGCATTGCTTCTATTTACATTCCTCCTAGGGCCATGATGGGATATCGAAGATTCTCCAACGTGATTGAACACCTTCCCTCGCCCCGCCTGCTTCTTGGAGACTTTAACTCTCACGGTACGGGGTGGGGCTGTCTATACGACGATAATCGATCTTCGACAATTCAAGACCTTTGTGACAACTTCAATATGACAATTCTGAACACAGGGGAAATGACACGGATCCCTAGACCACCTGCGCAAGCAAGTGCACTGGATATATCTTTATGCTCGACATCACTACGGTTAGATTGCAAGTGGAAGGTAATATCTGATCCCCACGGTAGTGACCACTTACCAATTATAATTGCAATCACCACTGGTTCAAGACCATCGGCACCAATCAATGTTCCTTATGACCTCACACGAAACATTGATTGGAAGAGCTACGCTGCTGAGATATCCAAAACTATCGATTCAACACAGGTACTTCCCCCGGAGGAAGAATATAAGTTTTTGTCCAACTCGATTCTCGATAGCGCGATTCAAACTCAGACGAAACGAGTACCCGACGTGAACACCCAAAAACGTTCTCCCAACCCGTGGTGGGACAAAGAGTGCTCAGACGTGTACGCGGAGAAAGCTGCCGCGTATAAAACCTTCCGGAACGACGGGTTAGTTGCTAGTTATCGAGTGTACGCGATATTAGAAAAGCGAATGAAAAATTTAATGAAAGCTAAGAAACGCAGTTACTGGCGCCGGTTTGTCGACGGGTTAACAAGAGAAACATCGATGAGCACTCTTTGGGGCACGGCCCGACGTATGCGAAACCGAAACAGTACTAACGAGAGCGTGGAATATTCAAACCGTTGGATATTCGCTTTCGCCAAGAAGGTTTGTCCGGATTCCGCCCCGGCACAGAAAATCTACCGCGCCGCGTCGCCTTACAATACCGCGAACGAAACACCGTTTACGATGGTGGAGTTCTCACTTGCTCTCTTATCATGTAACAATAAAGCCCCGGGGCCAGATAGAATCAAATTCAACTTGTTGAAGAATCTGCCAGACTTTGCCAAAAAACGCTTGTTGAATTTATTTAATAGGTTTCTTGAGGGTAACATTGTCCCACATGACTGGAGACAGGTGAGGGTCATCGCCATCCAAAAACCAGGAAAACCAGCCTCCGACCACAATTCGTATCGTCCGATTGCAATGCTGTCCTGTATCCGGAAGTTATTCGAAAAAATGATCTTGTTTCGGCTCGATAATTGGGTCGAAACAAATGGCTTACTGTCAGATACACAATTTGGCTTCCGCAAAGGCAAAGGGACGAACGATTGCCTTGCGTTGCTCTCAACAGAAATTCAAATGGCATATGCTAACAAAGAGCAGATGGCATCAGTATTCTTGGATATTAAGGGGGCTTTCGATTCAGTTTCGATCAACATTCTTTATGAGAAGTTGCACCAGCATGGTCTTTCGCCAATGTTAAATAACTTTTTGCTAAACCTGTTGTCTGAAAAACAAATGCATTTCTCGCATGGCGATTTATCGACATCACGATTTAGCTACATGGGCCTTCCCCAGGGCTCATGTCTAAGCCCTCTCCTCTACAATTTTTACGTGAATGACATTGACGAATGTCTTGTCAATTCCTGCACGCTAAGGCAGCTTGCAGATGACGGTGTGGTCTCTATTACAGGTCCTAAAGCCGTCGACTTGCAAGGAGCACTGCAAGATACCTTGGACAATTTGTCTGCTTGGGCTCTCCAGCTGGGTATCGAGTTCTCCACGGAGAAAACTGAGCTAGTCGTATTTTCTAGAAAGCGTGAACCAGCGCAACTACAGCTTCAATTAATGGATCAAACTATTGCTCAGGCTTCAACATTCAAATATCTCGGGGTATGGTTCGACTCTAAAGGTACCTGGGGATGTCACATTAGGTATCTGAAACAGAAGTGCCAACAAAGGATCAACTTTTTCCGTACAATAACTGGAACATGGTGGGGTGCCCATCCAGGAGACCTAATCAGGCTGTACCAAACAACGATATTATCAGTGTTGGAGTACGGATGTTTCTGCTTTCGTTCCGCTGCGAACATACATTTCATCAAACTGGAGCGAATCCAGTATCGTTGCTTGCGTATTGCCTTGGGTTGCATGCACTCGACCCATACGATGAGTCTCGAAGTGTTGGCGGGCGTTCTTCCGCTGAAAAATCGATTTTGGGACCTCTCATATCGATTGCTCATTCGATGCGATATTCCGAACCCATTGGTGATTGCAAATTGCGAAAGGCTTGTCGAGCTTAATTCTCAGACCCGATTCATGTCCTTGTACTTCGATTACATGGCACAGAACATCAATTCATCTACGTATAACGTCAACCGTGCTCATCTCTTAGATACTTCTGATCACACTGTATTTTTCGATACATCCATGAAGGAAGAGATTTGTGGAATTCCGGATCATATTCGCCCACAAGTGGTCCCAAATATTTTCTATAACAAATACCATTAAGTCGACTGCACCAAAATGTTCTACACTGACGGATCAATTCTCGACGGGTCCACAGGCTTCGGTATCTTCAACGAAAATCTTGCTGCCTCATTCAAACTCAATGATCCTGCTTCAATTTACGTCGCAGAATTAGCTGCCATTCAGTATACTCTCGGGATCATTGACACCCTGCCCTCAGACCATTACTTCATCGTTTCGGATAGTCTCAGCTCCATTGAGGCCATCCGTGCGGCGAATCCTGGAAAGCACTCACCGTATTTCCTGGGGAAAATACGGGAATATCTGAGTGCTTTATCTGAAAAATCTTGCCAGATTACCTTGGTTTGGGTCCCGTCACATTGTTCTATTGCGGGCAATGAGAAGGCGGACTCTTTAGCCAAGGTGGGCGCATTAGAAGGCGACACTTACGAAAGACCAATTTGCTTCAACGAATTTTTCAGTATCTCTCGTCAGAGGACGCTCGATAGTTGGCAAACCTCATGGAGCAATGGGCATCTGGGACGGTGGCTACATTCCATTATCCCGAAGGTATCAACGAATGCTTGGTTTAAGGGGTTGGATGTGAACCGGGACTTTATTCGTACGATGTCAAGGATCATGTCCAACCATTACTCGTTTGACGCGCATCTCCGTCGTATAGGGCTTGCTGAAAGTAATCATTGTGTTTGTGAGAACGGCTATCACGACATCGAGCATGTTGTTTGGCTGTGCGCAGATTACTGTGTTGCCAGGTCCCAACTAATAGATTCCCTTCGGGCCCGAGGTAGATCACCCTATGTGCCAGTCCGGGACGTCCTGGCAAGCCGTGACCACCCCTATATTTTTCTTATCTATATCTTTTTGAAAACCATTGATGTCCAAGTTTAATACATTTTCCCCTCTCTCATTCACAGTAGAATCTCACCAACCTATCCCTGCATCTACAATATGGCATTGCTTCACGAGTCTTCGGTGCATACCCTTCTTGATAACCGTCTACCCAGAACATCATGACATACCTCACATGCAGATGATATAGAGAACATCATGACAGCATCAGAGTGCCAATAATTATCCGAAATATCGACCCTTCCCTCGCCCCTGCGATTACAGGCTGGAAACTACAACACTACAACAAAGTGTGCATATCCGCCACAATGATCAATCAGCAAACGACGATGTCAATTACACAATATGTATCCCACTTCCTACCTTTTTCCTTTACTTACATAAGAGGGGAGCAAGCCGCCCCTAAATACGGCTTTCCCTTCCCCCACTAACATGTGACATGTAATTAAAAAAAATGAATTATCGGCCTCGTTAAGCTAAAGCATTTGGGCCTAAATAAACGTATTTAAGATAAAAAAAAGGTGTTGAAGGGAGAAAGTTTTAGAAAAGCGTGGAAGGATCATATATGCAAGCTTAGAGCTCACCGGCGACTTAACCTTTTGTCTGCTACCGTAGGAGTCAGGGTCTTTTGGCATTAGAAATGCGAATCACCTGAGTCTACGGCATGTCCGGACAAGCGTAATTTTTTTTTGTAAAAATCGACTTTTGGGACTTTTTTCAGTTCAATATTACCGTGGCTGTTTTTTTCTTCTTCAAAATTTTAGAACTCGAATAATGATTTATTTTCCTGTATATAGTTGTCATGTGATGTACAATAATAAAATGTAATATATGCATTTAAAAGCTTTTAATGAATATAAACAACGCACACATTCTCGTGATTCATGATTGAGAAAGGCACAATTGCACCGCTAGGTGGATTAAAATAGGTTTTTCAATTTTATATTAATGTAGCTGTTTTCTTTTACAAAATTTTAGAACTTGAATAATGATTTCTTTTCTTGTATACAGTGGTCATGTCGTGTATAATAAAAATGTAATATAGACATTTGGAAGCTTATAATGAATATAAACAACGCAAAAATTCTCGTGTTCATGATTGAGAAAGGCACAATTGCACCGCTAGGTGGATTAAAACAGGTTTTTATATCTACGATAAGCAATTTGATGTAATTTTTTAATGTTTTTCCGTAAATACGCATCAGTTTTAGTAAATAATGGACTCCGAGGGGACGAAAAACAATTTGGAACTTAATGATAATAGTTTTTAGTAGATGCACTCAAGTTAAACATAAGAAATCTTCGAAAATGTTTATATTGCGCTTCTAGGTTAGGGTTCACAACCGCCCGAGTTAAGAATATTTAAACAACCAATCAAAGCATAACCAGTTTAAATTCACTTTTGGCAAGAATTAGCTCTTATTTCATACATACACAACTTTGTACGAAGTGGTTTTATACCGGTTCAGAAAGAAAAATTTAAACATATGCTATATTATCCCTGTTTTGCATAATAAATCTATTACCATCTTGAAGGAAATTAGTTTTCTTCCGCTTCACTTTCATTTTTTTATACAACTAAGGTCAATTTTCTTAAAAATATTTAAATAACGTAAACTTTTAGAGTAACGACGCTGAATCCTTCTGGATAAAGACTCGACACGTCAATCGTTTGTTTACCATTTATCTGTCAGTGTCATTTCAATCGAGCACGAGACCTGTCAATGGCCCTCATTCCAGAAGGATTCGAAGCGATTTTATTCGGATTGCGGGCTTTTGACAGGTCTCGTGCTCGATTGGAATGACTCTTACTGATAAAAAAAAAGAATAAGATAGAGTTGGCGAGTCTTTATCCAGAGGGATTCAGCGTCTTTATTTTGGAGATTTGCTACTGATCTGACAGTTTAGTAGATTCAGAACACTAGATTAGGATTGGCATCAGTGGTAGTAACATCATTGTTTTGATTCCGGGATATACCTAAGACAAGACATGACAATAGAGGGGGTCGTTTTTGTTCCAATTTTACGTCAGAATGTTCCAGCTCCTGATTGGTTGATTCTGACTTTTTGCACCGTACGCAATGTTACTTCAGGGATGGCTAAATGATGTTTGGCAGTGTTGCTATATTTATAGGAAAATAATGTAATTACTTTTGACAAATAATATTATTATCGTTAAAAGAGTTAAAATGAATAAATGAAGCAGAAATTTTGCGACAAAGTAGAACAAGTGTCTACCACATGTTTGCCGTATACGTCGTTAATTATTTTAAACAAAAATAAGACAGCAACCAAACCGTAATCTAAAATTTGTCAGAGAATGGTTTCATCAAACCTTACTAAACACCCGTGACATGGAAATTGCCTTTTATTAATATAATGGATTCAAGATACATTTTCATTTTAAAAAATAGCAACACTGTTCAGAAGATTTCGGCAGAGTGGAAATCTGCGAAAAGAAGAATGTCGAATGAAAAATAAGAAGCCGATTGTCACGTCTTGTCTTAGGGATATACCTGTCAAATAGGCCAAATAAAAAAAAGGAAAAAAATAATCCTCTATCGTCGTTTCATAGCGACGAATCATTTTTGTTCCTTTTAGCCAGCAACACAATGGCCATTATTGGCTGATGGATTCTCAATTAGAATGCAAAAATTATCTAAACCTGTACTGAATTTTGATGAATTTTCATTTCCTTGTGCGGTATATACAAACTCTTTCATTTCATAACAATAACAGTCGAAAATTTACACCGAGAAAATTCGTTATATTGAATATATTGATTGCACACATAATTTTTTGCAATTTGTAGTAGAACCAAGGGGTGAGTCGCTTAGAACAATGTGCCATACACACTATATCAGCTATGATAACACGATATAAAAATGCGATTCACAGTGATATCACAATCATTTCACGCTTTATCACAATGTGTGGCACACTGAGGCACACTTCTGACAACTCATTTTTTCGAATACTGGTATCACTGCAGTTGTCATAGCAACTCGTGTTTTCGTTTTGTTATGATTATTGTTGTTGTAATTCTGCAAAGTGAAATTCAGCCCGAAGCCGTTGTAACTGCAACTATAATTCGTCGCGGGATAACTGTTAGTTAAACATTTCATTAAACCTCTTGAAATCAAAGGATGAGGTATAAAAAATTGTAAGTAATCCCGCCTATCTAAACACATATTTTTTATGACATTTGTAGACCCCACTTGAAGGCGAATATAGAACGAACAATATTAGCAAATCGAAACGCCGGAACGATCCGTGGTATAGAGACGGACATGCAGATTGTGGTTTGCAACAGGAAACGCCGCTGGCAGAGCACTGTTTAGTGAATGCGAACTTTTTACATCGGCAAGATTATTTTAATTAAACAAAACTAAGAACGATACGTTTATTTGTAACTAAACTAATTTCAATTGCGTTCTGTCGAAAACCCATGAGACTGCAAATATTCCAAATTGCGCAAGACTGAAAGGCCTAAAGAGATTGTTTTCTTTGGGACTCCACTATGGAGACGAATGGTTTTTCTTTTTCCGAGACAATTATACCACCAGATGCATTTTTCCGAGACAATTATACCACCAGATGCATTTAATATCTGCTTTGAAATGAACGTCTTCGTCAAATTATCGGTGAATAAACTAAATAAACTATCATCGACAGTTGTTCAACACACAAGTGTTGCCAAATGCTGGAAAAATCATTGAACGATGTGGCACATCGTGGCACACTGTGGCACAGGCTATCACACCCTTTGTTTGCAAGCACAACTCGGTTTGTTCTACACTGAACAAAAATGATTGCAATATAGCGTATGATTTATCATATGAACGGCCTAAAAACTCGATGTTGACGATTTCGAATGGCAATCATTCAAAAAATAGTGAATTCAAGATCGAATGACTTCATATTTGAATTGGAATGAACAGGTTGTCGATTTTCAAATGATAAACTTAACTGTAAAGGAATTGATTGCACTCGAAAAAGTAAACGATGGCGTTGATAATCATCATTCCAAATCATAGCAGTTCATCATTCGTATTTCATCTGTTTTCAGTGCTCGGGCTGAACCAAATGACAATCATTTGATGCGCGCAATGCGATTGGGAGAAGTTTTTCTTAGTTTTTTTCTCTTTACTAGTAACAGCATTTACTAAAACCACATCCGTTCACGAGAGCAAAAAAATATTTGTAATTTTATTAGTGTTAACGATAACCTGGTAGTGAAAACTGTTTTTCAGGTCAAGAAAAATAACAAATATTGTTAATAGTGTTTACTGGAAAAATACATCCAGTTCAAACGATTTATTTGTGCCCATTTTCGGACAATATCACTGGCATGGGGGTCTTGAAAGCATACAGGAAATCATCCGCGACGGTCTTGGAACTGCAAAAAGTAAACAACTGTGAAAGACGAGGCGAACGAAGTATTGGATAAGGTGTCAAAAAGACAAGAGGTAAAATGTTTGGCAAAGGTTTGTACACGGTCAGTTTCACGATCTGGTTAATCATTTTAGAATATGACAGCGTTCATCGGATGCCAACTCTCTGTTAATTGGTGCCTACATCAATTGTGACGCCGAAATGGGCATTAAGTTTTGATATCCCAGTAAGAGCACAATGGATATCATTGGGAACTACTGGTTCCGAAATATTACGGAGGTATATGGCTTCCACAACGAGTAGTTACGTGTGGCAACCCAAAAGTCTGGAAAATTTTCACGGGCCTGCTCGATTCATGTTTTCAAGGCGGTGTCAGTCCCGCAATCAATACACTGAATTTTTGCACATTCGGGAGTTGCAGGATATGCCACATGCCACATGAGGAACCGATATGCGATCGGATTTGGTTCTTTCCCGATGACCGCGCCGGCTGGACTGTTGCCGCCGCTACATACGGAACGTGCCATATGCCATATATATTTAACCCAATATATTCCGAATCACTGTCGCGAGGAGAGGGATTTAAGAAGTATAGCTCCCATGCCTCCGCATAGCTCAATGTGGTCCTGATGTTCGTGTGCCAACAAAGTAAAAGATCATGGCATGTTCGGTGATAATAGTGAGAAAAAGAAATTGCACATGTCCCTCGAACAATAAACTAATAATGTTCAAAGACAATCCAAAATTTAGTAAAATTACACACTATACAAGACGTCCGGATTTCCAAACAAGATTTGATTGGATATTTGAAAACAGCGCATTCCCGTGGAGACAATTTTGAATAAACTTTTGGCAACTGGCGTCTCCTGCACCACGACATATAAGTTCTTGACTTTGAAAAACTCCGATGAATTCGAAACCAATGAAACCCTGGCCGAAGAAGTTGGTAGACCAGTGGACAAATTATACCTACAGCTATGACTCGCTAGATGTGGCCAACTTTGTATCTATTTGAAATAACTCAAAGAGGACAACCGCGGGAAAACCGCAACGGATAGATTCGTAGGACGTGGTATGCGCTGTCAGGAAAACAACTAGTTCGTCTACTGTACAATTTGCTAATAATCTTTATTTCTGAACTCGCTTCATGCATAGCGATTATATTCTCTTTTTCTCTCTTTCGAATGACTGGCTCTCTTCTGAGCGTCATATTCTTCAACACAACTGTAACAACTCCTTCCTACTTTAAGTAAGAAATCTATTCCCCTATTTACTTGAATCTGAATTCAAAACTTTTAAACAAATTCATTTTTAAACTTTAAATTTGAGCTAATAGTACAAGAAATCCCGTTTACGCTTCTGCTTGACGATTCGATTTGATCTTCTGACTATATCTAACTGCTGATTATTTTCATGACAATTTACTTGTTGTTCGATCGAAGGTTCTCCTCCAAAAATGAAAGATTCCGCCAGGAATCCATAAAAATCAGGCTTCTGTTCGGAGACATTTCCGGAATTTTCGCCATCGCCATCTCTTCTGCGGTTCTTGGAATTGGTCTGCATATTTTGTCCACTAAAAACAAAACTTGGACCCGTTTGCTGGCCAGAAGCATTAGAAACTTTTAGCTGCTGTTTGTGTGCCGCAATCAGCCTGCCACCTAGCGAAATTTCTGTTAGCGTTTTTGTAGTAGATCAGGTCACCGCACTTAAGATCAACGAACTGATCATTAAAACATTCAGTAGTTGCTGAATTGGCGGGCGAAATGTCATCATGCCTTACTTCTGAATTGTGTTTCAAATTAGACTTGGGATTAATCAAATCCAATAGCGTTTTGGGTTTGTATGAAAGGAGTCTTTCAGACGGGAAACGACCATCGGCCTCTAGACAAGTGTTCCTATAATTCAAAAGGAAATAAGAAATTTGCAATTCTGTCTCCAGTTTCTTGATTTCAGGATCTATCAAAAATTTCTCAAAAACGTCCTTCGCTAACCGAACCATACGCTCGGCCTGTCCATTGCTTTCAGGGTGATATGGCGGACTTTTCATCACATGCACTCCTTGTTTTATAAAAAAATCAACAAAATCCAATGAGTTGAAAGGTGGTCCGCCATCCGTCACTAGAACATCAGGTAACCCATACCTAGCGAATATGTTGAGAAAAACTTTGATGACATGTTTACAATCCGTGCTAAACCTCATGTATTCCAGCTCGATCCACTTTGTGTAGCTGTCTACGATTACCAGAAATGTTTTATGGTTCAGATGGAAGAAGTCAGCATGAACTCTGCTAAACGGTTTTTTGGCCGGAGTCCACTGTGAGTACGCTGCTGGTTTCGTAATTGGAGTCGTTTCATTGCATGTTCTGCAGGATCTAACGTACTCTTCTACATCCTTATTCATCCGAAACCAATATACAGTTCTACGAGCTAGTTGTTTTATTTTACTTATACCTCCATGGTTCCTATGTAGCAGCTTCAAAATCTTTAGTTTCAAATTGTCTGGGATGATTACGCGATCTCGGAACAATAAGCAACCCGCTACTTCCTCAAGCTCTTGGTGATGTGAATATATGTCTCTGAACTTCCTATCTAGACGATCTGGCCATCCTTTTCTAAGGTAAGATAGGACTTCGATCAAAAACGTATCCCGTTGTGTTTCTTTGGCAATATCCTTGTAATCAATAGGGAAGTCTTCTGTAAAATTTAAACTCTTTATGTAATCACGATCCAAAGTTTTGGGAACAGGTTGTGCAAGTGGGAATCGGGAGCAAAAGTCTGCATTTGCCATTTTTGAGGAAGGCCGATAAATGATTTCGTAATCGTATACAGAAAGCTCAATAACATATCGCTGTAGCCGTGTTACTGAAATTTGGTTCTTTCCTTCCTTGCCAAAAATCCCGATTAAAGGTTTATGATCAGTGTAAATCACAAACTTCACCCCGAAAACAAATTTGTGAAATTTTTTTACTGTGCATACAACTGCCAATGCCTCTAAATGTAAAATTGGATATTTCTTCTGTGCATCGTTTAGGCTAAAAGAAGTGAAACAAATAGGTCGTTCTTCATCATCTATTACGTGGGACATCACTCCTCCTAAACCATAACTAGATGCATCTGTAGTTATAACAATTGGTTTCTTGGGGTCAAAATATTCCAACAAACACGGTCGGAGGAGAAAACTTTTACAATCGTTAAAAACCTGTTCACACTCGTCTGCCCAGATAAATCTTACGTTCTTCTTTAACAACCCGTAAAGGCACTGAATACGGGAAGAAAGATTGGGAATAAATTTGGAATAATAATTCAATAAACCTAAAAACGCCTTGAGCTCTGACACATTTCGTGGGGCTTTCGCTTCGCGAATAGTATCAATTTTTTGCGGACATGGCAACAAACCCTTATCCGTCAGAATGTGTCCTAAGTATGGCAACTCCGTCACAAAAAATTTGCACTTTTTCAAATTAACCTTTATGTTTGCTCTGGCCAATCTTTCCAGTACTAAATAAAGTTTTCTTTGGCAATCTTCCAAATTATTTCCCGAAATTAGAACGTCGTCCAAATAACAAACAACGTTCTCCAAACCTTGGAGAACTTGGTCCATAACCCTTTGAAATATGGAGGCGCTAGACGATGCTCCTTGTGGAAGACGGTTGTAAACATACAATCCTTTTATGGTATTTATTACCATAAACTTTCTAGAGGCTTGGGATAACAATAGTTGCGTATACGCACCCGCTAAGTCGAGTGAGCAAAACATTTTTGATCCTGAAAGAGAGGCAAAAAGGTCCTGGGCGACGGGTAATGGGTAAGTATTGGGTATTATTACTTTGTTGATTGAAACTTTGCAATCGATTACTAAACGGATATTTTGATCCTTTTTCATTACGATCACTACCGGCGACGCCCATTCACTGGTCTCAACTGGTGTAATCACCCCATCTCTCTCTAAAAAATCTAAGTGCTCAATAACTTTGTCTCTTAGCCTTAGCGGTACACCGTATGCTTTTCTAAAAATAGGTTTGTCATCCTTTAATACAAGATCTCCTTCATACCCAACTATTGGAGTTGAAAAATCCCCATCAAAAATTGTCGCAAACTTACATTTCAAACCTTCAATGAAACTGCCTTCGTCTAGTTTATGAATGCTCTCTTCTTGGACTGCAGGGCTCGAAAAAATGTTCCTCCATCCTACGTAAAAGCAGTCCAACCATGTACGACCCATCAATGGGACGAAATCGTTGTCACATCGGAGAACTATCAGGCTCAATAACTGCCTTATGCCTTTCAATTGAACGAAAACATTTATTCTCCCTAGGACCTGCAACCTTTTGCCATCAATCACCGCCAGTTTCTTGTTACAAGGTAAAAGTTTATTGTGTTCGAAATTCCTTAAAAACAATTCTTCAGAAATAACGGTCTCCGCCGAACCACAGTCAATCTCCATCGTTAGAGTACTTTTTTCCACCAAAATATCAACATAACAGGCTTCATTAATACGGTTTACCGAAGAGATCATCATGCAAGGTAAATCCTCTTCATCTTCTTCATCAGTAAGCTCCGGCCTTTTAAATGTTCCACTTGAGCTGCCAATAGTAAGTTTCCTCGGAGGGCCTAAAAACTTTACATCTGCCTGATGCTTGTTTCTGCCGTGCAATTTGTAGCAAAATTTGCACGTGTGACCTCTTTTCTTGCAAAAGGAGCATAAATATAATGGTTTATCTGAGTCATATCTCCGGTCACTGTACCTCTCCTGCTTATTTCTAGGCGAAACTGAAACACTGCGATTATGGCTTTTGCTTCTACTCCTATACCTTTGCTTTGAGCGAGAACGAACTTCTTTTCTACCTAAATGTGCCACTATTGAAGTATTATGTTCATCATCGTCCTTTAAAACACTTGTTCTGTTACTAGAAATTTCATGGTTTAATATAAGTTTTTCCGCTCTAGCAGCAGTAAGGTCATCTTCGTCGCATAAACGTTTTTGAATATCTCGGTTGTGAACTCCTATCACTAAAAGATCTCGTATGGCCCTATCCTTAAAGGTACCAAAACCACACTGCTCCGCTAAAACTTTAAGCGCGATCACAAAATCCTCTGATTTTTCATTTCTTCCCTGTCTTCTACTCCAAAACTTGTAGCTATGAATCACTTCTGAGTCACATTTGTCAAATCTTCTTTTAAGTGCTTCCGTAATCTGTTGGTAAGATAGTGTTTTAACATCTTGACCGGGAAAAAGCTTTTTTATCTCAGAAAAAACCGTCACACCGCAAACTGCTAAAAATGAAGTCTTGTAACGTTCTTCAGGCACACTGTTGTTAATAAATACATATTCAAGCTGTTCAATGTATTGAGCAAAAGGGATTGAATTTGGCAGATAAGGTTCAACCGTCGTTGCCACCGACATTCTTGATTTGAAAATAATGGTAGCAAAAAGTAAAACACAAAATAAATTCAAATAAAATAATATCACACTGGTTCAAAATTGACTTTGCAAAAAATATAACTAATAACCGAAAACAAATACACGTACCTTATTCACTGTAGTGTTTTTCCTACGGCTTGCTGAAAACTGCCGAGCCTATGAAAAAAAAGCAGGAGCGTTGTTTATGTCCGTCCGTCTCTCCAAACTAGCAATTATGGATAAAATTCTGCTGTATGCACACAAACTGTGCCCAGCTGTCCGACCGGCCCGTAATAGTTGTATACACTGGTGCTGTGCGCTCTTCGTCAGCCAACACTGCCAACCACACAAGCAGAGCACCACTCACCGTGAGTGAACTTCGGCTAATTTGGGCGATCGGCGAACTTACTCTCACCACTCTCAACGTCTTGCAAAATGGAGTTACTATACAGCGGTAAAAGAAACAAAATGGTGTTAAATAAAGGCCCAATAAATTTAAACGATGCCACACTTGCTAAAAATCTATTTCTTAAAATTTAGTTTTGAGGACAAAAAAACTCGGTACAACTCAGGTTGACTAAAACAATCGAAAACCATGCTATCAAATCACAATGGGCACGTTCAGCGGCATTTACTTTTAAACAAAAACCTTATAGAAAGCGCAACAAAAGCACTTCGAAACAATGCCAAAACGCAGATTTGGTCTCCTACCTGGGAGGAGACAAAAAATACTTACTGCGGAAACAAAATTACTTTCGCAATTACTATCGCGAAATTTCACTTTCCGAAACGTACTTACTCCTCGTCGCCAATTGAAATAACTCAAAGAGGACAACCGTGGGAAAACCGCAACGGATAGATTCGTAGGACGTGGTATGCGCTGTCAGGAAAACAACTAGTTCGTCTACTGTACAATTTGCTAATAATCTTTATTTCTGAACTCGCTTCATGCATAGCGATTATATTCTCTTTTTCTCTCTTTCGAATGACTGGCTCTCTTCTGAGCGTCATATTCTTCAACACAACTGTAACACTATTGTTCGTGAATGGAAGCAGACATGCTCCGCTAGCATATTTCCTCTATTCAAAGAGCTTGGCGTAATAGGTTCTCCGAAACGAATGTGACTAAAACGTAGTATTGATCCAATCGAACAGCAATTTTCAAATATCAGCGGCTCGTATCAATTTGTCCATTTTTACAGAAAAAGTAACAAACCGTTGAGTTCCTATATATTAATCAACTTCCAAACGCCAATGTCCTGGATTTATTTAAGCTTGAAAAGACGGATGTTTTTCTTATATACGATGGTATCAAATACGACATCATCACACAGCCATATAGTTTTAGGTGTACCTATGAATTGCCGTCTCTTATTACCAAGAGTAATTTTCAAAAAAAAAATACTTGGTTGGAAATGAAGTAAATCCAAACTACGCTAAATCTCGACTGACTGGATGCATCCTACGGGTAGCATCTTTTTAAATTCTCGTTGAATGTGAAGATATATCCTTGTACGATTTCGACAGCTAGGATCTGTGATAATTATATGGAGTATCATTGATCAATATTAATGTTTCAAAGGTTTTCTTCCATTTAATGCCACTATGTTTAATAGTGGAGTTAAATGGAAGAAAACCTTTGAAACATTACGTACATTCCACTAAGACCTCCGTTCGCGTATATATTGTAATCAATATTGTTTCTCTTTGTTCAAAGCCGTCCATCAGGATTCTTCTATTACCACGCATCTCAAATAGAGCAAATCGGATGCCGCAAACTTCCGTAACTTCTTTCCGTAATATCCTAAGAGGAGAACAAACGAACTATACTGAAGGGAGCAACGGAACCGGTTATCACCTCAGACTATTTACTATTTAAACAGATTTGAACTAAAAATGTTGTATTTGTATACCATATCTAGCCAAACATTTGAAAAGAACCCATCTGTCAAACGTAAAAATAGAGGAAATTATAAAAGGAGTTTTGAATTTGTTTCAAATTCATTATAATCTTATTTAAAAAATTGTTACTATTTTATTTCGTTTGATTGCGTTAGATATATCTTACATTTGATTAATAACCGACAACAAATAAGTGTAGCATGGGATTTAACTTTAATAAATGTAATAGAATCGCATTCAAATGAATAGCTAAAGGCCAGTCAGCAGCTGGCAGCAGCTAAAGCTACAAGGTGCAGTGTCGCGACTCGATTCATTATGATTGGCAACTATACTAAGCAAAATTTGGAATGCAAAAACCATCTTTTTATAGTACGGTAGTAAGTTTTAAGCATTTGATTTGTGTTTATGGATACGAATTTGTAAAATCTAGGCTGCGATAATATGTGAGTCCTACTTAAGCGGAATTGTTTAAATACAAACTCACCGAAAAGCAGCTATTAGATACTATTTAGAAATGTTTTCAAAAGTTTATTATAATAACCAATAGTTCTTAAATAAACCAATTAAAATAATATTCGTTTGCATCAATTTCATCACGAAGTATATAAAAACAAATTCCTTTGAACTGATAGTCTACCTAAAACCAAAAAACTATCGATTTGCTGTTCGAGCAACTTTCATTCAATTTTTTGATGACATGCATGCGAAAAAATATTTGGAGTAGTTCGATTTTCTTATTTGCTATATAAATTAAACATGAGACTATCTGATCGAATGTGACGTTTTAGTTGTTGAAAAATAAATGATCACATTTCAAAACAGAATGATTGCTATTTCGAATTTTACAACTTTTGCTTTTATCTTTTGTATGCCTATCATTTGATGTTTGCATACAAAGACGAAAAGTTGATTGCAACAAAAATCAAATGGCAGTCATCCAAAACACAACTGCCAATTGTTAAAGGGCCAGGTCAACAAGAATATCATTCGATTTAACGCTACGGTTTTGGTACAGTGTAAGGGACCCACCCCATGAGTAGAACATAAAAATTATCTGTCACGCATAGATACCATGTGAAAATTAATGAAATTATGATAGTATGCCACATAGAAATTTGTTCCATTGCAGATATCACATCATTTTTCTGTTTGCCTATTGTTTATTCTGCTGTAAATTTTATGCATTGGACATTTTCGTTTTTGGATGCATAAAAATCACAGTAGAATAAAGGAGACTGAAATAAAAATGGTAAACTCCGCATTTAACTAATTTGAAGTTCAACTAAACGGTTTGTGGTTACAAGCAGGCCATATTTTTCTGCGTGTACCAAAAGTGCGGACCAAAGACTTTTACTAGATACCTTGACAGATATATACCGAAAGCAAAACAAACATGTTCCAAGACGAAAACAATGGGAACACCAGCAACAATCCTAATCTAGTGTTCTATATCTACTGACAGTTTATTCGCCAAGCATGTAGCGCCCCCTACATATATATTTCTGCGTGAAGATGCCAATATTAATGGCCACTAGCGAATCGTTCCATCCACCCTAAGACAAGACGTGACAATCGGCTTCTTATTTTTCATTCGACATTCTTCTTTTCGCAGATTTCCACTCTGCCGAACAGGGTTGCCAAAATTAAATCTGTATTTTTGTCCTAAAAAATCTTTTCATCTGTATTTACTCTTCGAAAATTCTGTGTCGATATCTGTATCGAATCAATTGAGTCGTTTAACCTTTTGCTGGATTATCTATCGATTAATTCTTGTGGTTTAAATCAGTCGAGCAAGGACCTGTTTACATTTTCATAAAAAAAACACTACTAGTCGTTCTGATATTGAACTTGAGCTTGTGCGACCACCCCTGGCTGCTACTCCGTTATCGATCTTGACTAGCTGAAGTTGAACAGAGAATAAGTAGATAATTATGCTTGGGAGTAGCGAAACATCTTTCAATGTGCAACTCCTGGTAATCCTAAAGTGTTTATTGTTCAATACCGGCGCCGGCCAGGCCCGACCGTAGATTGCGGAAGGAAAGAGAAGGAATGGTTAGTCCGATACTTGCTTTTGTTAGAGGCCGTATATACTACTGCGCACTCCACAAGTATCATAGGAGGAGGATGTTTTTGTTAGTAAGTGTATAGAAGTTGGATCTACTTCTTCCTTAACGACGCCAGAGAGGTGACTTCACTATCTGGACTAGATATCGATCCACCAAACTCATAGACCGGGGACCAACGGCTTTACTTCCCTTCCGAAGGAAGACGTGACCACAGATTTTTTCACCTCTGAAAAATCTCAACGACCTCGGCTGGAATTGAACCCAGGCAACTGGAATGAGTGGCGGTAACGCTTACCACCCAACCACCGGCGCCGTCTACAAGTCGTTCTGATATTTTACATCCAGAAACTTAAACTTTATCGATGTCACAGAGCATTACAATTAACGTTTCTGGAAGTAGACTTCAGCCAGGCGTTTGCTGGGTGCTAACCTGAGTGTTTTGCAAACCTTTACCTTTCAGAGTGAGAGACCAATCTCAAAAGTGAAAATATATTTTAAAAAAGAGAGCTAAGCTGAGAGAGACAGAGAGGAAGTATTACTGAAACTTAAAAAATATTTCTAAAAATAGTTTTTGTAACATCATTTCTCAAAAATCTGTAAATCTGTACATACACGGAAAAATCGGTATATCTGTACACACAGATTCTTGGTCTGAAAATGGTTGAAAAATCTGTATAAATACAGATTATTCTGTATTTTTGGTAACCCTGCTGCCGAAATCTTCTGAACAGTGTTGCTATTTTTTAAAATGAAAATGTATCTTGAATCCATTATATTAATAAAAGGCAATTTCCATGTCACGGGTGTTTAGTAAGGTTTGATGAAACCATTCTCTGACAAATTTTAGATTACGGTTTGGTTGCTGTCTTATTTTTGTTTAAAATAATTAACGACGTATACGGCAAACATGTGGTAGACACTTGTTCTACTTTGTCACAAAATTTCTGCTTCATTTATTCATTTTAACTCTTTTAACGATAATAATATTATTTGTCAAAAGTAATTACATTATTTTCCTATAAATATAGCAACACTGCCAAACATCACCCAGGTAACCAACAAGCATTAGTGTATGCAGTAAAGTAGCGTAAAATTTGCATTTCGGATGCTTCTTGCAGTATGCTGGCATTCGTTATGCATAACTGTTGTTAATCAGCATTTGAAAAACTGTTTAAAAACTTCTTGCCAGTAAGCAGCATTCTGAATGCACACACTGGCGGCTCCAGGGAGGGGCACGAGGGGGCACGTGCCCCCCCTATTCCACCAGAAGCTGTTTTGGTAGTAGGATATTTGCATTTTCCTACTTCAACATGCTAATATTTTAGAAGTGATCAAGTTTGTTTTGTTCTTTGAAACACTTTTTTAAACCAAGTAAAAGACAATTAAATTTGGTAACAAAAGTAATTTCGAATTTTTGTTAGTAACAAGTAAAGTATAGTTTCTACTAGGGTTGTGGTACCGGTAATACTGGAAACGAAAATCCGGGAATCCCGACGGGCTCATTGTTGTCCATCTACAGGACGTCGTGTCCTGGTCGCGCGCGAAACGTTTCTATAGAATATATCTAACCTAAAGTTAAAACTTGACGAGAATTAAAATGCCACGGCCTGCAGAAATCTATCCGGTGATAACTGAAGTTAAATGACACACTCTTAAGTAGAATGGCGCAGTATGAGTAAACACAGTGGTTACACTGGACGTAAAAAACGCCTTCAACAGTGCTAGTGGGGCTACAATCGCCGATTCGCTGCACAGATTGAGAGTTCCCGTGTACCTGATCTACGAAACTGACGTCGGAAAAAGAAGTGGAACCGTAACAGCGGGCTTTCCACAGGGTTCAATGCTCGGCCCAACTCTTTGGAATGCTATGTACGACAGAGTGCTGAAGCTGAGTTTCCCCAGGGGCGTGAAGATTGTTGGTTTTGCGGGCGACGTGATGCTCCTAGTGATCGGCGAATCAGTAGAGGAAGTAGAAATAATCGCAACGGAGGCGATAGATGTTGTGGAAGACTGGATGCGCGAGAAGAAGCTAGTGTTAGCTCACCACAAAACCGAGATGGTTTTGATAAGCAACCGAAGGGCAGTGCAGCAGGCGAGAATTTCGATCGGAGAGTGTATCATGAACTCAAAGCGAGAAGTTAGACAACTGGGAGCTCTCGCCTCTGAAGGTCCCAGGTGGGGCTTGCCTAAGCTCCGACTCCTGGGCACTCAAGGCCTCTTTAGTTCCGAGTCCCAGGTCGTTGTGGAAGTAGGAGAGCTTTCGGATATGTGACGGTCCTAAATAAAGTACAAACTTCCTACCTTTTGTACAAATTTATTTCGGTTCGAGTGATGACGGCTTAACAATGGGCTATGGCGGCAGGCAGCGAGCGACCATGAGCAGGGATGACACGTGCGGCAGGCAAATAAGTCGAGCGACGTTTGGTGGGTTACGGGGCTGGGCGAGCCACGAAGGTTTACAATGGCGGGATCCCGGACCACGAGAAACGGCTGGTTTTACGTTTAGGCGGGCAGGCGTTTAGCAAGCGAATGTTCCGGAATGCACGAGGCAATCGTATCCTGCAACGGGGTCCTTGATGATGAGCAGTTACTTTTAATTTAGGAAAAACGGCGACCCAGATTAGAAAAGGATGAAGCGGTAACTGTCCAGCTAATAATGATAGTTCATCTAAACTTTTTCCGCGAGGGCCGTGGCGATGGCACCTCGAACACGTCTTACACATTCTATCGTCGAAGTCCAACTATCCCATAGCTTTCTCTCCTCGTAGCCTCCTAGCCAACTCCAACTCCTGCTCACTATCTCTCTCACTCTCCCTATTCCCGTTTCATTTTCCGCACCAATCGACTGCATTTTTCACCCAAACCCTTATCCACATCTCTTTTATACCGGCCGCCCACTTTAAATTCACCGTTGCTCCTACACTTACTGATTATAATTTATTCCTACGGTTCACACATCTTTAATAAAACTAAGTTACGTTACGGTAATAGAGTGATGGTAGACGATCGGCTAAGCTTTATTAGCCACATCGACCACGCATGCGGGAGCACGAGCAAAACGAAATGAGAACCATTGTCGGTGAGGACGTTAACATGAACAATATTGTCCAAAGAATGTGCAGGGACAAACAAAAATGGGGTGCGGGAACAGAATGGTCGTTCAGATCATATCAGCGTTGCAACAAAGATGGCGAGAGGAGCAACGACCAACAACATAGTAGTACACGGCTTCGGGTCGTCGAAGCACCGATGAACCGGAAGTTACACTCAACCGGAATCGCCGGACCGACGTTGGCACTCGACTAGTCAGTCTGCTGAAGGGAGATAAAGTAGACCAGCAGGTGCGACCGGAGTAGGCTAGATCCATCGCCGGGGACATCGTCGACGAAAGGTCGTCGAAGCACCTGAGAACCGGAAGTCATCCTCCCCCCGGAATCGCAGGACTGACCTCGGCACCTAACGAGAGAACTTCCGACGTCGAGAAATTGCTCCGTCGGGGTAGGCCAGGCCCACCGCCGGGGACTAGTTCGAGTAGATCGTGAAGTAGCATCGGCAAATAGTCGTCAGGGCGCCTGTGAACTGCAAGTCAACCCTCTACACAGAATTGCAGGATCGACCCCGGCATCGTCCCGGGTAGTATCGGTTTCGGAAGATTTTCCACTTTCGGGGAACTCTTCGTCGAAGTAGAAAATATCCACCGTCGGGGACTATTCCGAGTAGTCCGTAGCGAATCGCCGGCTTGAATCGTCGGGGCACTAGTGAACCGAATGCAATCCTCCACCCGGAATCGCCGGACAGACCTCGGCATTCTAAAGGACTGCATCGAAGTAAGCATAACGCGTGCGTCAACGGTTGCGAGAGACTTTCGTCGGGGAACTCTCCGCTAAGGTAGGCTAGCTCCACCGTCGGGGATTATGCCGAGTAGCACCGAACGCGACAAACCACCAGTATAGGGTCGTCAGGGCACCAGTGAACGGGAAGCTACCCTCCAACCGGAATCGCTGGATCGACCACAGCATCCAACTGGTCAACGCCGAGTGGAACGCATGTAGAATATCATGCCGTGCAGCACGACCAGTTACACCTAGAATCAAGTGAAGTGCATGAGCACAGCCTCCCCCTGAAGTAGTTATTTCAAATGGAATCCGGGGGATCAGGCAATAGTCGGACTCCTTGGTGGAGGTTAGAGGAGTAGGGCTCAGAGTTATATTTTCTGTTCAGAGACCCTCACTCTGGTACACGATGGACGAAATCACTCGAAGTGGACAACTATGGTCTAACTATTCAACGTGTGCTGGGTCGGCGTGAAAGCTTTACCACCAAATAACAAAAACACACACACAACTGTACCCCATTGTCGACCATTGAAGCAAGTCCTTGCTGTTATGACAGCTGGCTAGATTTGGCCATAACGTAATTGGACCATCATGGGACTGCTGATGCTGATTTTCTTGCCACAGGAACAGTTCTCTTGCCAAACCATTTGTTTCAAAAACAACCTTTATTCTGCTAGAAACCGTGAGCAGTAGTGTTGTAAAATTCGAGCCCCTGTATCAATTTGAAATTGGTTTTCGCAGTTCTATCGATCACGACATATCCATCAAATTTCGTCAACACCTGGCCGTACAGTTAACGGGCCTGTGTTCTGACCGGTTTCTGTTGTTTGGGGCTAGTGTTAGGTTGTTTATTTGCTCGGTGACATTTGTAGCCTTCTCGAAGACGGATTCGGCACACAGTTCAGTGTTCAGTTTTTGCGCCATAATGGCATAGTTTTTAGCGAATAAACCGAAAATCAACTATCCTAAGTGACTTCCTTGAGTGAAACCTGTAGGGATTTTAACTAAGATTGAGCCTGGGGTACGAACCCATCAAAGGCTGCATTAAGATATTGGATTGCAATCAACTATGGTCAACGAGTGAGAAACGACGCTTCTCAACAGACTGACCTTTATTGAATGTGGTTGAATCACCACTTGTACTTGGACTTGTTGGTCTCTTGTTGGTTTTACAAAAATCTGTTTTTCGTGGAAAAAGGAATTCGCCTGAATCAGTGAATTGCAAAGGATGCCAATTTAAAGGATGACTTCGGCCGAATAGACGTCAACTGACTGACAGGACACTATTTGTTTGAAAAAATGGTTCCTAGATCTTCGTGTTTCTTATGAGTTTAGCAACAAATCAGGAGTCACACAAGGAAGCACTATGGATACATTACTGTACATGCTGTTCTTCAAGGATAAAGAATTTATATGTGATGTTAGGTCAGAAAAATTGCACCATGACATTAAACCGAATTTTAATTTGTGTAAATTGAAAATTCGATTGCGAAAAATTCGGTTTGACTGACTGGAAAATAAAAACATTCACCACGTGGTGTTTATGTTAACAAAATCAATAGCGAAATGGATTCCCTGACGATTAGTAGAGAAAAAAAAAGAATAGATGATGTGATTTGTCTAACTATTCACCAATATGTAAATACAAACCGTGTTAAGAAATAAGTTTTCAAAATTTGACACTATTTTGTCAGAAAGGGGTGCCCCCCCTTTGCCAGCCGGCTGGAGCCGCCTATGAATGCACAACAGTAGTAAAAAAGCATTTTCATAGCACAGCAGTATTGTAGCCGTATATTTTGCCAAAAGCGACTTTTAAATAGCATTTATAACGACTTAAGTGCTTATCAAGTAGCCGTTAAGGCGCATTCAGCTTGCTTATTGGTTACCTGGGCATTTAGCCATCCCTGAAGTAACATTGCGTACGGTGCAAAAAGTCAGAATCAACCAATCAGGAGCTGGAACATTCTGACGTAAAATTGGAACAAAAACGACCCCCTCTATTGTCATGTCTTGTCTTAGCATCCACCTGGTGGCGAATAGCTTATCAACAGGTGACCCAAAAGCTTAACTCACCATTCCAACCAAAAAGCTCATTTCACCGACCAAAAAGCTCACTTAGCCTAACAGCACCGGAGCGTGGGTAATAGCGATTTGCTAACCGTCATCATAACACGACACCGCACCGGCGGTTCGTAAACAGGTTGGGAAATGGAAACTTATCGTTTTGGTTTATAGCGAGTGCGTATATTTGATAACTTCTCAACAAACATATGATCAGAGATGCCAGGTACTTTTTTCAAATGCCTTCAATAATAATTTTAAAAGTCTGGGAAGAACAAAAAATGTCAGGAAAGCTAGTGTAACCAAAAGCCTTTATATTCAAAAATCTGCAAACATCTGCAACAAAACAAAAAAATCTGCAAATATCTGCAACCAAACTAGAAAATCTGCAAATATCTGCGTCATCGAAAAAATCTGCAGCTTAAATTAAAAGTCTGCGAATTTGCAGACTTGTCTGCAAATCTGGCATCCCTGCATATGATTACGGCCTAAAAGCCAACTGTCAAAATCCACTTTGATTGGAAATTCCGGACAAACCGTTACACGCCAATCACAAAAGTTGGTGCGAAAGAGAAAAGTTTTCTCTTTCATAAACTCTTGTGAACTGTGTTCGACTACCCAGATAAGCTCAGCCGGAAATGAACTGGAATTCTGGCTGGTTCCAGTTCCCAATCCGGCTCCAGTGACACAACCGATTCTAGTTAGAATCGGTTATGTCACTGGAGCCGGAATACGAACTGGAACCAGCCAGAATTCCAGTTCATTTCCGGCAGAACTTTACTGGGTAGTAACAGTATGACGGGAATTTCCATTCAAAGTGGATTTTGACAGTTGGCTTTTAGGCCGTAATCATATGTTTGTCGAGACTTCTTCCAACTGACGCCAACGCTGCTATCAGGGGCGGCGAAAAACTTTACGCCCGTGGTGGGTAGAAAGCATAGGGTGAGGGGTCCATTAGTAACGATTTTTTACTTTTCGCAATGCACACGCTTACATTACATTCACATTAAATCACGTTCGTTTATGCAAATGGAATTGTGTTACATCGATGTTTTCAAATGTGTGTGGTGCGAGATACATGAGTTGCGCATCTAAATTTTTTGAAATGGTTCAAAATTTCGAGTGGGTAATTACCCACTCGGTTATTGTCGGTATGGGTAGTACTACCCATACTACCCACGCTTTCCGCCGGCCCTGGTTGCTATTCGTAGAAAGTAAGCATAGGAAAGGAAAATGTAAAAAATAGGGTCTCGCGATGATTGATTTAAATAACACTTATTTAAAGTTTACTGAAATTACAACAGAATTATTGAAATTAAAAGTTTATTGTTGTTTTAATGAAAATATATTTTCAAACCTTGATTCATACCAATTATTTTGTCGTTTGATGCAATGAACAGTATTTGTTTGAATTCAATAACACATATTTATGGTTATGCTGTATGTTTACAGCGTGATAGTAAAAATGAGTGCATCGAAGCAACTTGGATTGAACTCTAGATTGAGCTGAAAGATTTAGCATTATGTCAAGCTGTACATGATGTGTCCCAGAATCAGATTGATGGGTCAAATCAAAAAACCAAAAATCTGCATGGAATGTATGAGGAAACGCTGCGAATAAATGGAACTGTGGAAAGTAAGATTCAAAAAGAAAGAGTCCAGTAGTAAGTGGAAGATAACGACGATAATGGTTTTCCACACACTCTGCAGCGCTTGGTTCAGAAAAGAATACCTAAAAAGAACTTGGACGGACACAGATCACACCTGTTACATCATAATCTAGTTTCAGGCGGTGGTTCATCATATTTTCGGGGGATAATATGGTGTTGTGGTGTATAGTGAAATATATGAACGTGAATGCTCTACCCTAATAATGTGTTGACTGTAGGGTTGCCACCTCTGGAGAGGCTTTAACCCGGAGATTTTCACTGATCTGGAGGGGGGTGGAGTTTGAGTGGAACGAGACAGAAATTGGAATCAAAGCGATTGCTAGGCATTTTAGAGCGCTTTAATCGCTTTTTATTACCACGTTAAAGTAAAACTGTAATTTTTTCACGCTTGAGGACGGTTTTATCGGTTTAATGTGGTGTAGTATTTCACTTACCTGACTAAGTGCCAAGAATACAAAAGCACCAGCTACTCTCACTGTGGAGGTCGAACGAGCATTGCTCTCCTCCACAACTAACAGAAGAAGGAGAGCAAAGGAGGCAGAGCTGCGACATCACACTATGTGGTGTCGGTTATTCGTCACCAACAAATTTTAATTTCGCAGCAAAGAGGCAAAACTCACCTCCCTAGCCCAGTTAAGGATCGCTGTTGGAGTAGCAACAACACCGCAAGAACTCGTTTGATGTTGACCTAGTCAGTTGGATTAGAACAAATCTGCCAGACCTTAGTGCAGCTGGTGATAAGCACCACTAAGAGTGAAATGATTTGGTAAAATTGCAGTAAAATAACTTTTTTACACCATTTTGAGCGACTTAGTGGAATGTAACATTTCAATTGTAGCACATAGCGAAATATTACTTTCCGTCGCGCATATGGCTTACCGAACGAGCAGCCGCTGGTCCCCTAAGACGATTTCGCTAGATTTTCAGAGCAGCGTGCACTAGCGCGACTTCCGGAAGGTTAATTTGTAGTAAATTTTATTTGTTTTTCATTTTCATTGCTTTGTGAAAGAAATTAGCAATATTTGGTGAATTCTTCGCCACCTTGAAACGAAGGGTTAGTAGGGGAAAATAAATCTGTACCAGAGTAATAGTTTATTTAGACTTTTCAAATATTTTGTAAAAATCAATTAATTCCAAAAAAATTGAACCTATGCTTCTTCCCATCAAACCCGGAGAAATTGATGTAAAACCCGAAGATCGCTCCCGAAAACCGGAGTCTCCGGGTCAAACCCGGAGGGGTGGCAACTCTAGTTGACTGAAAGCCATTGTTTTCACTGTACCAAAACAGTAGTTTAACAATAATTTATACTACAGTCTAATATGACATTACAATTCAAAATCAATAAATTTTAACCTTTCTCCATAAAATTTCAAAATTCACTTTGTGAAAAAAGGAGATGGCGGGGTTGGACGGTAGTACTTAACATTATAAAAATTGATATTTTAATACATTCAAACATTTCTTATAGAGGGTATTTGGTTCATGGTTAAGAACCTCTCGAGGGACGATTAACTGTCATATTTGGAGAAAAAATCGTTCTACACATACCTTCTAATCTCAACCGTTACTAAGTTATTGAATTTTTTGTGCTAAAAACTTAGTTGTCTTAAAATAGCTCTCACTCATAAAATATACTTTGTATTTCAAATCTTTTGGATCCATTGGATAGGTGAGAAAATTTTCCATTGAAAAATGTCCTCAAATGTTTCAGTTAATGAGATTAAGTAACCTTTTTACAGTAATTTAATAAAAATTTAACAATTTTGATCGATTTTTCGATCATTTCGCGAAAATCTTAATAGTTAACATCACCATTTTAATAATTCAAATTCTTAATCTTGAAGAGTTGCATAATTTGTTCCTTGACATGATACACTTATCTTTTCTTGTTTTCATGTGTTTGGGTTATTGAACTTGAATATTTTTATCTCATATTCACTTATACTAGCTCTTATTGAAAAAGTATGGCACTGATTGTACCTTTTCTTATTTTTATTCAAAAGCCAGGAAAATTTTGCATAGAAAAGATATAAATACCTTTCAGTTAAGTGAATTTAGTGTTCTTTTAGAAGTTAATTAGTTTAATATTAGTTTTATTATTAGCATTTTCGTTATTTTCTGAAAATAGTAAATAAGAAACACCACCATTATTATCATGGAATTAATGCATCTTAGCAAGTTCTACAATTCTTTCTTTGGCTCCATTCAATTAGGCCATTACAAATCCTTTTTTAAAAATTATGTCTAACTACAATTTGTTTTTCTGAAGGGGGTGGTAAACAAAAAATAAATATTTTTATTAAAACAAAAAAATTACCTATATATTTTTTTTTTCATTTTACATTTTCCTGTGATCGTTCTCGTGGACGTTTCCGCAGGGTGATTTCGGATAGCGTGGTGTTTTAAGCAATTCAAGCAAACTTTATTGAATCAATCAAAAGTTCATATAAGAAAGGGATGGTTAAGTTTTTCGTTTTAAATAATTTTCCGAAGAGTACAATTTCTAATAGCGGTTTAATCTGTTTCTAAATTCCCAATAAAAGCTTGAATGATCACTAAGAACTTAATAACCATGAACATTAAGGAGTGCTTTTAGGTATTATCCGAACTTTTGGTTGCTTGGATAGTTTTCGTACCGTTGTAGTGGCACATGGACCGACTTTACATAAAAAGCATGAAAATTGGTCAAAGATGACCCTGCTTGATAACAATGTACAGAAACAGGATTTTTATTTATGGACTGGCAAACTTGCGAACGTACATTCTGTGCATACTATAATTTTTCGAGCTCTAGTGGAAACGGCTGGTTTGGTTTATTGCTTGTGTTTGAAAACTTGTAGATTTGTTTGTCTGGTACATGATAGTCATTTGGCTCTGTTCCGTGTACATCTTCAAAATACTTGCATTTCCCCCATCTTGTTGTGCAGTCGTACAGATTTATGAAACGTATAGGAATCATCAGTTCAAATTTGCCTTTTTCATATAAGGAATACAATCACTCTGAAACTCGACTTGTCAAGCTAGACCCGGAGTGTCGTGTGTCATATACCACTAGATTCAGTTCGTCGATATGCAAAAATGTCTGTGTGTGTGTTTATTATAGTAAAGTTGAAAAGTTTCAAAAGTGCATTGACAATGGCTGTGACTTACTTTCGTGCATAACCACTTAAAACAGTTCTTACTTTTATTCCTTCCTTCTGCCCCACGAGACTGCATCAAAGCGTTATATCGTGGGGAGGGTGATTCGGTCTTGAGGTACAGTGAACTCAAAAAATAGCATGATCACTGGCACTACCTAGTGGTAGAGTTGAAAACTATTTGGTCTTTCACAGCTGTTGATCTTCAGGTTTTCCGAAGATAGATACCCTGTACAAGATCGAGATCACGAGATATTTCGAATAGAATGTTCTTTTGTTGAAATTTCAATTTCGCTTGTTTCATTTACATGATTTTAACAATCTATTTCAGCTTTAATGATTATATATTGTCCAGGACAAGTTATGACAAAATGATACAATAGAGCAGTGGTTTTCAACCGAGGGTGAATTCACTCCCAGGGGTGAATTGGACTAATGTAGAGGGTGAATTATGCGGGGTAAATTTTAACTTGTTATTTTAACATTCCTGTAGGAAACCTTTACATATTGGTTCAGTGAGCCAAGAGTAAAAATGCAGCCTGAGAGAGTACAAATTGAAATACTATGGCGTTCACTCAATAGAATTTTTTTTCTGAGAGCATGGTTATTAATTTTCACCAAAGGGTTACATGATAAGGATCAAAATACGGAAAGGGGTAAATGGAACGAAAAAGGTTGAAAGCCATTGCAATAGAGCATACATTCGAGCCGTTTAGCTCCGAACACCTATTCAGTTAATCGCAGTGGTGAACTTCCGTGAGCCATTTGGCTCCCGTTTATGTGAGCCATTTAGTTTCTGTTTACGCGAGTCATCTCAGTGAGTCTTTTATTCCTCGGCGGCGGAATTTCTCCCGATACCGATGCCCGTTGCGTGAGTCATTTCTCTCCCAGTTTTGTCGCAATCTACTCGGATAGTCCATAAATCCTACTCAAATGGCCAACCAGTACTTGTTCGCTGCTTCCGGTTCGCTGAAAACTCGACGACCAGCCGCTGGCGCTTCACTCGATCTAGTTCCTGACGGTGTAACTAGTCTGCTTACGGGCTTCGGTTCGGCAATTCCAGATGGTTCGTGGTGCCCGGTACAAAGTTCGAGTCGATGAAATGATCTCTGAGAAGGTTCAGGTTCAATAGACCTTTCTTGTCAAAAAAATTTATGTGACGAAACCCTTCCTTGTTCATCTCTGAATCGATTTTTCATATTGTCGCGATGATTTTGTGCCTCTAACTATTGAAAAAATTGAAAAAACTGCGGACTACCCGTTTCACCCCATATGCTCTTGTCCTAACTTGCCTTGCTTCCCCATACTTTTTCACCATTTCAATGAATTTCCTCAAAACTTCTAACTCGGGGTGGCCAGACGTACCGATTTATCGGTATCCTGCCAATACTATCACTCAAAAAAAAGTAAACGTTATGCCTATTGATTTTACACATAGATTTTTGCAATTAACGGAGGCATATAGACACTATTTGCTGCACGCATCGAAATTTCGTACGATTAAACCAACAATTATCACTTTTAATTCTGATCGACATTCTATCGTTGGATCAAACAATTGGATTGTTAAATAAACATTGTTTTATTGTTAATTTTACAATATTATTGTGATTTCAACCACATTTGGATTTATTTTGATCTTGCATAATAACAAATCAGCGTGTAGTATATTTTTTGCTTTATTCAGATTGAAGTAACTTTAGACAGACATGTTGTAATGCGAATAATTAATTAGAAATACCTATTTGCTGACACCAATCGGTCAACCGTAAGTTTAATACTTATTTTTTAATATTAAATGTAACATTTTCTTTAAAATTTATAGTACAACTTCCTATTACTGGCTCGTTGGCGAACAATGAAGGAGCTGTCCCTTTTGTTTTAACCCGATTCTATGGGTTTCGGAAAATGCTGCAACATAAATAAAAATAAATTATGTTTATTTGAAAATAAAACTAAAATGCTAAATATAATTAGTTTTTATATATACGGAAAAATAAATAAGTATAAATCCGCAAAGTACATATTTTGATTTAATTACATTGTTATTTCAACAAGAATATATCGTAGAGCATACCGTGTATTCGTCATTAAAACAATATCATAATGATGATCGTTTCAATAATAATATTGTTGATTCAACCAAAAATGTGATTTTAACCGAGAAACGTCAAATGCTGATTTTATTGTAAAAATAACAATATTACTGATTGATTTAAACAATACATACTATTAGCTCTGAGGTAATAATAATTATTGTTGAGCTTGAACCAGAATATTGTTGTAACTACAATACATTTTTCTGCGTGTGGAACATAAACCTAATGTGTGTATTTACAAGAAATATTAATCTTACATTTACATTTCATAACTATTAGGCACATAAAACCCCATTCTATAACAGTATGCATATATAACTTATGTGTGTGCATACATAGTTTATACAGTTGACACATAGAAGGTATGTGTGCGCGTGATAACAATAGCATTTCTTCTTCATATGAATTTTAAGCGGTTTGAAGCAAATAGAATTAACGTTTGGATTTTTTTCAGTGTAGGCTTCCCTGCCATTTCACAGACGATCGTGATATTATTATCGATATTCTCTTAATCTTACCGAAAACTATAGATATTATTTTATTAAAACTACAGATGTCGGTTCAGTACATTAGTATTTTATAATTTAATGTCGATAAAAATATGATCTACCGATAACTACCAAAAATATTTTAGTGAGTCTAGCGATATTAAGAAATTATATCTGGCCACCCTGCTCAAACTGTCAAATTCAGCAAATGGTGGTTGCTGAAGGGCGAAATCACGACTGGGATGCAAATTGGGCTAAGCATTTTTTTAGTTTCTACCCACTAAAAGCACATAGGAATAAATTCTTTGTTATATTGTCATAAGGTTTAACGAAAAATGCTTCCGGAAAAACACGGTCATAAAGTAATTTATACCTACAATAAAAACTACATTTAGAAAACCTTCGCCGAATATTGAAACTGATTTTTCTCCATTTGAGTACATTGCGACTTAGGCCCTAATGAAAGATCTGTGTCGAAATATCGTTTTGATTTGGATCTAGGATAGGATCCGCCAGCTCTGTACCCTATTTTTGAACCAATTCTGAACCTAAGAGTTCTGAACCAGCTCGTGATTGGACGAAAGTGACATTGGCAAACGTTCGGCTTGGAAAATAAAAGTACTAAAGGGCTGCTTGGAAGTGTTGTCGTATTGTGATATCCCACACTATCAGGGTGGGTTGCTGGCGAGTTACGGCGGGTTGCCTAGAACAATGTTTCAATAGCCTACCGCTCGCCAGCATGTATTTTAACACGCCTAGCCGCCATTTCGTTTACTGGGATAAAATGTAAAACGACGATTGTTTACTGTGTTGTTTTTTTTTGTTTTCCCGAGATACCGCTTTCTTTCCATAACGTCCATTTGTACACTCAAAAAAAAGTAAACGTTATGCCTATTGATTTTACACATAGATTTTTGCAATTAACGGAGGCATATAGACACTATTTGCTGGCACATAAACCTAATGTGTGTATTCACAAGAAATATTAATCTTACATTCACATTTCATAACTATTAGGCACATAAAACCCCATTCTATAATAATATGCACATATAACTTATGTGTGTGCATACATAGTTTATACAGTTGACACATAGAAGGTATGTGTGCGCGTGATAACAATAGCATTTCTTCTTCATATGAATTTTAAGCGGTTTGAAGCAAATAGAATTAACGTTTGGATTTCTTTCAGTGTAATTATGAAGTGCAAGGCATTTTCTGGCAGACGAATTCAAACATATTATCCAGAACTGAAGTTCTACAGGTTTCCGAGAGATCCGGTAGCGCGGTGTGCGGATTAATGCGGAAATGTCTCTTCGAAGTCTAACCGAGTAACTGACTATTTAGCCTAAGTATGAAAATATTTTCAACTTCATGTAAAAATTGTCTTTGTTCCAGCGCCGAGTAAATTGGGAGTATTGTCTATCGCGAGATAATACACGGTTAAAAAAAAGTACCCAATAATGGGTACCAGAAGTACCCAGTTTATGGTTTCGTTCCAGCTGTCACGAATTGGGTACTTTTCCTAATAAAAGACTGGGTGAAAAAGTACCCATCTCAACATTGATACTCTACAAAGAAAAATGTATAAAATATTACCCATAAATGGTTGAAAAATACTTAGTTGTTTTTCGAGTAATCAATCTAGCAGCGTAGTTTGATCTCGGTTCCTCAAGTTAATTGAGCTCGAAGCCCTATTGGCTGATCGAGGTCTTATTGGCGTATTTGATTTTTGTTGCGCAATTAATCCAACGCTGTAAGCAAAGCATTGGCAGTTTCCTTCCAAAATCATCGAGGTTCTGAGAAAAAATGGATGAGCTGAACAGAATCCTAGACGACGAAACATTCGGGAAACTAGTCGGTAAGTTTAAACATTAAGGGACTTATTCTCATAGTCACGTCACCTAGTGACCAGAAGAAAATTTCCGTCTAGCCACTAAGCGACGTGATTGTGAGAATAGGGCCCTTGCCACTGAGATCCCCTTTTATTCCTACTTTGGTATAACATACCAAGTTTCAAGAAAATTTATATTGAATATCGATAATCATTCCTTTAGATTTCTCCTTAACTCCATTCCGGAACCGGTTAGGAATTCCAGCTCAAATGCAACAACACTGCGACTCAATCGGTTTCGCAATCGGTTATTGCATTTCAGCATCCATACTGACTCAATTCAGGATTCCAAATCAAATTCCAAATGGTTTGACCTGAAGGTTGCTCACATTGTTATATTAACACCTTTTACCACAGTTTTTCTAAAACTTACAAAAGTTTGTATTCCATTATATTTGGAACATTGAATTATTTTTTCTTTCCATTCAATATAAAGGTTTACATTGTCCGGTATCAGGATGCGGTGAACTCGTGGATGGTTACGTAGACGAATTGAAGAAACACGTAAAATCCGTACACAAGCTTAATACAACATTGAGGAACGAGTTTCCTTTGAAATGTTATGAATGTGGTTCCATACAGCTAACATTTAAAGCATTAAAAACTCACATTATGAAAAATCATCCTAACTTTAAACGACCACCCCATGACCCTAATAAAGTAAATCTGGATATAGAGACAGTTAGTTCAGAGTTAATAGAACATACTGACACTGTCATAGAAAACCAATTTTTCTTCTCCGAAAGCGTTTCTAAAAATGAGCTTATTCAGGGTGCCTCAGCTGGAATAACAGAACTCCGGAGTGACGTTTCAGTTCCAGAAATTAAAATACAGAAATGCATTGCAATAAGCACAGCTATGATGAGCAATTACCAAAAATTTGCATTGAGCGAAATTAAAAAATTCTTGGCTTCGAAACACATATCGACTGATGACAAAGATGTTGTATCTTTAATAAACACTCTGGCGATACCAAATTTATTTGCGGATGTCCAAAATCCAGAGGACAATCTAAATTATCTCTCAGGAAAAATCACGGGTACTGTACCGCAACCGAAAGAGATTGTTCTGGGTACTGGAAAAGTGAGCTCTACGATCAGATATGAGACCGGAAAAAACAATCGTGATAAACAGAAATTATGTCAAGTAAAAAAAATCACTACAATTAAAGACATAATGCACTACATCTCAGTGAAGGATACATTAGCATTAATAATGCGTAATCCTTTGGCAAGAAAAATGGTTGAGCAGGAAGTGAAATCAAACGAACCCATTGTGAGTGGATTCAAGGACGGAACAATTTTCCAATCTCATCCATATTTACAGCTACATCCTTTCGCTCTAAGAATATCGCTGCATACCGATGACGTAGAGTATTGTAATCCTCTGGGTTCTCGGAAAGGTAAAAATAAACTAACCAACTTCACCTTCAAGGTGCAAAATTTTGATGCCAAATTGAATTCCAAACTTAGTCGAGTCTACATAGCTTTGATGGTCTGTTCCAAGCTGGTAAAAAAGTATGGTTTGCAGAAGATTCTCCAGCCACTTATTGAAGATTTGCGTGTTTTGGAATCAGGTGTTGTTCTACAAGTTGCCGAGCACGAGACATTCATCCTTAGAGCTACACTGGTACACGTGATTGGAGACACAGCTGCAATGCACGAGTTGTTTGAAATGATGCCAGCACAGTCCAATTTGTTTTGCAGAGCTTGTTATATTACAAGAGAAACATTTCATCGTGGTTTGTTTGGGGCAGTTCATCTACTAAAAACTCGTGATAGTTTCGATGCAGATCTTAATGCTGTGAAAAACAAAACTAGGAAACCAGCACAATGCGGAATTCTTTTATCACCAGTTTTACACTGCCTTCCATACTTTCATATAGCCGAAAATATGAATTTCGATCCAATGCAATGCTTGAAGGTGTCGTTAGCATGTGTTTAAAAAAAATCCTCAATGATATAGTTAATATTGCCAAAATATTGAGCGACATAGATGTAAATGAACGAATTTTGAAATTTGACTATGGTATTGCAGAAAAAAGGGATAAGCCATGTGGAAACTTCAAATCACTAACCCTCAAAACTAAGGGTAACGCTCTTGGTCAGTCAGCATCCCAGACCTGGCTTCTATTGCGAGCATTTCCGTTCATATTTTCAGATGTACTCTCGGAAAAGTATCATGATATCGTATCAGATCTTTTGCAAATTACTTTTCTTTCATTTTCCAATTCATTGACATTAAATATGATTGATGAATTTGATCATGCAATAAATAACTTCTACGAACATTTCAAGAAAGGCTTCCCAGGCGCAAATCCTATAAATAAAGTTCACTACATTTCACATTACCCATCAATCATTCGACAAAGTGGACCAGTTGCACTAATGAGCTGTCTACAATTTGAGGCAAAATTTAAATCGACGAAATCTCAAGCAAAAACTTGTTCAAATTTCAAGAATATTACCTACAGTCTAACAAAGCGACACAATCTTAAACAAGTAAATGATATAATTAATCACAATTATGACATAGACAAAGTAATCATTTTATCATCACGTTTTGTCAATAAAACATCTCTTGACTACTCAGCTCTGCTCCACAATCTTCCAGATACTGTTCGACTAATAAATCAATTAAGTATAAATGGTACTATGTTCCGTCCAGAGTTGATAATTAAATATCAAATGTGCCAGCGGGATTGTTACGGAATTATTAAAGGATTGATTGCCACAGATAGTTCTTATACATGTATTTTCGAAGGCTTAGATGTTATAGAGTTTTGTCAGAGGCTAAATAGTTTTAAAGTTAGTGCAAATAGAAAAATGTTACGTATTCCTTTTGAAAATGTATACAATAAAAAAGTTTATAGTTTATGGCAAAAAAATCCATCGGAAGAAAATTGTGCATATATAAGCCTTAAATATACAGATTAAATTACATTCATAATACATCATATTTGTTATCGCTATATTAAAATGTTTATTTCAAGCATTTTGAAATATATTAATTTCCATGTGGAAACTGTAAAATAATATCCAGTTTACATAGTTGATCATTCAAACTATTTCAGACAATAAGATCACCGATGCTTCATTAGCATTTCTTGACCAAGAAATACTGGATTCAATGGGAATCGTCGCGATGGGACCGAAACTGATAATAATGTCTGTGGTCAACAATTTAAATGAAACGAAAGATACAATATCAGAAGTAGCTAATCCGTCGACGTCCAGTACAACACCTGCAAAAGATTTAACGGTAAAACTAGTTTAATGTGGATATTGTATTTATTTCAATTCAAATCTTGCAGGTACGAGAAATATTGGAGAGCCATCCCAAGTTCCGCTCAATTTTACAAGACAAACTGGACGCGAAGATAGTGCCAAAGGAAAATGAATTAAAGTTAATGGTTCGTGTGTTATGTGCTCCTATTGTAGAACGATTGACGAAAGAGTCTGTGTAAGTATTCAAATTTCATTACTATATTTTCAATAGGGTACAAGTAAATGGGGTCTCTAATTGTTTACGTCAATATCTCGGTTGCTGTTACATTTTAGTCTATAGCTATTTACACAATAGTCTTTCATTATGTGCTGGAAAATATTCTTTCATAATTAGACTTTTGTTACTTGGGTCCTATTGAAAGTTTACCCTCAATATTGTTTTACTTATGATTCCTTTTTCTTTCGAACAGGTATCCGACAACAGAGGAGAAAAAGAAATTGGTTGCAAAAATATTACAACAATTTCCCTTTCTGAATGCGACAAAGAGAAGTGTCGATGGCCCAGAATATGTAATATACCCTTACATTATCGTTTGTTTGGGTTCTCAATTGGTATTTGCAAACTATTTTCGAAGGACAAACTATTTGCACAAATCATACCTGGCCAATTAATTCGTAATCCTGAAGGGAATCTGTATGGTTTCAGTTCCATATCAACATTAGAATAGGGCTAATAAGATTTGTAAACAAACTTTTGTTTTGCTGATTTCTCTTAATGTGTTATATTTTCAACACAGAAGACAATTGAAATTGATTCTACCAAAGGTACAAAAGTTGATTCATGTGTATCTTTCATGAAATTCAACTCGACAGCGGAATAATGAGCGAAATAAGTTTGTTTACAAAAATCTCATTAGCCCTTTTGAAGAATTGATATTGAGTTCAAATGACACGACCAAATGTTTTGGATTTGGTATTGTTTTGGATTTGGTATTTCTAAGACCTACTATCTTGATTTAAAAAAAGTTTTTATTGATGTTGTGAACAGAGATGCCAGGTAATATTTTGTGCCAATCTGTGTTAAGGAAAACGTACACAAATTTGTCTCAAAACAAGAGGTGGCAACCTTTTTTTTCTTTTAGTTTTTGCACGAGGGAAAAATTGAGAAATCTGTGCAAGTCTATGCATTATAAGAGAAAGCTGTGAAAATCTGCATTAAAACAGATAAACGGAAATTTCTGCGGTTTCAGAAATTGTGCAGCATATTGAAAATCTGTGAAACGTAGATTAATGTGCGTACCTGGGATCCCTGCGGTTGTGAATTGTAACTTACACACTCAACTTCTATTCCTCATTTGTGTGTGCTTATTTGGCTCGCATTGAGTTGAAAGTACAGTAGATATAATACCACCGACAAACTGACATGACAACTAGAACGATTTCAGTGAAAATTTTTGGCAAATAATTTAAACTCGGAACAGTAACTCCATCTGTATAATGAGTTACACATCATTACTTAACGTGTCTTTCGTAAAAGAACACTAATGTCCTCTAGTAAAAGTCTGGACAAGACATATTCAAACGAGCAGAAGTTTTTCGAATTCAAATGAGCGGAGCATCGTATATTAACGTTTTAAGTAGAAAGTATTGCACGTTTCATTGGAAACGAGTCGTTTAATCATTTTGAGGCGACGCATTGAATTGGCGCATTTGATAATAAATGCTGAAAACGTCAAAAAATATGCATTACCCAAGTTTAATGTATGCTAATTATTTACTTTAACTGAATTTCTCAATAAAACTGACTAAAACTGTGCTTCTAAAGTTTCAGGTTTTTGTATGTTTTTTACACAAAATTGCACCACCTTTTATTAGTGTCCTTCCATAAGAAATACATTGCGATGAATCGTGCGCCGAATAGCGCTGCGAATCTTGCTGCGACGAAAAATAATCGTCGTGTCTCCTTTGGAAAAGCACGGGCAATATTGCGGTATTGACTGGCTTTGTTCTCTGGAGACTCCATGAAAAGTGAATCGAAAAAATTGAATCAACTTCAAGTCGGTTCCGACAGCATGAAGTAACAAGTTACTTTACGCTCGTCCGGGCATGCCACAGACTCAGGTGATTTGTATTCTAATGCCAAAAGATCCTAACTCCTGCGGTAGCATGCAAAAGGTTAAGTAGCCGGGAAACTCTAAGCTTGCTCAAATGACCCTATTCCACGCTTACTAAACTTTCTTCCCTCACATCCTTGCTCTCCCTTGAGTACTATGGCTCATAATATTGAAAAATATACTTCAACTTCCAGTGTCATGCTAATTAAATGCCGTTACAACAACTTCGGGATTTATCATCACATTGCTTAATAAACTATTCCATTTCCGAGAATGAAACGATTTACGATCGGACCGTAGATCTTTCGCCGAAAATGCAGTGTATGTCATTTGCCCTGATTTACCTCATATTTTGTCAAATATTGTTTATATATATATGTTTACAAAATTGATTCAGCTGTTTATCAAATATTCAACAAAACTAGAACATATATTTCTAAGGTTATAGTTTCCTTTAACTATTTCAAGTATAGCCAAACTTCTTTGAGCCAAGTGCCTTGAAACTATGGTTGTCTATTTTCTCTTGTCCAAACTTCTACTGGAGGAACTCTAGTTACATAGAGTAGCTTCGATGATTATTAGAGAGTTGACTGAAAATTTTGAAACTCTTACTGTCAAACGAACGTCCGTTTGACAGTACGAGTTACAAAATTTTGCGTCGACTCTCTAATAATATCTTGTCAAATTTGAAAATACAGTGTCATGTCAGTTTGTCGGTGATAATACTACAAAATGAGATTACTGTTCGTCCAGAAATGCTTTTAATTATCAAACAGAACAGAAACTCGTCTTAAGTAGATTCAGACTGGTAGCGGTGGGTTTATGAGAAAAACAATATTAATTTAAATAATTTTCTTTATTCTAAATTACAAGCTTGTATATGCCAAAGTTAGGCTAGGTAACACTAATAGAGATTATCAATTGAGAGCCTAAAACAATGAAAATACATTCATTGGTCATGAATACTCACACTTATAAAGTTATATGTAGGTTGGCATATGCCACCAGGTGCGTTACTTTGCTTGACCGAATTGACAAAAATAATTGAGAATAGTTGACACAGTCAAAGTGTATGCAAGAAACTTTCCCAGTTAAATTCAGTCGGAAAATGAGCCGCAATGCTGGCTGGCTCTAGCTCGTATTCCTAGTTAGAATCGGTTGAGTCACTGGAGCCGGAATATTAATTAGAACCTGAATTTCGGCTCATTTCCGGCTGAACTTTACTAGGTTACATATACTGTTTCATATCTTTCGAATTTCATGACTAGATGAAGTACATACTGACAACGCAAATAATTCAATTTCACATTTAGTCTCTATTTTTCTGGAAAAATGGTGGCCAAGGCGCTAAACATGAGCACACTGGGTTAATACAAACACACTTGAGAAATGCCTGTAAAAATTTGTTACCTGAGCAAAGAAAATTTACCCACTCACCGAAGAGCCCAGCACCCGATAGTGTTTCAACGGAAATGATCGAGTTAGCTGAAAACTGCGCTAGATATGGACAAACATCAGCAAACTATCCTGTAATTGCGAAAATCATGAGCGATGTGCATGATCTGCACATGATGCTGCTGCGGGAGAAAAAAGATATTCAAAGCGTATTGCGAATTTTACCTCATTTGATTTCATACAATGGGAGAATGGTAATTATTTCTGTTTTATCATCGGAATATTTCAATTCTTTCAACCTGATCAACACTTTTTATTTCCCTAAAACAATTTCAAATGGCGTATGAGCGCATGAACGCTTCAAATTTCAATAAGGAGGTTGACTTAAAGAAAGTGTTCGCTAAAGGTCTTATGCACAACCCACATTCTTTCAAAGAAATTGCAAATGGTACGAATGAAAAATAATAAACAGACATCACAATTAATGTGTTTTGGTTTTATTACAGATCACATTCGAGGCTGTCTAAAAATAATGTCAACCTTGAAGGAGTTAGAAGTGCGGAAAACACAGAGCCAAACAAGTCTATTGACATTCAGCTTGCTGCACCATTAATTAGATGGATACCGGATTCACATGCCATTCAGGAACACAATGCGTTAACATCGCATATTGTGTGTCAAAGAGAAGAATATTTTGTTTTTTTACCACCTAATGTTATTGTTTCCTGTGGACCAGAATCGATCAATGCGATCGATACGCTGTTCAAATCGTTCATGGTGTTCAATTTGAGCGTTCCGACAAATCTGTTAAAAATTGCAGACTTTTTGAACGTATTTGCTTACAAAGTCAAACCATTCAGCAAGCGTTCTACTGTACAAAATTTATGCATAATTTTTGAAGAAAGCGAGAACGCAGAACAATCGTAAATTAATATTTTTACCACAATAAAATTGAAATTTATATTGGAAGAAATCAATATAACCTTTTGAATTAAAAACATATTTAAATTAGTATGGTTTTCTCAATTTAGACGATCCGAACAATTTATTTCAAAATTCTTTGATCTTCATCTTTTTTACTGTTCTGGAAAATGGGTAGTTTTCTACCCAGTTTTTTTGCCATTGAAAGAATAAAGTTGGGTAAAAAACTACCCATTTTTTGACATATAATGATTTTACCCATTATTGCGAATGTGCTGTTTACCCAATAAGTGAGTTTTCCCAGTTTTGCCGCAGATGGGTCGTATAAAACTCATTTATGGGTACTTTTTTAACCGTGTATAGCATTTCGTCGAGTGCGGTCGAAACAAAAACAAACGTCAAAATGTTTTCTCACTCGCACTAATGCAGACTAGATGGGCGCGTAATTCAACGCACGGCCCGGTGGCGCATGGCTGAAAAGTCGCAATGTGGATTTAAGAAAAGATTCGCAATACTTTGGAGCAAACCGTGAGAAAGTTATTTCGGAAATCGCTTCTTGTTCTTCTTTTAGTATTATCGATACAGTTGAATTTTACAGTTTTCAACTGCATCAATCATCGGTGTAAATAGGAGCGTGTTATTTTCTGTTGGGGATCAACAATGATTACGCCCTTTTGAAATGTAGCATTATTTTGCGCACATCTAGCTAAATCTGGCAACAACAAATAACCCATCATTAAACGAACAAAGTTGTTTGCCCCGTCGTGAAGAACGCACGTTTTTAGTTTTTCTTTCTCGCTGAATAAAAGGTGAAATTTTCTCAACGTAGTTCGTTGTGTTTTACTCGCGGTTTATTTTCGAGTGATCCGTTTCCTCTGATCCACTAGAGACTGGCTAGTATCCGCCGCGTGTTTGTTACTCTGTTCGTCGTCGTGCGGTTCCGGAAAACCTGTGTCCCGCTGTCGATAGTCCGACAGGTTATGGGCCCAGAAGCTCTAGTGCGAGAAGAAAGTTATTTTTTGAGGTTGTGTTTTCCGTCGACACGAGGAGGAGTAAATCGCGAAAGATTTAGTGCGCAAAAAGCACGATGGTCGACGCGAGATTTGCCGTGCCTAAACTGAATGGGCAAA
Source organism: Topomyia yanbarensis (assembly GCF_030247195.1). Taxonomy (NCBI): domain Eukaryota; kingdom Metazoa; phylum Arthropoda; class Insecta; order Diptera; family Culicidae; genus Topomyia; species Topomyia yanbarensis. The sequence continues at coordinate 117,838,888 of NC_080670.1, forward strand.
ACTGGCAGACGTGGCAGATACGTCTGGAAATGTTATTGTCCAAGGAGGACCTTTGGTATACGGTGAAAGATCCGGTCCCGGAAGAAGAAGAAGACCGTGATGAAGATTGGTGCAGTGACGATCGAAAGGCGAAAGCAACGATTGTTTTGCTGCTGGAGGATAGCCAGCTTCCGCTCGTGAAAAACAAAAAGTACGCGCGCGATGTTTTTGAATCGTTAAAGAGCTATCATCAGAAAACAAGTCGGTCCGTTCGTGTTTCGCTTTTGAAACGTTTATGTGCGATGAATTTAGTGGAAAATGGTGATCTGGAACAGCATCTTTGTGTGATTGATGAATTGTTCGATCGCCTGGATGCCGCCGGAACGATGCTGGATGCCGATACAAAGATGTGTATGCTCCTACGAAGCTTACCGCCGTCATTCGATGGGATTGTTTCAGTGCTTGACAGTAGAGCGGATGATAAAATTACGATGGATATTGTTAAAGCCTGTTTGATGGACGAATATCAGCGTCGTCGAGAGCGAAATGGAACCTCAGCTAAACCTGAAAAGGCAATGCATTCTCAGATGAATTCCTCTGGAAATAAGCAGGTAAAGGAAACACGAACGTGTCACTTTTGTAAACGACCCGGTCATCTTCGGCGCAACTGCCGCAAGTTCATTGCTTCCCAGAAGGAGGAGGCAGCAAAGAAGGATAATGTGAAGGCAAAAGCGGCTCACAGCGAATCCAGAAGTGTTGCGTTTACCGTTGGTTGTGAATTTTCGTCGTGGATAATCGACAGTGGAGCTAGTGCTCATATGACCTCCGATGAGTCGTTTTTCCGTTCACTGAAGAAATGCGAAGGAGGATGAATTACCCTCGCCGATGGAAAGCGCACACAAATACTTGGCCAAGGAAGTGGTGTGCTGTATGGTGTTGACAGCAACGAGAACACAGTGAAGATTGAAATGAACGAAGTGCAATTCGTGCCTGAGCTTGCTGCAAATCTAATTTCTGTGAGTCAGTTGAGCAAGAAGGATTTGTCTGTGACCTTTGGGAAAGATGATTGTAAAATTTCCGATCGCAACGGAGATATACTTGTAACCGGTTGTCGAAAGAATGGATTGTACCATCTACGCCAGGGAGCAACGTCGTTGGCAGCTACTGTAGGTCAACATACAGAAAACTGCCAGCATCAATGGCATCGGCGTTTCGGGCATCGAGATTGGACAGCAATAGAGCGGCTGGTTAAAGATGCTATGGCAACTGGAGTGAAGGTAAGCAAATGTAACTTAAAAATCGTTTGCGAATGTTGTGCTGAAGGAAAGTCGGCTCGTGCTCCGTTCCCTCCGGTTGAGGAGAGGAAATCTAACCAAATGCTCGATATTATACACACCGATTTGTGTGGCCCCATGAGGCAAGCGACTCCGAGTGGGAATCGATATGTGATGCATATCATTGATGATCACAGTCGATTCACTGTAACGTACTTACTCAAACATAAGTCGGAAGCTGCGGACAATATAAAAGATTATGTGCGGTGGGTCGAAAATATATTCGGACGTAAGCCTCGTGTAATCCGTTCTGATGGTGGTGGAGAATTTGACAACGCCGAACTACGAAGCTTTTACAAGAAAGAGGGAATAGTGCCGCAATATACTACACCGTATTCACCGCAGTCTAACGGAGTTGCAGAGCGGAAAAATCGTTCGATCACCGAGATGGCAACTTGCATGTTGCTGGATGCCGGTCTGGAGAAGAGATTTTGGGGAGAAGCAGTGCTTACTTCCACTTACCTTCAGAATCGTCTGCCGTCGAGATCCATACAGCGCACACCGTACGAATTATGGTGGGGTCGAAAACCAGATCTCAGTCACGTGAGAGTATTCGGAAGTGAAGCTTTTGTGCATATACCGTCAGTGAAGCGAGCTAAACTGGATAGTAAAGCTAAAAAATTTACACTGGTTGGCTATTCCATGGAGACCAAAGGGTATCGTTTCGTCGATCGTGAGTCTAACCAGATAACAGTGAGCCGAGATGCTCGCTTCATCGAGCTCGGTAATGGATCATCTTTGGTGGATTATCCGATTGCTGCTGAGGAGGAGCAGCGTGTAACTGTTGAAAGAGTGAAGATGCTACCGCAGAAGGTAAACAGTGAAGAAAAAGTGAATGTGAAAACATCACAAAGTGATCCTCTAGAAGAACGTCGACTTGAAAAAGGAAGTGATAGTGAAAGTGATAAAAGTGTGTACGACTCTTTAAGTGAAAATGAAGAGCTGAGAGATTGTGAACTTCGACGATCTGCTAGGAAGACTCGTGGTGCTGTGCCTCAGCATTTAAACGACTTCGTGCTAGACATTGCAGCAGGAAATGCGGAATGTATGCAAGAAGAGCCTAACAGTGTTGAAGAAACCAAGCAGAGTCATGCGTGGCGCAATGCAATGGCCGATGAACTTGAGTCACATCGTCAGAATGAAACGTGGGAACTAGTTTCACCACCGAAAGGTCGTAAAATAATCGGTTCGAAATGGGTTTTTAAGGTGAAGAAGAACGAATTTGGACAAGTTGTGAAGTGTAAGGCCCGCATTGTGGCGCAAGGCTACGCGCAAAAATACGGCATTGATTTTGATCAAGTGTATGCTCCAGTGACACAACAAGCTACGTTCCGTACGTTCCTCGCTGTTGCCGCAAAGAAAGGACTCGTCGTTAAACATCTCGACATTAAGACGGCCTACTTGAATGCGGACCTCGAAGAAGAAGTGTTTATGAAACAACCCCCGGGTTATGTTGTGCCAGGACAGGAAGAGCTAGTCTGTCGTCTAAAACGCAGCATTTATGGTCTGCGTCAGTCAGCGAGATGTTGGAACCAAAAGCTGCAGAGTGTTCTTGGTCGGCTTGGTTTCCAACAGTCTACAGCAGATCGGTGTTTATTCGTCAAAAAGGAACGTGGTACAACTGTTTTTCTATTGGTTTACGTGGATGATATCCTCGTCGCAACAGCCGATACAGAGCAGATGAAGCGAATAATTGAAGCTCTCAACATCGAATTTGAGTTAACCTGTCTGGGAGACGTGCATCACTTCTTGGGTATGGAAGTAAAACGCGAAGAAGGTGTGTTCAAGCTTCGTTTGCTTACTTATATTGAACAGCTGATCGACAGATTCGGGATGAGCCAGGCTAAAGCGTCAAAATGCCCGATGGATCCTGGGTATGTCAAAACTGTTGATGCGAGCGATGACTTTGAGAATGTGACTCTGTACCGAAGTTTAGTGGGCGGTCTGCTTTATCTTGCGGTATGTGCTCGACCGGATATAACCGCAAGTGCGGCCAATCTCGGACGAAAGTTTGCAAAGCCTTCGGAACGAGATTGGACGGCTGCCAAACGTGTACTGCGTTATCTGCAAGGCACGAAGTATTACCTACATTTGAGAGTGGGTGACGAGAGTGTTCTATCTGGATACAGCGATTCGGACTGGGCAGATGATGTAGAGACGCGACGGTCAACGACGGGATTCGTTTTTAAATTCGGCGACGGTGCGATCACTTGGGCTAGCAGACGTCAGACAAGTGTTACACTCAGTTCCATGGAGGCCGAGTATGTCGCACTCTGCGAAGCATGCCAAGATGCAATCTGGCTCAGAAATCTCCTGCGTGATTTAGACGAAGAACAGTTTAAGCCGACAATATTGAGAGAGGACAATCAGAGCTGTATAACGTTTATTAAGACAGGACGGTCGAGTCGAAAGTCGAAGCATATCGACACGAAGGAGCGTTTCGTGGAAGAGCTTTGCAGTAGTGGACAGTTAACGCTGGAGTACTGTCCGACGGATGTTATGGCAGCTGATGTATTAACCAAGCCTCTCGGACCAACAAAACTCGAGCGTTTCCGGGAGATGTTTGGGATCTCATCGTAAAGTGGCTGCACATTGAGGAGGAGTGTTGGGGATCAACAATGATTACGCCCTTTTGAAATGTAGCATTATTTTGCGCACATCTAGCTAAATCTGGCAACAACAAATAACCTATCATTAAACGAACAAAGTTGTTTGCCCCGTCGTGAAGAACGCACGTTTTTAGTTTTTCTTTCTCGCTGAATAAAAGGTGAAGTTTTCTCAACGTAGTTCGTTGTGTTTTACTCGCGGTTTATTTTCGAGTGATCCGTTTCATCTGATCCACTAGAGACTGGCTAGTGTCCGCCGCGTGTTTGTTACTCTGCTCGTCGTCGTGCGGTTCCGGAAAACTTGTGTCCCGCTGTCGATAGTCCGACATTTTCTACTGCTGTTTTCTCCGAAAAAATCACATGAAGTACTGAAACAAACCTATATACCTATACAAACTAAACAAAAATTAAGCCTTGCAAAAAAGTAGTTTTAGAATATTTAAACTAAATGCGAACAGAGAAGATTGATCTTGTGAATGAGGGTGCTCGACTCAGAAAACAACTTACAAAAATGAAGAGCATGGAAATATTTTTCGTAATGGCCAACAACAAATATATATTATTTTGCTTTGCTGTATTCCGATGGAAAACCCGTAATAATCATTTAAATGCGGATATAAAGACTAAATCATTGATTTTTCCCGGAGAGTTAAATTGATACATAATATAGAATATTTTAATCAGAACAATTTAAGTTTTGGAAACGACTGTAACAAAACAAATATTTTGGCAACATTGGTCGAGTGGGGGTGTGTCGTTTTCAGCACACGCAAAAGAAAGTTGTGGTAAAATTTACTATATTAGAGGGTTAAATTAAAAACAATGTACCCACGATTTTCAGCTGATAATACAATGATTTTATCATAATCATGCAACATGTCATTTTTACCATATCATACTTTTTGGATTTTTACCATGTTTGTAGTATTTCAATGTTTATGCATGATAGTCGTTTTCACTGTGAAACTAGTTAAATTGATAGGTACACGCATAAAATTTTTGCGGTTCAAATTACTATTTTAGAGGGTTAAATTAAATACCCACAATTTTCAGCTGATAATATTGTGCTTTTACTGCAACGATGTAAATAGTATTTTATACCATATCAAATTACCTGGGTGTTCTGTATATTATACCATGTGTGTAGTATTTAATTTTCATGAATGGTGTTTATTTTTACTATGAAAGCAGTCAAATTGGTAACTAGAGTATTCCTCGTTCATAGTAATTTTGACCCCGCTGGATATACTTTTTACTATGTGTGCAGTACTGTAATAGTACAACAGGGTAAACACTCCAGTTGTCAGAATAGGGGTCAAGTGTTCAATTGCCGAATTCCTTTTGTTTACGTTTTGGAATTATAAGCTTAGAACACAAGGTCCCTATTATAACAACAATTAATATATGTTTGAAAAAAGCTGATTTCTGTTCATTATTTTTTAAATTTCATGCTTATACAAAAAACTTCTTAAGTCTAATAAACTTCTTTGTATCTACATTATATACATGTATTGGGGGTCCATCAAATAAGGTTACATTACAGATTTCGAACTTTGATATAATATTTTCATGCACTTCAAGCGATGCAAAATGGTATGAGTAATCACCAATAAGCCATGTTTGACAAGCTAAAAATAATTCATTGTCGAGCACCAGCAAATCTCTAATTTCGAATAATTCAACTTTGCGCATATTATGATCTGACTTGGTGACGAAATTTCCAACTTTGTATGCTGTACCTTTATATGTTACTGCTTTACAAGCATAGAATTCGTCCGAAATTAAGTTACTTTTATACGATAAAACACTGTAATATGGCAATTCAGGTACTTTTATGCAAACAGCACTCCGAAACGAAATGTTCTTCTCATTCTCTGACATTTTTTTCATATTTTGCATAAAGTACATATGAGCTTTTATACATAATGTTGGACATATATTTTTTCGTGATGTAATGTTGCGACTATACTGTTTGAATATTTGATGCATGGATTCAAAACGAAAGCTCCAAGTATACCTAGGAGGTCCGATTTTCTTTATTACGTCGACGTAATGTAAAAGTATGTGAAATTTATGTTTCAAGGTCGCGCCAAATAATTTCTGATAAAGTGTATGATGATAAATAATTTGTTCTTGAAGTATCTCTAATATTTCGGAATCAAAACATGGAAGAATCACTAAATCTGTTAGTTCTACTAACGACATCATAAAATTCCACACTCTGTCATTCTGAGGGATCAAATCACCGAAAAGTAAGGGAAAGTAACGAACAAGGAGCATCATTTCGCGAGCAGTCATTTTGAATGAGGATAATTTAATTTGTTGTAGTGTGATTGCCTTAATTGACTTTTGATTTTCTGTGTTACCATAATCAAACATTTTTATGCGATAGTTAATAACATTCAATGAGATTTTCAGTGTTGTAATCATGTATTCGAAAACAAAGGTAAGGTCGTAAGCGCATATACCATGTGAAAAGAAATCGTGCATTACATCAACCGCAGCAAAATCTCCAACATGGTAATACTGCAATCTATTAAAACCACATTCCTCCTTTATCCCTGACTCTTTTACGTTTTTTGTCAAATCTATTGCATATGATTCTTTATTTCGACTCAAGTTTGGATCCAATGTTACAGATTGTTGACACTTATTTCTGTGCAGTTTGCAAAATCTGCAGTACAAAAGAGAGTTAAATGAGGTAGTATATCCCATCAATAGATTCATGCCTAAGTTATCGCCAAGTATTCCCATTAGTACGAAATATACTTTTACAACATTATTTTCCACGATCAACTCGATTCCGTCTTGTTCAAGCTCAATTAAAATATTAATGAGTGCATTCAACGCTCGTGATGGCCCATGTTTTGCAATATCTGATGCTTTAACGAACCCAGCTACGAAAATACAGCTTAATCGCGACAAATAGTGGGAAGGAATCGTTGGTAAGCTGTAATAAAGTCCACACACTTTGTGGGTTCCCGAATGTGCACCTATAGCATCGTTTAGTTCTGCTTCATCAGAATACAAAAAATATGGTATGACTAATCGTTCACCGTACATAGGCTTAACTGTTTTCCATAAACTTCCATTTACAACATTTGATATTTTATTTGTCTTCTCTAGTCTTGCCATATTCTGCATAGTTTGTTTAAGCATGGATCCGGTTTCAAAAAACTTTTTAAGCTGAAATTTGATTGGTGTAAGACATCCCTTCGATACGATGTTACCGTCTTCGTCTTCATACTGAATAACTTGAGGAGTTTCTCTCATGTTCAAATTTTTAAGATGGGTATTTAGCCTGTGCTCTGTACATATGAAATTAAATGGATCGCGTAAGTCACTCATTAACTCTAAATGCATTGGATCTTTTTGGATATTTGATATTTTGCTAAGAGTATCTAATATCGGTTTTAGAATGTCTTGAGTAATGTTATGTTGGATTTCAATTATATCTTTCCTGCTTAGATTTTTTTTTGCTATGTAAATTTATAGTGAAACTTAGGAATATTTCTCTTAAATTCCTTCTCATTTCTAATATTTCTTCTTCTTTACTTTTTGCACGCTCCTCGTCTTCGATGTTATTACTGCATAACTCCTGTACAGTCAGGTATTCGGTAGTTTCGTTGGAGATGGTTTCGACAATAGACGCTTGGATCCCTGTTTCATACTGGATGTGTGATGATGCACTGCTATGTTGAAATAATGAGTAATGACAATGGTTTATGTGGCGCTTAAAACGATGCACGTCCTTGAACAGTGTTGCCGGTTGGCATGCAGTGCACTTGTAATTTGAAATAGCAGGAGCTCCATGCTCAACTCGAATGTGTTCAAATAAGTTACTAATAGTTCGAAAAAATGTAGGGCACAAATAGCAATCCATCACTTATTCTCTCCTCGGTGGGCTTCCAGATAGGTGATCAACTGTAGAAGCTGGTTGTTTTTAGATTTTTTTTTGTAGTCGATCCCGTAAAAATATCTGGTCACGAAGCACCAGAAGACCCCACAATTTTCTGGATAGCTGTAACCGATTACGTGTTTCAGTTTTATAATCACATCAATGCAACGCAGATATGACGGCAATCTATATTCAAACTTTGCGGTCACGACATAAAACGCGGTGACATCTGAATTCTCGCAGCTTCACAATCCCCACGCACCGATTGGAGGTCATCGCGATAGTCATCGTTCGTTTGACAAATACAACATACATCGAATTGTGCCTGTAGTATCGTGGGTAGTTTTCGACCAGTGCTTCGTGTAGGCTTAATAATTGCTTGAAAAACGTAGCATATAATCAAATTTCGGCTATCTGGAATTTGTAAAATTGGTTGATTATTTGAATAAATTTTGTTTCTTAAAACATTAGTGACAGAACAACAAGATAAAATAATCACTATGAATTTCGTGCTAGATATTCACAAGCGGGAAAAGCAACAACGTGTTACTGCATGAATATAATCTACAATGTATATTTGGTGTGATCTGTGTGCTGTTACCTCGTCTGCGGACAGCTTAATTCTTACCTTGGCAAACAGGCGATTCATCTAGAAGACTCAGAAGTTGCCGGGAGTGGTCGTCTCTGATTTCATTTGTTCGGACATAGTTTAGGAAGTGATCAGCAAACAGTTCCCAATCATTGAACAGTTTCTCAGAATTTCCGAAGAGATAGTCGAAATCCGTATCGATCTGCAAAAAAGAACGGAATGTTTTTAATCGAGCGCCAATGTCCAATTTACTTTAATGTTACAAGAACAGTTGTTTGGCGTTGCACATACATGCCAATTAGAGAACAGTAGTCGCTAACTAGAATATAAACATATTGCTATTAACGAATGGGTACTAATTTCAACTATATCCTCAGGTAGTCCAAACTTTTATTATGCTTTTTAGACATGGAATATTTGTGAAATAGTCCAATATGGTGTAAAATGTGCAACAGTGTACTCACCAGTAGGTATCCAGTTTCATCAAGAATTCTAGGCCATTCAGAAAGCACGTCGGTTTTTTCAATATCAACTTCGTTAATAATAGCTCTCAGTCGCAAGGGCATTGACTCTCTCCACTTTAGCTGAACTTCTTCTGCTGGAGCGAAGTTATTTTGCAGCCAGTTTTTCAGTGTTGATAGCTTTGTGGTGTCTGAAAATTACCAAAAATAAAAATATGCTAAACAGCCGTTATCATGTAGTTTACCCACCGTCTTCAGAAAGATTAAGTGCACTGGACTTAGCCTCGCAGAAAATCTTTTCCGTTTCCGTAGCAGACTTAGCTTTAACTGATCTTTTCTTATTCCGGTTATGGAATCGATCGTATATTAAACCGGATGGATGTTTCTTATCAGCTTTCGCGTCCCTAGGATTGTAGTAGATTTCCTGTAGATAAATGACAATGTAATTATGATAAATGCAACGTGTAACCAGAAATTTACTGCTAGCTCCATCGGAAAACGTTCGGCAATCAATTCAGCAAATTTTGCCATATCGGGTAGAGGAAAATATAAATCGTTAGCGATGTAGTAATCGACAACTGTGTGGGCCAAGTGCTTCCTGTGCGTGGCATCGAGGATTTGATGTTTCTGAAAATATTTTGCAACAATTTTCCCCTTCTCATTGCGGCGAAGAATGTCATTTAATAACTCCGCTGTTACGGAAGTTGGCAGTAGGCGATACTTCGAATGTTGTTGGCACTTCAATTGGAATAGCGGCCGTATAATTCCGACTTGCATTCGATGTACTAGCCGATTGAAATAAAATGCTTTCAGGCCACAAAACCGGCTTTTGGCGCAGTGCAAATTTATGACCGGTCCATTTGGCAACCGAAAACACATCGTCCAACGATCTGTCGGTCATTTCCTTCAGATACTGGACTGAGAAACCGTGCTCTGTAGTACGGGTTATGTACTATAGTTATAAGGTTTTTCATACTTCATTTTATTTATGGATACTTACGGATAAGAATGGCGTAAATAGATGGGCTTAAATTCCATTTACAAATCAAATCCTGTAGCTCCGGATTGTGGTCCTGTTCTGCGATAAAATAAAGACACAAACCAGAATAATTCCTCATAAAAGCATCATTGCTATCATTCAGGCACTCACCTTCAATATTATCGACGTCGGCAAGGGTGTCGTCCACTATCATACTAATTTTTTCAACTTTTTGTAGCAAACTCATTTTTTTAAAAATTATTATCCTTTAAAACAAACCTCGCGCGACGCAGCACAAAAACAATTTGATTTTATCAAAATGGCGCAAACTAGCGTCCCATACCACTGATGAAAATTACTATAATTATAGTAAATTTCAAGAAAAATGTAGTCAGCTGAAATTTGTTGGCACATCACATTTGAGTTAACTAAAAATATAGTAAATTTCAGAATTTAAGAGAAAATTTAAGATGCGGTTTCAGAAACACGTGTAGTACACTCAACCGCAAATATAGTATTTTTAGCACAAAAACGTAGTTGATTTAACTGTAGAAAAGAGTTAACGTTACCATTAGATTTCTAACGGAAAAATAGTATTTTTTGCAATAACGCAATTAAATTGACTTTATTTTCTGTTATTGTGAACATTTTTCACTATAGTAAATTTGAACATAGTTTTATTGTAGTGTTTACAAGAATATTATTTTCTGTGCAGGGATTAGCAAAATACAAGAAGAAGACTAGCGTGAAGTTAGGCACCAAGAAATCAGGCACTAAAATTTTGCGCCACCTACATTTAAAAAAAGGAACTGTTTCAGGAACCAAAATTTTGCGCCACCTACATATGAAAAAACGAACTCATTCAGGCACTAAAATTTTGCGCCACCTACATGTGAAAAAACGAACTGATTCAGGCACCAAAATTTAGCGCCACCTACATTTGAAAAAAAAAAACGAACATGCAGGCACCAAAGAGAATAGTGAAAGAGACGCAGAGCGAAAATCAGTCAAAACGGCAACACTCCCTTTACGATGATTTCAACACTAGAATTTGGCAACCGTTTCCAAAGCAGCACTTTAAATGACTCCTATTATATTTTGAAAACAAACCTTTTGTCGATCGTTGGATTTGTTTATCAAACGATGTGCATTTTGAAACAAAGAGATGAAATAATTCTAAAGTTTGTTTTTACTCATACATAGACGCTAGAATGCACCTTACAATCACGATTGCACTAAATTCTGACGAAAATTCAAATTTCTTTTTTGATAGATTTACAATACTTATCTCCTCCAACTCAGGCATGAGTAATGTTTATTTACATTGCACGATTGGTCTGCTCAATAAGGTATTTTTGGCTTCACACTATTCGTCTCTTTCCCTATTCTCTTTGGCAGGCACCAAAATTCACATCTCGACATAGATCTTTCATTAGGGCTTAAATCGCAAATGTAAACAAACTGCGTTTTCGCTATTATGACATTATGCGACAAAAATACTACAAGATTGAGGTGAAAATTAGTTAAAATGGTTTTTAGTTCGATTTATAATTAAAGAAAACAAAACGGCGAAACATGCATTTTCTTCGAGATTTCGACTTAGGCCCTTCTTCTCATATGGAATATAAAGGCTAAACCAAAGAGAATAGTGAAAGAGACGAAGAGTGAAAATCAGTCAAAACGGCAACACTCCCTTTATGATGATTTCAACACTAGAATTTTGGCAACCGCTTCTACAGGCAGCACTTTAAATGACTCCTATTATATTTTGAAAACAAACCGTATGTCGATCGATGGATTTGTTTATCAAACGATGTGCATTTCGAAACAAAGAGATGAAATAATTCTAAAGCTTATTTTTACTCATACATATACTCTAGAATGCACCTTACAATCACGATTGAACTAAATTCTGACGAAAATTCAAATTTCTTTTTTGATAGAAGTTCAATACTTATCTCCTCCAACTCAGGCATGAGTAATGTTTATTTACATTGCACGATTGGTCTGCTCAATAAGGTATTTTTGGCTTCACACTATTCGTCTCTTTCCCTATTCTCTTTGGGCTAAACTTACATTTTTGACAGAACCGGGCGTACGGTTATTATTCACAAAATTATTCTTTAAACGGCGGTTCTATTATATAAATGATAAGCAATATCTACTAGGATCATGCCTACTCGATAGTTGTTGCACATAAACATTCGAATATTTCGATATTTTTATGAAATTCGAAGAAAAGATGCACGCGCCCTATCATTTACATTGGGTTTCTATGCGCCCATTTGCTGAGCCCTATTAAAAAGTATACTGTCAAGCTCGCCCATTTACCCAGCCCTACCCAGCAAGACAGAGTCAGTTTAGCCCTTTTACCGCGCCCTTATGAAAATTATGTACACCGTTTAGCCCTTCCGCAAATGGTGGTTGCTGAAGGGCGAAATCACGACTGGGATGCAAATTGGGCGTAAGCATTTTTTTAGTTTCTACCCACTAAAAGCACATAGGAATTAAATTCTTTGTTATATTGTCATAAGGTTTAACCATAGATGCTTCCGGAAAAACATGGTCATAAAGTAATTTATACCTACAATAAAAACTACATTTAGAAAAGCATCGCCGTATATTGAAACTGATTTTTCTCCATTTGAGTACATTGCGACTTTGGCCCTATTGAAAGATCTGTGTCGATCTTTTGAAAAGTTGAACTCCAGCGTAATTTTTAGAAACAGCGAAACTCTCATTCGATCCAAACAGAAAAAGACGATAACTTTTTTGAAGTTTTATTTAAATGTTATTTGAAAACTATATCGATTTTTAAATCAATTATTCAGGCAAAATGTTCACCAAAGGTGACTTTTTATTAAACGAAACGAACATTCACGATCAAAGTATTCAACAGAGCGCTAAAAATTAAAAATAAAATTACGATGTTATTAGTATCACCCTGACGGTTTCATCCCTTTTTGGGGTCCCGTTTCTAAAAATACTGCTGAGATATTCTCCCAGTTTTTAAATGCGAACAACTTCCGTTGTACTGAACAAAATCGCGATAGCTTTGCAATATTCTTGGGGTTTGAACATTCAGTGTCAGGTCGTCAATAATAACATATTGGTCCAAAATCAAAAATGTTGAAAAAGTTGTTCTAAAGTGCCATTTGCGCGGATTTCACACTATGTCTATCTTGTGACTGACACTAAGGGTTATCATTTGACCAAGTTTGAGCTCTTTTCTGTGGGGTTTGAACATTCTGTTGAGTATTAAGTGCCAGGTCGTCAATATTACACATATTGGTCCAAAATCAAAAATGTTGAAAAAGTTGTTCTAAAGTGCCATTTGCGCGGATTTCTCACTATGTCTATCTTGTGACTGACACTAAGGGCTATCATTTGACCAAGTTTGAGCCCTTTTCTGTGGGGTTTGAAAATTCTGTTGAGCATTAAGTGCCAGGTGGTCAATATTGCACATATTGGTCCAAAATCAAAAATGTTGAAAAAGTTGTTCTAAAGTGCCATTTGCGCGGATTTCTCACTATGTCTATCTTGTGACTGACACTAAGGGCTATCATTTGACCAAGTTTGAGCTCTTTTCTGTGGGGTTTGAACATTCTGTTCAAACCCCACAGAAAACGCCATTTGCGCGGATTTCCCACTATGTCTATCTTGTGACTGATACCAAGGGCTATCATTTGACCAAGTTTGAGCCCTTTTCCATGGGGTTTGAAAATTCTGTTAAGTTTTAAGTGCCAGGTGGTCAATATTACACATATAGGTCCAAAATCAAAAATGTTGAAAAAGTTGTTCTAAAGTGCCATTTACGCGGATTTCTCACTATGTCTATCTTGTGACTGATACCAAGGGCTAACATTTGACCAAGTTTGAGCCCTTTTCCATGGGGTTTGAAAATTCTGTTGAGTATTAAGTGCCAGGTGGTCTATATTACACATATAGGTCCAAAATCAAAAGTGTGGAAAAAGTTGTTCTAAAGTGCCATTTCCGCGGATTTCTCGCTATGTCTATCTTGTGACTGATACCAATGGCCATTATTTGACCAAGTTTGAGCCCTTTTCCATGGGGTTTGAAAATACTGTTGAGTATTAAGTGCCAGGTGGTCAATATTACACATATAGGTTCAAAATTAAAAATGTTGAAAAGGTTGTTCTAAAGTGCCATTTACGCGGATTTCTCACTATGTCTATCTTGTGACTGATACCAAGGGCTATCATTTGAGCAAGTTTGAGCACTTTTCCATGGGATTTGAAAATTCTGTTGAGTATTAAGTGCCAGGTGGTCAATATTACACAATACACATATCGTCGCTGTTGTGCTATCTTATGACAAGCGCCATTTAGCACTTTTCGAGAAAAACGATTTTTAAAGTTTGAGATTGAATATCTTAAAATTTATAAATGCTAGAAGCTTTTCGGAGAAAACATTCGATACTTCTATCTTTTCTGAAGTAATCTCTCGATTTGTGTGAAGATCGGTTGACTACACTTAGTTTTTGCTTAAAATGTAAACCAAAGTCGCTCGCATACGTGTCATAAGTGTGTATTCATAATAAAATATGTATAACGTGTCACAAATGTGCACAGAAGATTTCATATAAAAATGAATTATAACTGATTCGTAAAATTATGCGTTATAGATCACTATGTCCAATATTATACTTTTCCATGCGATAGCAACAATATCAGGTTGCAAAATGATAGTATTGGAACACAAAGTTTTCCCAATTTTCCTCCTTTATTCAGGAAAAACAATAAACAAAAGTTGGTTTCATTGACAATTTAGAGACAATGTCTATCAAACAATGTTATTGTTGACAGGTGACTAGACGAAACAAATATTCTTCTTGCATAATCCATCACTACATTTCGGTATACTTTCCAAAACAAGTGGAAATCTCAAAAGGAAATTTGTTCAATAATCTTGAATATATAAGCCAATCATTCCCAGAAAAAAAAACTATGGTAGGAAAAGTTTTGCTCCTGAAACAAGAACCTAGATAATGCTTATGTTTGATCTGCATAGGAATTACCTATGTCATCAGAGACATCTGTTGGCTTGCTATAAGCTTTTCGGCTTATAGCAAGCCAACAAACTAAGAATGTTGTCTCTTTTTTCTTTGTCATAAGATAGCACAACTCGATCACTCGAGAAATTTGCGCTTGTCATAATCGTGTTTCGCTATATTTCAGTAACCCAGCAGAATTTCATAATTCTGAAAACGCGACTTTATGGAGATTTTAAAATTTAGTAACATGGCATATCTAACTCAGTTCACCCCAAAATGGCGTTTGTCATAAGATAGCACAACAGTGACGATATAGGTGCAAATTCAAAAAAGTTGGAAAAGATTTTTACTATGTCTTTGATGTGTCGGTCTTATACCCTTTTTAGTTATATCGTATCATTTTAGTTTAGCAAGCAAAACGGATTTTACAGGTTTAAACATGAGCTTTTCAAGGTTTACGTGTCCTTAAACTAGACAATATGAACAGTCAATAACAATAGTCAACTCATTTTCGCTGAAAGTGTTTATATAGTCTGACCATATTGAAGAACTCATATTTATGCACCTAACCTCCTCCTTTTTCCGGGCTTGGAACCGGCAGCTTTTTTGATGCCACATAGTATTCTTTTTAGCAAAATAAAGCAAATCAGTTAAAATCACAAATTAATATGGTCATAGAATAAGGATTTTGTATAACTTATAATTTCAACCTATTTTCACTTTATTTCGAAAAAATGGCAGCGTAAACTTAAGGGAGGTTTCTACTTTTTACACCCGAGATACACATCTCAGAAAATTTACATAACGATTGCTACAGTAGCGCTTTGGAGGGCATGAAAAACGTAATTTCGAACAAACGCCTCTCCCCCTCCCTAATTTTTATTTGAATCACAACAAAATTGTTTTATTTACGCCAATACAATTATTATTAGTTCGCAAACTTTCAAATACGTATGTGTTGTACTTTTCTTGAAATAATTTTTCAAAGAAATGATATTTATTTTTCAACAAAGTAGAAACCTTCCTTAATGTCTCGTTAAATCGTTGCTAGCGGATTTGAACCCAACTAATGCTTGCGTAAAATAGTAACCAGAGCAATTAAATATTTCTGTAGGAATTGTTAAAAGTATAACAGATATGTTCCTATGGGAACTAACAGCTATAGCTTCTCAATAGCATTTTGCTGATGCTGTTTTCGCTTCAATTTTGCTATTTAGCTGTTACTGTTTCTTAACGACAAAGCGAAATTACTTTAAAAATATATGAGCAACTAATCGATTGAAGGCCGAATAGTTCATGAAATTGTGCTGCATTCTACTTAATAAGATTAGAACAAGCACCCCCTTTTCACAATAAGTGGGCAACGTTCTTGCACATAATGCATGTGAAACTCATTGGTTCGAAATGAATATCTGCACATTCCATATGCCACCAGCGACTGCAAATATCACAAAGAATCCACGATACAATACGTGAACTAGATGTACTTTCAGGGAGATCATAAGAAGATTCAGCTTCTATTTTTCCACACCCAGTACACATATTTTTAACGTTTGTTACCTCGAGCTGCTCAGGGTAGGAGAAATTATGCTGGTCGGTGGTGAATATGAATGTCACCCACCATCATATGCACTCATTTAGAGGGTGACCCATTTGCCTTCGGTAATATCACAGATAATGCAACCAGACGAGGACCAGCAAACGGGTGTACTTACGTAGGGGATGCTCAAAAGCTACGACCTGATTAGACTTCCTGGACGACAACCAACGACGAGGGCTGGCGACTCCTTTTGAGTCCGAAATTCGAGCAAAATCGAAATGTGATGCAAATTCACTAACCCAAGGCTCAGTTAAGTTACGATATCACTAATCTTTATCATTAAACATCTTAACTCTATTTATTGCTTATAAATAACCTAATTCTAAGTGACGTCACTTGCTACTTGCGGTTTGGTTTTACGGGTGTAGACGGAAGATGGCCGGATCGTCGACTGGGTGACATGTTGGTGGTTTACGGTGACAATGGCTGTGTATGGCGGCAGTGGCGGTGTGTCGGTTATAACTGGGACTCTGGTCCAACGGTTAGCCATCGGAGCGTGTATGGCGTACGTCCTTCGACCGGATAGTGGTATTTTCTGCTATCGGGAGTAGATTCGACCTGCGGCTTGTGGTCGCCGGTTTTCAGGGTTGCCGGCAGGCAGAAGAATGGCGTGGTGGCTGCCGGGATTGTTTCCAAGGGGGTCTTGGCACGTGGCGACGGACAGAGAGCCGTATGTTGGCGGTAGTTTCCGTTCCTGTTCTTGGTCTCGTCCTGCGAAGGAATAGGTTCCAGATGACAATCTGGAGCCAAGAATAAAAGGTCCTCTGGGGACCTACCCAGAGGTATTAGTTACATAGCCATACAACCATGTGGTACCCGCTACCACCTTCCCATCTACATTTTTGTACCCAATTTTTACCTTTTTTTCCGGTATTTTAATTTGTCTGTGAACGGTCTTCTCACCGTTATTTTACTTTGCGTACAACTAAATTTTAGATTAATATTTTAACTACAATCAACTTTTAACATGAATATTTTACAAATACCTTTTAAACTCTATTACTCTAGTCCATTAATCAGTCCTGTTGTGTTTGGACTTTTATTAACTGTAACTATAAAAAAAGCATTAAATTAATTAACCTGCATCACTTTTAACACTTAACAAAAATTACTTTAGAAAATTAAGAACACCGCGCGCACTTCTTATTTCTTTGATTGTCAGAGCAGAAAGAAGGATCAGGGCCTGGAGCTGAGCCTAAAACGGTGACGTATTCGTAAGTCGGCACCGGAGATGAACCGAACACCACCGAAGTTTGACAGCTCGGCTATATCCGTTTGCTAACCCTCTTACTGGCTACTCTACCCGTGGCGTGTAGCGGCGGCTAAATGAGACAGGTACCGCTGTAAATAAGTACTGTGAAATGATGTGGGTACCATTTGGGTGGCAGTGGAGCTCTTAGCAGGAAAAGGCAGAGTTGGATTTGGATGCTAGGAGGGCAAAATATTGAACCGCTCAAGGATTTATATTTATTGTGGCGGAGCCATCAATTACTCATTGTAACCGGCGGTTACAATGCCCCATCGTTCTTCCGAAAAATTAAAGAATTGCATGTAATAATGAATTGGTAAGATTCTTATCTGTAAATTGATTAGCATAACTATCTAATTAACTTCAGAAATAGTGGTTTGTGATTATCTAGTAGTTATCTGTGTCCATCCTTCACTCAGTGAAGGAGGCAAGAACTCATGAGTGTATATTTACATACCAACACATGCGAATGTGTTGAGAACTGTCAACATTTCATTTTCAATCGGTTATTTACATTCATTTTTTTTTCGCGTGGTCAAATCGTGAGATTGGTTTTCCGCAAAAGTTATCAATTTTACGTTTTCTATTCAACGATTGGTCTATCAATTGTGTCTATCCACCAGAAAACTTCCGCGCGCGCTGATTACAGTGGAGTTTCGATGCAGTAATCGGGTTTCCTGACACTAAACGGTTTATTCGTCTCCACTGAAAGGAAAAATTCTGCTGGAGGAGGCAATTGTACTGTCGTCTACTTTTGATAAACGTATGTATGGAGCAATCGAGGTATTTTGTTGACTTAACTTTTTCCCTTAATACAAGCAGGTGCCAATCCACTGATGTCCGGACCATCAATGGATAAGGAATCTATGTTCAAAACTTCAGTTTTGAAAATGTGCTTCTTCTTAGGATTCGGGTTTCAGATCCGCGACGGAAAATACTCCGATTGGTTTCCCATCCGTATCTGCCAACTCGTAAGAACTGGTGCCAATTCTGGCCAAAATTTTGCATGGCACATATAGTGCATCAAGTTTAGCGTTGTACGCGTCCTCCGCCGAGGATTGGCGGAAATTCCTTTTGAAAACCCGTTGGCCTATGGAATACACCGGCACTGAATTTTTACAACGAAGGTTATAAGTATTTATATTCTTATTGTGAGCGTTCTTCAAATTTTTCACTACTATGGAATAAATTTTTTGATCTATTTCCCTTTTCCTTTCCACCCGTTCCTCCTCCGACATGTCTTCCTTGTCCCTATCCATCCTGTGCTCTCCTCCTTTCCCTACTATTTCGTGTCCGAACAGAATGCGATATGGGGAGTGCTATTCAAACAGAATTCGATCTCGGACACTCACGTGTCCCAAAGTCGCTGATCTTGCTTTACGTATGACCGAATGCACGAGTTAATCGTACGGTTCAATCGTTCGACCAGGTTAGATTGGCTGTGGTGCCTGGAATTAGTCCTATGCTGTATGCCGTATTTGGTTATAAGAGATTTGAATTCTTTTGAGAGAAATGTACTCGCATTGTCCGAGATTAAGTATTCGGGGACAGAGTAACGCCTAAACCACGCTTCTTCTAGGATTTAAGTAACTTGCGGTGCGGAGATTCGTTTTACTGGTACTAGGAGACACCACTTCGAAAACAGATCCATAATTACCAGGAGAGTCGCATGGCCTGCTTTACTACGCGGAAGGGATTGAATAAAATCTAGCGCGATAATCTGAAGCGGTTTTGTAGTTAAACGTTGTTTGCCTGGCTCGGGGACCTGAGAGCGATTGGCAGGTTTGTTTTGTCTGCAGATAGAGCATTTACGGATGTGCTCTCGGACATCTTCTGCCATTTTCGGCCAGAAATATTTTTGCCTTATCTTTGCTAAAGTTTTATCACTACCTAAATGTAAACTATCGTCATGCTCTTCTACTAGAATTTTTGCTCTAAGGGCTTCTGGTACACAGGTTTTCCTTGAAAACCGATAATCAAGGAGATCATCTGAAACAGAAATCAGTTTTTTTAGTGTTCCCTTTTCCACTTTAAAATCCTTGTATTTTTCAGGCATTTTTGCAACTTTGTTGAGTTGTCGTTAATTTTTGGGAAAAGTATGCAATTGGTTTTTCTACACCTTCGTGGGTTTGTGTAAGAATACTTGCCATTGCAGCATCACTGGCATCGTAGTGAATGGAAATGGGGAGCGAAAAATCGGTATTCGTTAGTATAGGTGCACTAATCAAAAGATTTTTGATTTTGATGAAAGCTGTTTTTGCCTGGTCGTTCCAATGTACGGTTTTTGGTTTGTTTCTGAGGAGGTCGGTCAAGGGATGTGTAACTTCGCTATAGTCGATGAGGAATCTTCTATAATAGTTACACATTCCCAGAAACCTTCGGAGTGCTCGAAGCGTTGTGGGTCGTTCATAGTTAACGATGGCTGATACGCGGTCTGGGTTGGGTTTAAGTCCTCCGTGTCCTAAAATGTAACCCAGATACGGTACTTCAGGTACACAGAACTGTGATTTCTGCAAATTAATTGATAAGTTGGCTGATCTAAGTCGCTTTGCTACTTCAGCCAACAGAGTTAAATGTTCCTCAAACGTATTGCTGATGATAATTATATCGTCTAAGTAGACGAATACGTTTGGCTCCAGTTCGCCCGCACCCAGGACTCGGTCCATTAGCCGTGACAGTGTAGCAGGACTGTTGACCAAGCCAAATGGCATTCGGGTGAACTGGAACAAACCTCGTCCCAAAACGGAGAAGGCTGTAAATTTACGCGATCTTGGGTGCAATGGAACCTGTAAGAATGCTTTCGATAGATCGATAGTCGAGATGTACTGTGCTGCTCCTAACCGACTCAAAATTCTGTCTGCATGTGGGAGAGGGTAGGAGTCCCTAACGGTTCGATCATTTAATTTTCGCGCATCCAAGCATAGACGTACTGTGCCATCTTGTTTGTCCACAGGAACAAGGCGTAAGGCCCAATCGCTGTAGGAACGCTCTGTTATTTTAGCCTGAAGCATCTTGTCCAATTCGACATTAATCTGTTCTTGTCTCCTCGGTGACGTTGGGAACGGATTAATTCGAGCGGGGGGAGTTGCTTTGCTTCCTCAGTTAATTCAATTCTGTGACTCAACCAGTTGGTAGTGTCTAATATACCTTCCTCTGCTACTTTGAAATGCTTTTTAATATTCTCTAGTTCTATTAGTTGTTCTTCAGTCAATTTAGATCTCCTTTCGTCTTTCGCATGGTAATTTTCTGACTCTTCATTTATATCTATATTTTCAACATCAGCGTGGCAAATCGTCGGTCGAATTTGAAACGATTTCCAAAAGTTCATCCCCAAGAGAATTCGTCTTCTGAGACTAGGTACGACTAGGGCTTCAATTATTTTTGTCTCGCCATTAAACGTGACTGGTAGGAACACTGTTCCCCTCACGTGTAACTCCTCTCCATTGGCTGTTCTTAGACACACCTCAGAGGGAAAAAGTTGTAATTTATATCGTTCAATCAGCTTTAGTGAGCCAATTCCGAGAATACTCAGGTGGGCTCCGCTATCGAGTAGACTTACTAAGGAACTACCGAAAATGGTTATTTCAACGAATGGTCTCTCGTCATTCTCTAGATGTATGATTGTTTCATTAATTTCATATAGGGAAGAATGAAAATAATCGGTCTGGAGTACTTTTTCAAACCCATAGGTTTGCAAAGCCTTTAGTTGTTCTATATTAGAGAGGGGCTTTATGAACGCTCGACTTGTCGGCCCTCGGGGACAGTCTTTGACGCGTTTTTTTCGCAAAATGGACAAGAATTCGTATCTACGTTATAAAACCCACATCTTTGGCAGAACCTATGCCTAGGTCTGTCACACTCACGAGCGTGGTGACCATGAAGCCGACAATTAAAGCACGTACCGTCCTTTGGCGGTTGGTAATTTCTCAGTAACGCATTGAGACCTTTCTGTGAATCCTGACCCTGATCCTCTCTATCGGTTCTACGCGAGTTTTTCCCTTCCTCATCCGATACATGGGCACGTGATTTGGAGTTATGAAAATTTCGCGATTTAAATTGGTCGTTCTCGAATTTCTGCCGAAATTTGGGCTTCGCCCCTGTATCCATTTCGTTCACCTGGACGTTTTTGCCCCGTGAATTAGTATCGTTTCCCGACGTTTGGTATTTGTACCAGAATGTAGCATCTAATCGTCGACCGAACTTTTTAAGGTCCGCTAAACTATCGATTTCGGAAGATACCGCGTGACCCTTGTAATCCGCGCGTAGATTTCGAAACACGATTTCAAATTTTTTTCGCTCGGTCATTGGTTTGGTCAGCGAGTTGAAAATTTTCTGCATTTCCATAAAATAGTCTTGAAACTTTTCGCGGGGACCCTGTTTCCTCGATATCGCGCGTATTTCACTGGTATGTTCGTGGTCTGGACTCAGAAACTCACGCTTGAGCTCCTCCTTTAACTCGTTCCAGGAGGTGAAATCGTCGTTTTCCACCCCTGTCATGAACCAAGTTTTCGCGGCCCCACTGAACAAATGAATAGCCGACCTAAATACTTCTCTGTTAGACATATTCTCCGATTTCGCGTAAAATTCTACTTCCTTTATAAACTTCATCAACGTTTGGCCATTATCGGTGCCATCGTACTTTAGCTTCCAGTCCGAGACTGGTCTTCCTTTACCCGACCGGCGATAAACCCTGTGCCTAGATTGCGGACGCGATCTATCCGACGACTCCGTGCCGGAAGAAGCATTTGAACTCGACCTGATATTACGCGATTGTTTCCGTTGTTGTGCCGACGGAACCCTAGCCTTTTTACTGTCTCGATCTGCTTTATTTAAATTTTCAGGATCACCGAAAGACTCAACCTTAATATGTGCGTTATCAATTGAGCTAAACTGAAGCATTCTCTGTGCCCACATTTGCATTGGTGGGGGCCCGAACATCCAAGGGTATGCCACAGCCTGCATGAAGAATGGAAGTAAATTGTTCTGTATTGGGAATTGACTTGATTGATTATTATCTACTGATTGTAAATTCCTTTTTAGGTATCGACCTGGCGTAACGAATACATTTCCGTCTTCTTGACTAGATAGCCCCGACGATTTATTCCCATTGTTCTGGTTTTGATTTCCGATCGCTAATTTAGACATACTCTGATTGATTTGTTTCTCCATTTCTTGTTGACCCAGCGGCGAGAAAAGAGAAAAATATTGGTTATAAGTTTGACGAATGCACGTGTATAAAGCGTCAATATCCGAGAGATCGTTCTCCTCTTCAGCGTTTTCCATAATGCGTCTAACGCGCGCGAAACAATGAACCAATCGCGTTTTTAAGCTTTCCTTCGTCCCTTCATGTCGTTTATAATTTCCGAGAAAATCTTTGATTTCCTTAACTTTAGTATCAATTATTGAAGTTTCCGCGTCGACACTGGTATCTAATCTATTGAAATCTAAATCCGCACGACTCTGTTCTTTTTCTACATTGATTTGCTCTCTTAAACGTCTGAGCGTGTTTCCGTTTCGGTAAACTCGATTCCCCGAATTGCTAGTTCATGTTCGATTTCATCCCTGACTAAGTGGTGGACTAAAAGACTTTTATATTGCAGGTCGAATTCTACGTCCATTTTGTAAATGAAAGTTGAACAGTTCTACTACAACAAAATCTGCTTCGTTTGGAGGATGAAGCGAAATCTTAATCAGCGTACTGATTTTTACCTCCCCGCGTGGGATGGACAAATTTTATTTGAAAAGTGAGGTTTTTGAAGTTGGGCGCCAATATGTTACCTCGAGCTGCTCAGGGTAGGAGAAATTATGCTGGTCGGTGGTGAATATGAATGTCACCCACCATCATATGCACTCATTTAGAGGGCGACCCATTTGTCTTCGGTAATATCACAGATAATGCAACCAGACGAGGACCAGCAAACGGGTGTACTTACGTAGGGGATGCTCAAAAGCTACGACCTGATTAGACTTCCTGGACGACAACCAACGACGAGGGCTGGCGACTCCTTTTGAGTCCGAAATTCGAGCAAAATCGAATTGTGATGCAAATTCACTAACCCAAGGCTCAGTTAAGTTACGATATCACTAATCTTCATCACTAAACATCTTAACTCTATTTATTGCTTATAAATAACCTAATTCTAAGTGACGTCACTTGCTACTTGCGGTTTGGTTTTACGGGTGTAGACGGAAGATGGCCGGATCGTCGACTGGGTGACATGTTGGTGGTTTACGGTGACAATGGCTGTGTATGGCGGCAGTGGCGGTGTGTCGGTTATAACTGGGACTCTGGTCCAACGGTTAGCCGTCGGAGAGTGTATGGCGTACGTCCATCGACCGGATAGTGGTATTTTCTGCTCTCGGGAGTAGATTCGACCTGCGGCTTGTGGTTGCCGGTTTTCAGGGTTGCCGGCAGGCAGAAGCATGGCGTGGTGGCTGCCGGGATTGTTTCCAAGGGGGTCTTGGCACGTGGCGACGGACAGAGAGCCGTATGTTAGCGGTAGTTTCCGTTCCTGTTCTTGGTCTCGTCCTGCGAAGGAATAGGTTCCAGATGACAATCTGGAGCCAAGAATAAAAGGTCCTCTGGGGACCTACCCAGAGGTATTAGTTACATAGCCATACAACCATGTGGTACCCGCTACCACCTTCCCGTCTACATTTTTGTACCCAATTTTTACCTTTTTTTCCGGTATTTTAATTTGTCTGTGAACCGTCTTCTCACCGTTAATTTACTTTGCGTACAACTAAATTTTAGATTAATATTTTAACGACAATCAACTTTTAACATGAATATTTTACAAATACCTTTTAAACTCTATTACTCTAGTCCATTAATCAGTCCTGTTGTGTTTGGACTTCTATTGACTGTAACTATAAAAAAGCATTAAATTAATTAACCTGCATCACTTTTAACACTTAACAAAAATTACTTTAGAAAATTAAGAACACCGCGCGCACTTCTTATTTCTTTGATTGTCAGAGCAGAAAGAAGGATCAGGGCCTGGAGCTGAGCCTAAAACGGTGACGTATTCGTAAGTCGGCACCGGAGATGAACCGAACACCACCGAAGTTTGACAGCTCGGCTATATCCGTTTGCTAACCCTCTTACTGGCTACTCTACCCGTGGCGTGTAGTGGCGGCTAAATGAGACAGGTACCGCTGTAAATAAGTACTGTGAAATGATGTGGGTACCATTTGAGTGGCAGTGGAGCTCTTAGCAGGAAAAGGCAGAGTTGGATTTGGATGCTGGGAGGGCAAAATATTGAACCGCTCAATGATTGATATTTATTGTGGCGGAGCCATCAATTACTCATTGTAACCGGCGGTTACACGTTGTCAGATTGATGAATAATATCATGAAGAATCTTCTTTCTTATAGCCTTAGGATCAACAGCTATATCAACTAGTTCCTTTTCAGCAATTGTAATCGCTATATTGTTTAAAACGTGAATACCACACTGTGTGGAATCTGATTGAAAGTTACATTCTTTTTCAACGACGGAAAGCACATTTAATAAATTATATAACTTCTTCACGTTACTGAAAGGATTGCTCGAATCATTCAAAAATGATTCAAGGCTAAATTTCAACCGTTCGTACATCTGTTTAGAAGTAGCGAAACGCTTTGAATCCAAGTATGTAAATTCATATTTTGTTGTGTCTATAAAAGCAACAGTGAAATGTTCTTCATGCAACATTGGTAAAATTGAAATATTGGAATTTGCAATTTTGAAACATTCTTTATCTAAAATGTTAAAATTGAATGGTCTGTACCCAAAGAGTAATGGAGTTAAATCGCAGCACATAAAATGTGCCTCAGATAATTTAGTAGATACCGTCAAATTTACGCAATAGTCAACCAAAAATTCGTAAGACAAGCTTTCCAATCCAACGCAAATAAAGTTGTTGTGGCACAGCATCTTCTCTGGCCGTACCCCAAATTTGTCAGTGAGCTTAGTATAATATATGGAGATACAATCGTAGTTGAATAGGTAACGTCATCGATTCTGTATAGTAGTAAAGTTGCACAGACTCAGGGTGCAGATAAGCTCAGAAACGGAATTCCGTTTTCTTGCATCTCTTTTCCGGCTGCCCTATTTTTCTATTTTGATCTCTCTAAAACGGAATGAAATTTATTCCGTTTCGTGATCAGGGTTGTGTTAAATTCGAAGAAAATCTTCCGTTCCACAAATATTTGACATTTTGTTCCACAGCTTCCACATAGAGCTGTCAACATTGTTTTGACTGTTGTTACTTTGAATATAAATATTTGATATTATATTAATGCAATTAGATAAACTTACAAAAGATTACAAACAAAAAGTTAATGTTGTTGATCCAAATCTTAGCAAAAAATTGTTTATTCAGTTGGTATGGGGACAAACATGCAATTTGAAGACAACATATATGCGCTAGTATATGCGTAATTAAAATGACGACGAAAATAAGTTGTTTTGAAAACGAGTGCGGAGTGTTCCAGTTGTGACCTACTTCTTGTGGTGGTCAAGTTTCATTGAATGATAGACTGCTTTTAAGAGTATCAAAATTTATTCATTGGCTACCATTGTGAATAACTGTACCTGTAACGGACAAGTTCATCTGAAACCTTTTAATTAGATATTAAAACTCTAATCATTGGCTAAGTTTGTCGCAGTTTTCCCAATTGTAGATAGTAAAATTAAAGTCTTTCCTAGCAAACAATCGTACATTCTGTTGGTTAATTTGATCTGCATAGTATCAGTGAGTAGTTGAGGGATATAACAATATAAACATTCGCGATATTCTAATCTGCATCTGTGTTTCTCATGCTGAAATATCGATATATCGTTTTGCATCACCTGCTAGTAAATATATCGTTTTGCCTCATCTGCTTTAGTAAAATCATTATTTTGCCTCACCTACTAAAGCTTAGTATGCACCTGAGTGCACATAAGGAGAGTGACGACACTGTCAAAATTGGAACAATTATTATTTGTCAGTGTCATTCCAAACGAGTCAAATTCATGTATTTTGACAGGTCGTTTGTTCGTTTGGAATATCACTGACGGATAATCATGACAGTTGTCTTCACTCTCCTTACATACACTCTGGTATGCACCTCTTGCGAAATGAGGTCGCGAAATATTTTTCCTTCTTCCGTGCGGAATTTTGACATTTGCTCGCGAAAACTAGTCTGTGTGTTTGCTGTTAGATGTCGCTTTTGATAACTGGAAAACGACATCAGCTGTTGTTTGTTTATTTCTTTTTTATATTTCTGTTGTCATTTAAATGTTTTAAATGATGTATTTTATTAATTCATCACGGATGTGTATGAAATCGGTAACAATTGTAAACCTATTTGCCATTCATGAAGCTCTCAGGGAAGTGACGTACTCAGCGTGAATCATATTTCGAGCATGATCAATCATAATGCTTATTTGTGACGGTTCCGGATGTCTCGGGGAAGTTCAGTCTGACCAATTTAGACAGCACAATTCCTGCAATCGGAAATTTAAATCATTGGCTGGCCAATTTCTATCTAAATTGGCTGCTTCTACCGGTTCTAGAAGACCCAGGGAAATGATCGAAATTCGCTCAAACCAAATCTATTGTAATTGTCCGAATCGTAAGTCTAAATCGGCGTTTGACCATTAAGAAGCAAATCTGATTGCCTTGGCTGCCTTTACCGCTTTCACAAGTCTCGGGGAAACTACCTTTCGAAACACGTTTCGGAATCCGGAAATATAACGCAAATATAACAACCGACTCCGACTCAACCGGTTTCAGGTCGAACCAAACCCTAGGCTTTAAACTACGTTAAAAATCGATTATGATAACAATGGCTACTACTAAAGGTTCCGGAAGTCTCAGGGAATGCTACCAATAATCAGTACGGATACAAACCTATTTTTGGTATAACAATTGTGAGAATCGTAATTGAAATTTATTGCCATAAGTAATTCGTGGTAATTCTTATTGCATGAAACACTAGAGAGGTTT
This sequence comes from Topomyia yanbarensis, assembly GCF_030247195.1. Lineage (NCBI taxonomy): Eukaryota > Metazoa > Arthropoda > Insecta > Diptera > Culicidae > Topomyia > Topomyia yanbarensis. The sequence goes on from NC_080670.1 coordinate 117,866,575, forward strand.
AAGGAATTGCGCATATTGCTACTACTTGTATTACTGCCGCCAGAAGCATAATTGTCCCATGTGTATAGGGATTCCCATAGAACATGGGACAGTTTTGCTTCTAGCGGCAGAATACCTCACACAAAAAATGCTGTTCAAGTCTGATGTTACACCGAAAGTTAGACGAATTAACTGAATTCTAATTTGATGGTCAAATTGACCCTGTATATAAATTATGGAAAAGATGTTATAAGCCTTTTACAATCAGTCATAATCCAATAATACGTTATAATCCATTTAAAACGAGTGTATTGCTAGTTAGGCACTTTTCAATCAGTTAGGTCTTTTCATAATCAGTTCGGTCATAAAAATCAATTAGGCCCTTTTATAAATTGTTGTAAAATCGCTATCAAAATTCTTCATAATCAAATGTTGCGTTATGTACGTGCTCGGGTAGATATTTGTTAATGGAAAACATGAAATTTCAATTTGTTACATTTTGTGGTTAGGCCCTTTTCAAATGTTTGGATAGAACTGGGTAGAGATTGTAATTGTAATTGTAAATTTATTAGCTTGCGATACCCTGTTGGTTACATTTGTAAATTAAAAAAATATAAAATTATAAATTCAGAATCAAAACAAGTATGACCAGTAGCTGGTCGAAAACACTTTACGGTGCGATCTTTTCAATTTCGTCCGAGTTCTCCGCGTCTAGCAACTGAATCTTTTTCCGGAAGTGTTTTTTGATTGATCTGCAAATCATCATGCTTCGATCACTGCCCACTAGGTTGATGGTGATTCCGTTCTGTTAAAGAAGTGGGAAGAAATACAATCTATAGGATCACAAGAATGAGTCACACTTACCGAATCTACCGGTGCGTCTAATTCGATGTAGATACGTTTCGCAATCGGCTCGTCCCTGCTAATCCATCGGCAGGTCGAAGTTGACGACAATGGTCACCTGTTCGACGTCGATACCTAAGACGAAAGAATCTCTCCGTAACCTGGTGCTGTAGCCAGAATCAAGTGGTGGAACTTACCCCTGGACAAAACGTTCGTTCCAACCGTTGCTCCACCGTTAGATTACCGGACAGTACCGCTACCGAGTGACCATCCTGGGACATCCTGCAGGTCAACCAACCGGCCGTTTTTCGTACCTGTTTCGATCGATTAACAGTTCTGAAAATAAGTTTACTTGGACGTTTACAACTGTCCTATACATCATATGACAGAAAATGATCGCTTGTCCGACGGTTATCACACAATTTCTCGTCCTGGTTGCGGAACTTGACGTAGTACTGTTTGATGTTATCGAGTGATTCTTGCTCCCGCGCCTGCCGAATGACGACCGGATTGGGTACGATGTACTCGGCAAACTCCATCACCTCGCGCTCGTACGTGGCCAAGAAGAACACCGACCATAACACCCGCCTCGTCCAGTACAAAAAGGAAAAACTAGATCGTACGTCCTGAACTTTATACCCCAGTCAATTAGCTTGCCGGGTGTTCCGATGATGATATGATTAGTCAGCTTCGCCCCTTTGACGGTCTCCTCACCGCGAACGGCGTAAGGAAGTTTGATTTCCGGACAAAACTTTGCCATTTTGGCAGCTACTTCCCCCTTCTGAATTGCCAGCTCATACGTGGGGGAAAGGCAAATCACCTGCAGATAGTTTTTTAACTGATGGACTCAACTGTGCATTGCCAGCACAAAGGCAGCGGTTTTTCCTGTTCCCGACTGACTCTGGGCGATTATATTCCGTGGCGGACCGGCCAACAGAGCCATCTCCTGAATCTTGGAAGGGCGTTGAAACCCATCGCATAGACTCCCTGAAGTAATCCCGGCTTCACGTGCAAAACTTCGAAAGTTTTAACCAACCAACCGGCGAAGAAGAATCCTTCCGCTGCACCTTCAGATCCAGCTTTGATTCTACTAGACCTTAGTGAACATCTTTCATTAGCAAACTTGCATCCGCCGGGCTAAAAGATTAGTCACGGATAATTTTAAAGCTGATACTAAATATTTCGGGAGAAAATTTAGAATAGGACGTAAGCAACAATGAGATTCTCTTTGGGGTCTTTCTCTTCTGTTTGTTACTCGGTCGTTTCAATATTTAGTACTCAACTCTTTGCCTAATATTTTAGTAAAAACCATCGGCTATGTACTGGAAAATTAGTGCAGTGTTATAGTGACGTCATAATCGAAAGAGAAAGTAAACAAAGAGAGGCTCTCAATGTTCCTTATGTCCTAATCAAAATTTTCTGCAGATTTCGACTTACTTGAATGCCTCTGCATCTTCCGCGGAGGAAGGTGTTTCTCCATTTTCTCTTGCAGCTTGTTTTTCTTCAGGAGCTGCTAGAGTCAGAATTTCTGTAGCTACCGAACTCCAAACATCAGGTGCAGCTTTGGTTCTACTGCCGGTGGACTAGGTTTTTCCGCATTCTCTTTCTCTGGACTGCCAGCCGCCGGCTCTGAATCCTTATCCTTGATGATATGTACTCAGTTCGCTAACCTATTTGTATTGAAAAGAAAAATTCAAATCCCATCCCAATGATCGCTTCAAAAATAGGTTATAACAAAAAAAACACCGAGTGCAGAAATTTCTTGATCCGTCGTCTTTTTGACCCAGTTATCGGCAGCGCTTGCCATCGTTTCGATCGGGTATTAAAATTCAATAGCAAGGTACAAAGTATGGGAAATCGTCCTGAATCAGCACGGGTACTGTCCCTCGGGTGGTTTATTCCTTGCAATTCGCTGAAATTTTGACCAGCGCGACCTTGCGGAAAAAACGATGCCTTCTTTTGCCTGCTCACTTCCCTGCCATGAAACCGATGATGAGCGCTTATTCCAAACAGTTAGCCGATTGAAGATGACGTGCCATTATGTTTGTTCTGTGAATTGATAAGAACATTTAGATATACAAAGGAATGTTTGGAGAAGGGATGCTACTAGTAAATACATACCGAAAGAGAAAGTCTTTTCCGAGCATCTTGATGTTGTGTTTTCTGTTGGCCCATTATCACTGCGTTCTCTTGCTGGGTGATTACCATGATATTATGTTGTTGGTGTTCGATCTGAAAAAAAATCATAATAAAAAAATATCCGTAAATGAGTAAACTCGAGCTTTTTAAAGAAGAATAGGGTATTACATTACAATGTACTAAACACGGTACTGATCCTTTCGAAATAAAAAAGGTAATAAAAATGTCTCACCTTGCCGCACCAACTGAATAAAAAAGTCCTCCTGCACACCGCATGGTACAGTATAGTATGCTGCTGCTACTGTGTTTGAATGTGCTGTTGCTATCTTTTTTGCAGTTGGTAAATCTACATTTGGGTTGGATCTATTGCACTAATTGCGGTTGCTGACCAGGTTGTACCGTCGGTTGAACGTTATTGCTACCGACCTTTAGGATGATGGTCATGGTCTGGAAGAAATCTTAATTTTCTGATGTTGTGGTTGAAGGTGGTTCTGCTGCTGAGCTTGCTGTGAAATGTTGGCGATAAGCACTCGAATAGTGATTGCTTGCTGCTGCTGGAATGGAATCACGAGCACTGTGTAGGCAGTGATATTTTCAAAAATAGTGGCACACATGTTTTAAGGCAGAATGTGCCGATGAAATGTTTTCCGATGTGTCCATCATTCGTAAACTCCTGTTGTTCGTTTGAGCAGTAATTGCTATGTGGTCCTTTTTTGAGGGGCTGTTGCTGGATTTGGAGTAGTTGGTACTGCTGCGGTTGTATCGATTTAATGTTGGTTGGCTGATTGCCAGATCCAGGATATTGAGACAAGATTAGTTGAGCTGATTTGCTTTGTTTGGGTGTGCTGCAAATAATATTAATTATTTAAATTTAATTGTTTAAAACTAGAAACAATCACTTCCAGTAATATTTTTAAACTTACCATTCAAATTCGAAATATTGAATTTCTAAACCACGAAATTTTGACAGGTTGCGATGAAAAAAATACAAAAAATTGCCAATCTTGTGTTTTCTTATATTTTTTCATTGCAACCTGTCAAAATTTCGCGAGCCTCCGTGCGAAATAATACCGCTGACCATTATTTCGCAAGGAAAAAGTTTGCCTTGGTGACAGCGCATAGAAAGCAGCGCTGTCTCGCGGAACTATTATGAAACTTATCGTTTGTCGAACCGTGTCTCAGCTAACTTCATTTTTCGTTATCGTTTTCGCGAGAGCTGCGTACCGCTTACGAAATGGAAACGAAATTTTTTTTCGCGAACATTTCGCGACGTTTTTTATGCATAGGTTTTGTATAGGAAATTTCATTTCGCAAGAGGTGCATACTTAGCTTTAGGGTGAAATATAGCATAGTGCTTTCGCATAGGCCTGCTAAGCCAAGACAAGTTTCGGCTTCACTTGTGTCTCATCGGCATAAACAGAACTTCTGCTCGAACGGGACATCACGTTTGATCAGTCGTTTGATTGAAACACATAGTGTGTTTTAGTTTTAAGGGATTTGCTTCAAGCCGGCGCTAATCTATTCCGACAATGTGTTAGTGTCGGTTTCTGATGAGGCGAAGCCGAAACGCAACATAGTATGAAATAAGGATTTGTGCCCTCCTGTACAAAGACTGGTTTTTATCAACAAATTTTCACCCTCGTGAGAAATTTTGGTTTTTACCAAATTTTCCTCCTTAGGGTGAAATATAGCATAGTGCTTTCGCATAGGCCTGCTAAGCCAAGACAAGTTTCGGCTTCACTTGTGTCTCATCGGCATAAACAGAACTTCTGCTCGAACGGGACATCACGTTTGATCAGTCGTTTGATTGAAACACATAATGTGTTTTAGTTTTAAGGGATTTGCGTCAAGCCGGCGCTAATCTATTCCGACAATGTGTTAGTGTCGGTTTCAGATGAGGCGAAGCCGAAACGCAACATAGTATTCAAAAAAGTTATCGTCTTTTTCTGTTTGGATCGAATGAGAGTTTCGCTGTTTCTAAAAATTACGCTGGAGTTCGACTTTTCAAAAGGTGTGAAATTTTGGTGCCTGCATGTTCGTTTTTTTTTTTTCAAATGTAGGTGGCGCTAAATTTTGGTGCCTGAATCAGTTCGTTTTTTCACATGTAGGTGGCGCAAAATTTTAGTGCCTGAATGAGTTCGTTTTTTCATATGTAGGTGGCGCAAAATTTTGGTGCCTGAAACAGTTCCTTTTTTCAAATGTAGGTGGCGCAAAATTTTGGTGCCTGATGCCTTGGTGCCTAACTTCACGCTACCCTAACTACAGTCGACTTGGAGAAACATCACAACGCAAAACATCACATCTACAAAATATTAGCAAAGCTTTAGTATCTAGGGGCAGATCACTCTAAGAATGTATAACAAATTTGCATCAAATTGAAAGAAATGCATTCAATTTCCATTTTTGCATCAGCTTTGCACTGCCTCGCAAAAAAGTTTGTTTAACAAACATCCTACGCTGATCCACTTTGTTCGACGTTTTGTTAAATGTAGGGCCAGGGTTGCCAAAATTAAATCTGTATTTTTATCCTAAAAAATCTTTTCATCTGTGTTTACTCTTCGAAAAATCTGTGTCGATATCTGTATCGAATCAGTTGAGTCGTTTAGTCTTTTGCTGGATTATCTATCGAAGATATTAATTCCTGTTGTTTAAATCAGTCAAGCAAGGACCTGTTTACATTTACGTAAAAAACACTACAAATCGTTCTGATATTTTACATCCAGAAACTTGAACTTTACCGATGTGCAAAATGGAAATATAATTTTCTTCTTCATTTAATGACTATTGTTGATATATAATGTTATATACATTAAGTCAATCAATGTAGCTGTCATATTTTCGGACAAAGAATTAAGACTTAACAAAGTCACAGAGCGTTTCTGGAAGTAAGCTTCAGCCAGTCGTTTGCTGGGTGCTAACCTGAGTGTACTACAAACCTTTACCTTTCAGAATGAGCGACCACTCTCGAATGTGTAGATATATTTTGATTAGGCTGTGCACGCAGACGAAGTAGACATAAATAATGACTTACTGTGAGCCGTGTGAAGCAATGTTTGTAAACACGGCTCACAGTAAAAGTCATTTTTAAGTCGACTTCGTCAGCGTGCATAGCCTAATATAGAGGGCTAAGCTAAGAGAGACAAAGAGGAAGTATTACTGAAACTGTAAAAAATATTTCTAAAAATAGTTTTTGTAACATCATTTCTCAAAATTCTGTATATCTGTACATACACGCAAAAATCTGTATATCTGCACATACAGATTCTTGGTCTGAAAATGGCTGAAAAATCTGTATAAATACAGATTATTCTGTATTTTTGGTAACCCTGGATCAGTATCGTGTTTAGTACATTGTAATGTAATACCCTATTCTTCTTTAAAAAGCTCGAGTTCACTCATTTACGGATATTTTTATTATGATTTTTTCAGATCAAACATCAACAACATAATATCATGGTAATCACCCAACAAGAGAACGCAGTGATAATGGGCCAACAGAAAACACAACATCAAGATGCTCGGAAAGGACTTTCTCTTTCGGTATGTATTTACCAGTAGCATCCCTCCTCCAAACATTCCTTTGCATATCTAGATGTCCTTATCAATTCATAGAACAAACATAATGGCACGTCATGCTCAATCGGCTAACCGTTTGGAATAAGCGCTCATCATCGGTTTCATGGCAGGGAAGTGAGCAGGCAAAAGAAGGCATCGTTTTTTCCGCAAGGTCGCTCTGGTCAAAATTTCAGCGAATTGCAAGGAATAAACCACCCGAGGGACAGTACCCGTGCTGATTCAGGACGATTTCCCATACTTTGTACCTTGCTATTGAATTTTAATACCCGATCGAAACGATGGCAAGCGCTGCCGATAACTGGGTCAAAAAGACGACGGATCAAGAAATTTCTGCGCACGGTAAGTGTTTTTTTGTTATAACCTATTTTTGAAGCGATCATTGGGATGGGATTTGAATTTTTCTTTTCAATACAAATAGGTTAGCGAACTGAGTACATATCACCAAGGATAAGGATTCAGAGCCGGCGGCTGGCAGCCCAGAGAAAGAGAATGCGGAAAAACCTAGTCCACCGGCAGTAGAACCAAAGCTGCACCTGATGTTTGGAGTTCGGTAGCTACGGAAATTCTGACTCTAGCAGCTCCTGAAGAAAAACAAGCTGCAAGAGAAAATGGAGAAACACCTTCCTCCGCGAAAGATGCAGAGGCATTCAAGTAAGTCGAAGTCTGCAGAAAATTTTGATTAGGACATAAGGAACATTGAGAGCCTCTCTTTGTTTAATTTCTCTTTCGATTATGACGTCACTATAACACTTTGCACTAATTTTCCAGTACATAGCCGATGGTTTTTACTAAAATATTAGGCAAAGAGTTGAGTACTAAATATTGAAACGACCGAGTAATAAACAGAAGAGAAAGACCCCAAAGAGAATCTCATTGTTGCTTACGTCCTATTCTAAATTTTCTCCCGAAATATTTAGTATCAACTTTAAAATTATCCATGACTAATTTTTTAGCCCGGCGGATGCAAGTTTGCTAATGAAAGATGTTCGCTAAGGTCTAGTAGAATCAAAGCTGGATCTAAGGGTGCAGCGGAAGGATTCTTCTTCGCCGTTTGGTTGGTTAAAATTTTCGAAGCTTTGCACGTGAAGCCGGAATTACTTCAGGGAGTCTATGCGATGGGTTTCAACGCCCCTTCCAAGATTCAGGAGATGGCTCTACCTACTCTGTTGGCCGGTCCGCCACGGAATATAATCGCCCAGAGTCAGTCGGGAACAGGAAAAACCGCTGCCTTCGTGCTGGCAATGCTCAGTTGAGTCCATCAGTTAAAAAACTATCTGCAGGTGATTTGCCTTTCCTCCACGTATGAGCTGGCAATTCAGAAGGGGGAAGTAGCTGCCAAAATGGCAAAGTTTTGTCCGGAAATCAAACTTCCTTACGCCGTTCGCGGTGAGGAGACCGTCAAAGGGGCGAAGCTGACTAATCATATCATCATCGGAACAGCCGGCAAGCTAATGGACTGGGGTATAAAGTTCAGGACGTACGACCTAGTTTTCCATTTTTGTACTGGACGAGGCGGGTGTTATGGTCGGTGTTCTTCTTGGCCACGTACGAGCGCGAGGTGATGCAGTTTGCAGAGTACATCGTACCCAATCCAATCGTCATTCGGCAGGCGCGGGAGCAAGAATCACTCGATAACATCAAACAGTACTACGTCAAGTTCCGTAACCAGGACGAGAAATTGTGTGATTACCGTCGGACAAGCGATCATTTTCTGTCATATAATGTATAGGACAGTTGTAAACTCCAAGTAAATTTATTTTCAGAACTGTTAATCGATCGAAACAGGTACGCAAAACGGCCGGTTGGTTGACCGGCAGGATGTCCCAGGATGGTCACTCGGTAGCGGTACTGTCCGGTGATCTAACGGTGGAGCAACGGTTGGACGCTCTGGATCGGTTCCGAACCGGACTAGAGAAGGTACAGATTATAACGAACGTTTTGTCCAGGGGTTCAAATTCCACCACTTGATTCTGGCTACAGCACCAGGTTACGGAGAGATTCTTTCGTCTTAGGTATCGACGTCGACCAGGTGACCATTGTCGTCAACTTCGACCTGCCGATGGATCAGCAGGGACGAGCCGATTGCGAAACGTATCTACATCGGATTAGACGCACCGGTAGATTCGGTAAGTGTGACTCATTCTTGTGATCCCATAGATTGTATTTCTTCCCACTTCTTTAACAGAACGGAATCACCATCAACCTAGTGGGCAGTGATCGAAGCATGATGATTTGCAGATCAATTGAAAAACACTTCCGGAAAAAGATTCAGTTGCTAGACGTGGAGAACTCGGACGAAATTGAAAAGATCGCACCGTAAAGTGTTTTCGACCAGCTACTGGTAAAAGGCGTAGGAACTTTTTTGGGTCATACTTGTTTTGATTCTAAATTTATAATTTTATTATATTTTTTTTTATTTTTTTTTCTTCCTTGACCTGACATAAGGTATACGAATGTAACCAACAGGGTATCGTAAGCTAATAAATTTACAATTTCAATTTATCTCTACCTAGCTCTATCCAAACATTTGAAAAGGGCCTAACTGCAAAATGTAACAAATTGAAATTTCATGTTTTCCATCAACAAATATCTACCCGAGCACGTACATAACGCAACATTTGATTATGAAGAATTTTGATAGCGATTTTACAACAATTTATAAAAGGGCCTAATTGATTTTTATGACCGAACTGATTATGAAAGGACCTAACTGATTGAAAAGTGCCTAACTAGCAATACACTCGTTTTAAATGGATTATAACGTATTACTGTATTATTGACTGATTGTAAAAGGCTTATAACATCTTTTTCATAATTTACATACAGGGTCAATCTGACCATCAAATTAGAATTCAGTTAATTCGTCTAACTTTCGGTGTAATATCAGACTTGAACAGCATTTTTTGTGTGAGGTATTCTGCCACTAGAAGCATAACTGTCCCATGTGCTATGGGAATCCCTATACACATGGGACAATTATGCTTCTTGCGGCAGTAATACAAGTAGTAGCAATATGCGCAATTTCTTAAACCTCTCTAGTGTTTCATGCAATAAGAATTACCACGAATTACTTATGGCAATAAATTTGAATTACGATTCTCACAATTGTTATACCAAAAATAGGTTTGTATCCGTACTGATTATTGGTAGCATTCCCTGAGACTTCCAGAACCTTTAGTAGTAGCCATTGTTATCATAATCGATTTTTAATGTCAGCCAAAGTTTAAAGCCTAGGGTTTGGTTCGACCTGAAACCGATTGAGTCGGAGTCGGTTGTTATATTTGCGATGGAATCCATTCCGGATTCCGAAACGTGTTTCGAAAGGTAGTTTCCCCGAGACTTGTGAAAGCGGTAAAGGCGGCCAAGGCAATCAGATTTGCTTCTTAATGGTCAAACGCCGATTTAGACTTACGATTCGGACAATTATAATAGATTTGGTTTGAGCGAATTTCGATCATTTCCCTGGGTCTTCTAGAAACGGTAGAAGCAGCCAATTTAGATAGAAAATGGCCAGCCAATGATTTAAATTTCCGATTGCAGGAATTGTGCTGTCTAAATTGGTCAGACTGAACTTCCCCGAGACATCCGGAACCGTCACAAATAAGCATTATGATTGATCATGCTCGAAATATGATTCACGCTGAGTACGTCACGTCCCTGAGAGCATCATAAATGGCAAATAGGTTTACAATTGTTACGGATTTCATACACATCCGTGATGAATTAATAAAATACATCATTTAAAACATTTAAATGACAACAGAAATATAAAAAAGAAATAAACAACAGCTGATGTCGTTTTTCAATCAAAAGCGACATCTAACAGCAAATACACAGACTAGTTTTCGCGAGCAAATGTCAAAATTCCGCACGGAAGAAGGAAAAATATTTCGCGACCTCATTTCGCAAGAGGTGCATACTAAGCTTAAGGAGGAAAATTTGGTAAAAACCAAAATTTCTCACGAGGGTGAAAATTTGTTGGTAAAAATCCGTCTTTGTACAGGAGGGCACAAATCCTTATTTCATACTATGTTGCGTTTCGGCTTCGCCTCATCAGAAACCGACACTAACACATTGTCGGAATAGATTAGCGCCGGCTTGACGCAAATCCCTTAAAACTAAAACACACTATGTGTTTCAATCAAACGACTGATCAAACGTGATGTCCCGTTCGAGCAGAAGTTCTGTTTATGCCGATGAGACACAAGTGACACAAGGTTTTTACCAACAAATTTTCACCCTCGTGAGAAATTTTGGTTTTTACCAAATTTTCCTCCTTAGGGTGAAATATAGCATAGTGCTTTCGCATAGGCCTGCTAAGCCAAGACAAGTTTCGGCTTCACTTGTGTCTCATCGGCATAAACAGAACTTCTGCTCAAATGGGACATCACGTTTGATCAGTCGTTTGATTGAAACACATAGTGTGTTTTAGTTTTAAGGGATTTGCGTCAAGCCGGCGCTAATCTATTCCGACAATGTGTTAGTGTCGGTTTCTGATGAGGCGAAGCCGAAACGCAACATAGTATGAAATAAGGATTTGTGCCCTCCTGTACAAAGACTGGTTTTTACCAACAAATTTTCACCCTCGTGAGAAATTTTGGTTTTTACCAAATTTTCCTCCTTAGGGTGAAATATAGCATAGAACTTTTTTGAAGTTTTATTTAAATGTTATTTAAAAACTATATCGATTTTTAAATCAATTATTCAGGCAAAATGTTCACCAAAGGTGACTTTTTATTAAACGAAACGAACATTCACGATCAAAGTATTCAAAAGAGCGCTAAAAATTAAAAATAAAATTGCGATGTTATTAGTATCACCCTGACGGTTTCATCCTTTTTTGGGGTCCCGTTTCTAAAAATACTGCTGAGATATTCTCCCAGTTTTTAAATGCGAACAACTTCCGTTGTACCGAACAAAATCGCGATAGCTTTGCAATATTCTTGGGGTTTGAACATTCTGTTGAGTATTAAGTGTCAGGTCGTCAATAATAACATATTGGTCCAAAATCAAAAATGTTGAAAAAGTTGTTCTAAAGTGCCATTTGCGCGGATTTCTCACTATGTCTATCTTGTGACTGACACTAAGGGTTATCATTTGACCAAGTTTGAGCTCTTTTCTGTGGGGTTTGAACATTCTGTTGAGTATTAAGTGCCAGGTCGTCAATATTACACATATTGGTCCAAAATCAAAAATGTTGAAAAAGTTGTTCTAAAGTACCATTTGCGCGGATTTCCCACTATGTCTATCTTGTGACTGACACTAAAGGCTATCATTTGGCCAAGTTTGAGCCCTTTTCTGTGGGGTTTGAAAATTCTGTTGAGCATTAAGTGCCAGGTGGTCAATATAACACATATTGGTCCAAAATCAAAAATGTTGAAAAAGTTGTTCTAAAGTGCCATTTACGCGGATTTCTCACTATGTCTATCTTGTGACTGATACCAAGGGCTAACATTTGACCAAGTTTGAGCCCTTTTCCATGGGGTTTGAAAATTCTGTTGAGTATTAAGTGCCAGGTGGTCAATATTACACATATAGGTCCAAAATCAAAAGTGTGGAAAAAGTTGTTCTAAAGTGCCATCTACGCGGATTTCTCGCTATGTCTATCTTGTGACTGATACCAATGGTCATTATTTGACCAAGTTTGAGCCCTTTTCCATGGGGTTTGAAAATTCTGTTGAGTATTAAGTGCCAGGTGGTCAATATTACCCATATAGGTCCAAAATTAAAAATGTTGAAAAGGTTGTTCTAAAGTGCCATTTACGCAAATTTCTCACTATGTCTATCTTGTGACTGATACCAAGGGCTATCATTTGAGCAAGTTTGAGCACTTTTCCATGGGATTTGAAAATTCTGTTGAGTATTAAATGCCAGGTGGTCAATATTACACAATACACATATCGTCGCTGTTGTGCTATCTTATGACAAGCGCCATTTAGCACTTTTCGAGAAAAACGATTTTTAAAGTTTGAGATTGAATATCTTAAAATTTATAAATGCTAGAAGCTTTTCGGAGAAAACATTCGATACTTCTATCTTTTCTGAAGTAATCTCTTGATTTGTGTGAAGATCGGTTGACTACAGTTACAGTTTTTGCTTAAAATGTAAACCAAAGTCGCTCGCATACGTGTCATAAGTGTATATTCATAATAAAATATGTATAACGTGTCACAAATGTGCACAGAAGATTTCATATAAAAATGAATCATAACTGATTCGTAAAATTATGCGTTATAGATCACTATGTCCAATATTATACTTTTCCATGCGATAGCAACAATATCAGGTTGCAAAATGATAGTATTGGAACACAAAGTTTTCCCAATTTTCCTCCTTTATTCAGGAAAAACAATAAACAAAAGTTGGTTTCATTGACAATTTAGAGACAATGTCTATCAAACAATGTTATTGTTGACAGGTGACTAGACGAAACAAATATTCTTCTTGCATAATCCATCACTACATTTCGGTATACTTTCCAAAACAAGTGGAAATCTCAAAAGGAAATTTGTTCAATAATCTTGAATATATAAGCCAACCATTCCCAGAAAAAAAAGATGGGTGGGTAATGTCAGAGACATAACCGGAGTGAAGTAGAATACACTTTAGACCGGTAAATTCTGCTCTGGAATAAGCAATTTCTATACGATTTTGTCGACTTTAGCACATTCATAGTTTATTTGGAGTATTTTTGGAATTATCAAGTTGACAATTTGCAACATTCTTTGAAAATATTGTTGAACTTTTATGAATGAAGGCACGCAAACGAGCGTTTGACCGTCGTCCTACTACCAGCATCAGAGAAGTAGCAGATCAGCTTTTTTCGCTACATGGCCTGTACCAAACAAACCGCTCGTAAGTCCACCGGAGGAACGGCTCCCCGCAAGCGGTTGGCAACAGCCCCCTGGCAACCCTATACCATCATATGGAGTTTGACAGCGACCGACATATATGGGGCGTTATAGCTATAAAGCCCCAAACAAAGAATTATGTTCGGCACTATACTCGATATTCAAGCATTCCACACGACGTTTTGCATCTTGTGGGATGATTTAATATCATATCATTCAGAAAATCGACATTTTGTTACTAAATACAGCTTCTAATCATTCGGTTCAAAATCAATGTTTTGCCTTTCATGGCAGTGATGCTGGCTATACAGAGACGTCGTCCTTGACAGGGGGCTGGTTGCCAACGAAGGCCGTATAAAAGTGTCCCAGTCACGGTTGGCGTTAGGAAGCCTCATCGCTACCGAACAGAAACTGTCGTTCTGCGAAAAATTCACAGCTTTCAGAAATCGAGCGGGCCTAAATTGTGACCCAAAATAAACCACAAATCAACAAGTTCTTTTCAGGACCAGCCAATTATAAAGTATTATTATTATAAATGAAATTTTCCATTGCCTTACAACCTCCCTCCCACTTTTCACCCGGCTTGAATAACTATCAATCTTGATGATGCTGTGCGGCGGGGGCACTAGTTTTTATTATAGTGGAAAATTTAGGTTTGCGCGTTTTTCCCAAAAGTGTTTTAGCTGTACTGTTTTCAAGGAAGTTGTAGTTGAATTCAAAATAAAATAGTTTATTTCTATTGTCAGATTTGTATTGTTGGACCTTCAAACGAAAACTAGTCTGGCTCGCTTGGAATCGAATTGTATGGACCAACCACTGCGTTCACAAAATCTGTTATTTTCAGTAATTGAACATTCTACACAACTAGTCACAACTATTTCCAATCAGCGCAAAAATCGAAGGTTTTCATTCAGTACAATAGCAGATTTTCACTTTTAGAAAAACAGGCAACATTCTGGCCGAAAATTTTGAAACGGAGCACCTATATCGAAACGTTAGAAAACGTTCGATTTTTGTAAATTGAATCATTACACTAACCTGTCTACAAATCACACAAATAACTTTTTTATTTTGTGCCATTCTACCTGAAAGCGACGATATTGTTCACAAGTGGCTCACTTACCATCCAACGTTCTTGGCAAGCCACTTTCTGATGCTTGTAATAACAAAACTTCAATTCGATTCTTTGTCGATAAATTGATGGCCCTGAAAAGGGCCTTTTGTTTGGGCAGTGTTCGAAATTTACTTGGAGCTGGTGTATATGGTGACAGTTTTGGTGCCATCGAAGACGGCGTGCTTGGCCAACTCTTCTGACAGCAGCAAACGGACGGCGGTTTGAATTTTGCGGGAGATGCTGCAAACGAACTGCTGCATGCTGATGCTGCAAACGAACTAAGCGTGAGCAACAGCATGCTGAGATTTTATACCTGACTACAGCACAATGTAAGCTCGTCCTTTTGACGTAGGACTACGTCTTTGTTTTCGATATGGGGGTGCACTCTGCAAATTCTACAAAAATGGTATATAACGAAAAGTGGTCCAATTTTAAACGCATATAATTCAGCCATCTCACGATAAATTTTCAAATTTTTTGCACAAATCGTCCCGAAATACTTCTAAGAATAGATTCCAATAGATAAACCCAATGATTTTTGATATCATAGCATTAAAAAATTAAATAATATACAACCTTGTCAAAATATCGCGCATTAACACACAGAAGATAGCGCTTCCCAAGCCCTGTACGACGGATTGGTGTACCTAGCGCGCAACGCTTCTATGAATGACGTCATCATCGACTATTTAAAGAAAGGACTTGGCCAGACACGCTCAGTTCCCTGTTGAACGGCTGGCGAAGCAGATCACTGCGCTGTGTTTTTTACAGCCAGTGTAGCTGAGCTAGAAGTCCGTTACACTGGCTGTGGAGGGACGCTACCCTGTGTCGTCCAACAGGCGACCGCTCCAACTGCTTGCTAAATGCCGCTGTAATGTTGCCAGTAAATTTTTGGTTTAACTAGCACATGTATTTGCTATTTTCGCTTGAAATTAAGTAATGTAGTGGTAGTAATAAGCTTCCCATTTTGGTTTAAACGCAAGGACAGTTTTAAAACAGGATTTGATTAATTTGTTTAGCTCATCTAAGCAATTTTATCAATTCTGTAATTCAAAAGGAATTTTACGGAACTTGGTGAATTTGGCCCCACTTGCAACTGGTATAATCAACCTGCACAAAGTGTTGCATAACGCAGGGCTGTTTTTTGGAACAAAATCATTCAGCCCTTTGCTATGCAAAATCACGACAATATGACAGATGGGCTAAGCGCGGCCGTTCCTTTCAATTGGGAAAGGCCGCGTGGAATTTTGGTGAAACGCGCTAACAGTGTCGTGGTGGTACTAGTTGTCTCTTTCGCTCTACCCATCATCATCAGCGTTGACTCATTTTGCATTGTACGCTTGGGTTCAATGTTTGGGGCGAATGTGTTGGTAGGTAGGGGAACTGGCGGTAAAATGAACAGCAAAGTCATTATTTTCTAACTAATAAGTGACTGAGATATTACAATCACCTTATGTTTCTTGTTAGACATGTTTTGTACATATCTGGTAAAAATACTTCGTCATAAACACATTTTTTCAAACATGATTCTTGATTTTCAAACATGTCCAAAAATGAGACATGTTTATACTGCCGTGATACGCATAACAGTCCCATTTGCTATGGATTTCCTATGCAGGTGGGACTGTTATGCATATCTCGGCAGTATAGCGAATGGGTAAAATGAACAGATTCTGGTGACCTGCAAAATTTCCTGTATGTATGCAATGCGCAGCGTTAGAAAGCATTTTCCGATCAATGCTAAAATCCCAACAAATTATGAGCTTTGCATACACACAGGGCATTTTGCAGGCAAAAAAAAATGTCACGGAAGAATTGAATTTTCATGAGGTAATATTAACCATTTCACAATCCTGTGGCATCGAAACACATCTACAAACTTGGGGTTATCCATGGGTGTTTGAACTTTTAGGATCTGTTTGAGAGCAACTAGAGCTTGTTCATTACATTTGATGTGATTATATTGTCTAAAATTTGATTTTTCTTCACCGGTCCGGGTGTTTTTTCCCACACACTAAGTACTAAGAAAATAAATATTTTACATTAAGTAGTATAGTCCTACGTCTACAGTTCGTGCAACCCCATAGGGCTGCCCCTTGTAGTTTTTTTTGTGTTGTCCTCAATATGTGTTCTTCGTAGCTCCACCCGGTCGTTGGTCGACCACATATTTTTGATAAAGAACAAAATTGAAATTGTGTTTCCAATACGGAGGTTATCGAACACTCAGGGTAAAAAGAGTAATGTAATACGGCACCTTGGTAAAATGTTTGAGAATTGAAACCTTTTTTGAATGCGCCTAGTAAACACGAAACTGTAAACAAACACACAAATGATAACTTTTTATTTTGTGTCATTCTACGTGAAATCTACGATATTGTTCACAAGTAGCTCACTTGCCATCGAACGCTCTTGGCAAGCTACTTTCGGATGCTTGTAATAACAACATTTCAATTCGATTC
Source organism: Topomyia yanbarensis (assembly GCF_030247195.1). Classification (NCBI taxonomy): domain Eukaryota; kingdom Metazoa; phylum Arthropoda; class Insecta; order Diptera; family Culicidae; genus Topomyia; species Topomyia yanbarensis. The sequence goes on from NC_080670.1 coordinate 117,883,536, forward strand.
TTTGTTGATAAATGGCCCGTACCAAACATACCGCTCGTAAGTCCACCGGAGGAAAGCCTCCCCGCAAGCAGCAAGCAACGAAGGCCGTGTAAAAGTGCCCCAGTCACGGTGGGCGTTAGGAAGCCTCATCACTACTGAACAGAAACTGTCGCCCTGCGAGAAATTCACAGCTATCAGCAATCGAGCAGGCTTAAATTGTGACCCAAAATAAACCACAAACCACCAAGTTGTTTTCAGGACCAGCCAATTATATTTCAGTAAGATATAAATGAAATTTTCGTTTTCCATTGCCTTACAACCTCTTTCCTCCCGGCTTGAATTACTATCAATCTTGATGATGCTGTGCGGCGGGGCACAGGCAGTTTCCATTATAGTGGAAAATTTAGGTTTGCGCGTTTTTCCCAAAAGTTTTTTTAGCTGTGCTGTTTTCAAGGAAGTTGTAGTTGAATTCAAAATAAAATAGTTTACTTCTATTGTCAGAGGTGGACCTTCCAACGAAAACTAGTCTGGCTCGCTTGGAATCGAATTGTACGAACCAACCACTGCTTTCACAAAATCCGTTATTTTCAGTAATTGTACATTCTACAGAATTAGTCACAACTATTTCCAATCAGCCCAAAAATCGAAGGTTTTCATTCAATACAACAGCAGATTTTCACGTTTGAAAAAACTACAAGGGGCAGCCCTATGGGGTTGCACGAACTGTAGACGTAGAACTATACTACTTAATGTAAAATATTTATTTTCTTAGTACTTAGTGTGTGGGAAAAACACCCGGACCGGTGAAGAAAAATCAAATTTTAGACAATATAATCACATCTCATGTATAGACCGAGCTTTCTAGTTGCTCTCAAACAGATCCTAAAAGTTCAAACACCCATGGATAACCCCAAGTTTGTAGATGTGTTTCGATGCTACAGGATTGTAAAATGGTTAATATTACGTCATGAAAATTCAATTCTTCCGTGACAATTTTTTTTCAGCAAAATGCCCTGTGTGTATGCAAAGCTCATGATTTGTTGGGATATTAGCATTGATCGGAAAATGCTTTCCAACGCTGCGCATTGCATACATACAGGACATTTTGCAGGTCACCAGAAGCTGTTCATTTTACCACCGCCACATGTTCATTTTACTCACTCACTAACATGTTTCGTTTTTGCACATGTTTAGAAATCAAGAATCATGTTTGAAAAAATGTGTTTATGACGAAGTATTTTTACCAGATATGTACAAAACATGTCCAACAAGAAACATATAAAGTGATTGTAATATCTCATTCACTTATTAGTTAGAAAATAATGACTTTGCTTAACGTGTTCATTTTACCGCGTTCCCCTACCTACCAACACATTCGCCGCACACATTGAACCCAAACGCACAATGCAAAATGAGTCAACGCTGATGATGATGGGTAGAGCGAAAGAGACAACTAGTACCACCACGACACTATTAGCGTATTTCACCAAAATTCCACGCGGCCATTTCCGATTGAAAGGAACGGCCGCGCTTAGCCCATCCGTCATAATATCGTGATTTTGCATAGCGAAGGGCTGAATGATAACACATTTTGTTACAAAAAATAGCCCTGCGTTATGCAACACTTTGTGCAGGTTGATTATACCAGTTGCAAGTGGGGCCAAATTCAACAAGTTCCGTAAAATTCCTTTTAAATTACAGAATTGATAAAATTGCTTAGATGAGCTAAACTAATTAATCGAATTCTGTTTTAAAAACTGTCCTTGCGTTTAAACCAAAATGGGAAGCTTATTACTACCACTACATTACTTAATTTCAAGCGCAAATACATGTGCTAGTTAAACCAAAAATTTACTGGCAACATTACAGCGGCATTTAGCAAGCAGTTGGAGCGGTCGCCTGTTGGACGACACAGGGAAGCGTCCCTCCAAAACCAGTGTAACGGACTTCTAACTCAGCTACACTGGCTGTAAAAAACACAGCGCAGTGATCTGCTTCGCCAGCCGTTCAACAGGGAACTGAGCGTGTCTGGCCAAGTCCGTTCTTTAAATAGTCGATGATGACGTCATTCATAGAAGCGTTGCGCGCTAGGTACACCAATCCGTCGTACAGGGCTTGGGAAGCGCTATCTTTTGTGTGTAAATGCGCGATATTTCGACAAGGTTGCATATTGTTTAATTTTTTAAAGCCATAACATCAAAAATCTTTGGGTTTATCAATTGGAATCTATTCTTAGAAGTATTTCGGGGCGATTTGCGCAAAAAATTTGAAAATTCATTGTGAGATGGCTGAATTATATGCGTTTAAAATTGGACCACTTTTCGTTACATACCATTTTTGTAGAATTTGCAGAGTGCACCCCCATATCGAAAACAAAGACGTAGTCCTACGTCAAAACAGGCAGCATTCTGGCCGAAAATTTTGAAACGGAGCACCTATATCGAAACGTTAGAAAAGTTCGATTTTTGTAAATTGAATCATTACACTAAACTGTCTATAAATCACAAATAACTTTTGATTTTGTGCCATTCTTCGTGAAAGCGACGGTATTGTTCACAAGTGGCTCACTTACCATCCAACGCTCTTGACAAGCCACCTTATGATGCTTGTAATAACAAAACTTCAATTTCATTCTTTGTCGATAAATTGATGGCCCTGAAAAGGGCCTGTTGTTTGGGCAGTGTTCGAAATTTACTTGGAGCTGGTGTATATGGTAACAGTTTTGGTGCCATCGAAGACGGCGTGCTTGGCCAACTCTTCTGACAGCAGCAAACGGACGGCGGTTTGAATTTTGCGGGAGATGCTGCAAACGAACTGCTGCATGCTGATGCTGGAAACGAACTGAGCGTGAGCAACAGCATGCTGAGTTTTTATACCTGACTACAGCACAATGTAAGCTCGTCCTTTTTTGTGTTGTCCTCAATATGTGTTCTTCGTAGCTCCACCCGGTCGTTGGTCGACCACATATTTTTGATAAAGAACAAAATTGAAATTGTGTTTCCAATACGGAAATTGTCGAACACTCAGGGTAAAGAGAGTAATGTAATACGGCACCTTGGTAAAATGTTTGAGAATTGAAACCTTTTTTGAAAGCGCCTAGTAAAAATGTTTTCCACTTCACTCCAGTTTGTTTCTGACCATATTTGCAATTTGCGTACTGAAATAAATCATAATTTAGGGTTTAACCCAAATTGCTCTCCAGGGAGAAACAGTCCATGAAACAGAAAATGCAAACTTATTCTTTGAAATGATTTTGGTGGCCCTGAAAAGGGCCTTTTTATAATGATACAAGTGAATTCTACCTTTTCAACTTCCAAATCCATACAAAATGCGTCCCTGCCGCTTCCGAGTATAGACGACATTCATTGCGGTTTTGCGCTTGGCGTGTTCAGTGTAGGTCACGGCATCTCGGATGACATTTTCCTGCACACCATCAGCATTCGTAGATTAAATCAGAGATGCATTTTACACCACCACGACGAGCCAGACGCCGAATGGCGGATTTGGTGATTCCCTGGATTTTACCACGAAGAACCTTGCGATGACGCTTGGTACGGGAACGCAAACATGATACCGCTCATTGTACCGTCCGGACGAGCATGTTGCTCGTGTGGTAAGCGAGCACCCACTGATTCAAAACAAGCTCGCGTGACCTGTATATATAACATTCTCGTATGTAATGAAACGCTTACATGCTCCTTTTTGACGGCTCTGCGTGAGATATGCTTGCAAATTGCGCATTTTCCTCGCTGTTTTCGAAGGATATTCTAAAAATCCTTGTTTTGGTTTATTTATAGTAGTCGCACTAATTCCGAAATTTAATACGAAATACGTGCACGAATTTCCGATCAGATAGTGCAAAAATATTGCGATTTCGATCAGTAGAACGGAAGATATTCGCATTTCAAACCTGGAAAAATTTCTCATCTGAAATTTTTGAAACGGGACCCCATATTGAAACGTTAGAAGTATTCTACTTCAAAACTATGGTAGGAAAAGTTTTGCTCCTGAGACAAGAACCTAGCTAATGCTTATGGTTGATCTGCATAGGAATTACCTATATCATCAGAGACATCTGTTGGCTTGTTATAAGCTTTTCGGCTTATAGCAAGCCAACAAACTAAGAATGTTGTCTCTTTTTTCTTTGTCATAAGATAGCACAACTCGATCACTCGAGAAATTGGCGCTTGTCATAATCGTGTTTCGCTATATCTCAGTAACCCAGCAGATTTTCAAAATTCTGAAAACGCGACTTTATGGAGATTTTAAAATTTAGTAACATGGCATATCTAACTCAGTTCACCCCAAAATGGCGTTTGTCATAAGATAGCACAACAGCGACGATATAGGTGCAAATTCAAAAAAGTTGGAAAACATTTTTACTATGTCTTTGATGTGTCGGTCTTATACCCTTTTTAGTTGAAAATATCGTATCATTTTAGTTTAGCAAGCAAAACGGATTTTACAGGTTTAAACATGAGCTTTTCAAGGTTTACGTGTCCTTAAACTAGACAATATGAACAGTCAATAACAATAGTCAACTCATTTTCGCTGAAAGTGTTTATATAGTCTGACCATATTGAAGAACTCATATTTATGCATCTAACCTCCTCCTTTTTCCGGGCTTGGAACCGGCAGCTTTTTTGATGCCACATAGTATTCTTTTTAGCAAAATAAAGCAAATCAGTTAAAATCACAAATTAATATGGTCATAGAATAAGGATTTTGTATAACTTATAATTTCAACCTATTTTCACTTCATTTCGAAAAAAAATGGCAGCGTAAACTTAAGGGAGGTTTCTACTTTTTACACCCGAGATACACATCTCAGAAAATTTACATAACGATTGCTACAGTAGCGCTTTGGAGGGCATGAAAAACGTAATTTCGAACAAACGCCTCTCCCCCTCCCTAATTTTTATTTGAATCACAACAAAATTGTTTTATTTACGCCAATACAATTATTATTAGTTCGCAAACTTTCAAATACGTATGTGTTGTACTTTTCTTGAAATAATTTGTCAAAGAAATGATATTTATTTTTCAACAAAGTAGAAACCTTCCTTAATGTCTCGTTAAATCGTTGCTGGCGGATTTGAACCCAACTAATGCTTGCGTAAAATAGTAACCAGAGCAATTAAATATTTCTGTAGGAATTGTTAAAAGTATAACAGATATGTTCCTATGGGAACTAACAGCTATAGCTTCTCAATAGCATTTTGCTGATGCTGTTTTCGCTTCAATTTTGCTATTTAGCTGTTACTGTTTCTTAACGACAAAGCGAAATTACTTTAAAAATATATGAGCAACTAATCGATTGAAGGCCGAATAGTTCATGAAATTGTGCTGCATTCTACTTAATAAGATTAGAACAAGCACCCCCTTTTCACAATAAGTGGGCAACGTTCTTGCACATAATGCATGTGAAACTCATTGGTTCGAAATGAATATCTGCACATTCCATATGCCACCAGCGACTGCAAATATCACAAAGAATCCACGATACAATACGTGAACTAGATGTACTTTCAGGGAAATCATTAGAAGATTCAGCTTCTATTTTTCCACACCCAGTACACATATTTTTAACGTTGTCAGATTGATGAATAATATCATGAAGAATCTTCTTTCTTATAGCCTTAGGATCAAAAGCTATATCAACTAGTTCCTTTTCAGCAATTGTAATCGCTATATTGTTTAAAACGTGAATACCACACTGTGTGGAATCTGATTGAAAGTTACATTCTTTTTCAACGACGGAAAGCACATTTAATATATTATAAAACTTCTTCACGTTACTGAAAGGATTGCTCGAATCATTATTCAAAAATGATTCAAGGCTACATTTCAACCGTTCGTACATCTGTTTAGAAGTAGCGAAACGCTTTGAATCCAAGTATGTAAATTCATATTTTGTTGTGTCTATAAAAGCAACAGTGAAATGTTCTTCATGCAACATTGGTAAAATTGAAATATTGGAATTTGCAATTTTGAAGCATTCTTTATCTAAAATGTTAAAATTGAATGGTCTGTACCCAAAGAGTAATGGAGTTAAATCGCAGCACATAAAATGTGCCTCAGATAATTTAGTAGATACCGTCAAATTTACGCAATAGTCAACCAAAAAATTCGTAAGACAAGCTTTCCAATCCAACGCAAAAAAAGTTTTAAAATCACTGTAATGTAAACTAGTGCTTTTGAAAACAATTCTTATTTGATCACAATTCTTTGCTCTAGGTAGAATGTAATAATCAATATTGTCAATGAGACCATTGCTCAATAATGTGTAAAACCCTCTGAATATTGATGTATCAATTCCTACACATACAGATTCATTTGTTACATTAGTAATAGGATCAATGTTCAATGTAAGAGAACACTCTTTCTCTGCTTCGTAAATCGTGCACAACGGAATTGATAAATTTATCATGTACATGATTGATATAATCATCAATCCTGATCCTACTTGAATCACCTACAAATTTACAGTCTTTAATTGCTTTTTTAATATCTTTGTGATATTCCTCAATGGTTCTATTATTGGAGCGATTTTCTTTTGTACTTACGTCTTCCTTGTAAGTTAACACAGGAGTCCAAAATGGCAAATAGGAAATATATTTTTTCAGGATACCCTCAATAAACAAATGAGTCGTACTTTGCTTGCGGCTGAAATTTTCATATGAACCGTGTTCTTCAGAAACCACTGTTCTATAAACCCTCATACCTTGCTGATAGAAAGGGCTAGATTCGTAAATTGTTTTATGTATTTTTTGCTGTTCATTTTCAACATCTGTTTCGTTTGACTCGATCATATCATATCCCTTCAATGTTTCTTTTTTGGTGATATCAACAAGCAGTTGTAAATTACAATATGCTCTCATTTTTTTCCCCCTCTGCCTTCAACCAACAAGTAACGGAACAATAACTTCAATAAATTAAAGATTGAATCCAAGTTATTAATATTAAAAATGGATGCCAGTACAATTTTGCAGAGCAAGTTATCCGGATTTTTTACGTCGGATATAAATTTGTCTACATCCTTGTAAATGATCTTGGTCAAATGAGAGCTACATAGTTTTACTATGACGCACTCAATCTTTTTATTTTGTTTTAAATTTTCTATCCATTTTTTGCTATGAATCAAGTATTGCGGTATGGACATTGAGTTAAAAGCTCCTATTAAAGCATTGATTTCAGCCATAGAAAAATCTGTTGTAACTGTTCGGAATAAATGAGCGAGATTTTTATGAGTTTTATCACGGCAATATCTAGCAACTAACTGTAAGTTCATTTCGATGTTGGATGTTCGGTGGTCTTCTGTAAAGAAGTTGGCAATGGGTAAAGGCTTCCGGCCCTTATCTGTTCTACAAACCTGAATCCTAGCAACCAGACTGTACAGTACCATGGTTTTCTCAAAAATAGAATACCATTGCACGCCAGTCGCATCCAAATGAAAATCTAGCGCGCCGTACCTTTGGGTTACTTTCAAAAAAGCATCTAATTGTGTTTTTTCATAAGTAAAACATTACATGGAACACAATGCAAATACATAATTGAAGAATTTTCACTTCTCGCCATCTTCATAAGAGCACCAAAAACATCCCTTTCATCTCTAAGTTTATACCGAGCCTCAGAAACTACTTGTCTAGTAGTGCTTTCTGAAATAAACGTGTGCAAATTTTTATCCCTTTCGAGATCTTTGCTGCAAGCAAGAATGCTAACCTGCTGACGGAGAAAATCACGAGGAGTAGTTTTGAGTGATTGTTCTTGTACTATGACTCGTTGTTTACCTCGAAGTTGAGAGGCTAATTTATCTAGATGAACAAAATTATCCATATCATGGAGTATTCGAAATACAACATCGTCAGACTTTGTCATATCAAATGACGTGGTAAAGATGAATCTTTTGCAAGTGTGAAACATGCAACGAGCGAAAATTTTTATAGTTCGGATTCGTTTTTGGAAGGAATACAGTCTTTTATATCTTTAATGTATGTTTGACAGGTATTGTTAGGATAACGTACCAAGTCATGATATGTTGTGTAGGCTTTTTGGTCGGCAAGTGTTTTGAATTTCCTTCTTTCCTCGTGACCAGCCTTAAATCGTATCAACTTTCCGTTTGTCTTATTCATAACAGTATCAAGTTCAGCTCGCTTCCAAATACGTTTTATTCCTGAGTCCCAAAACTCATGAATATGAAACTTCAAATCTGTTATCTCTCTCAGATTGTTTTGAAGTGGCCTGAATTGTACTCTTGCTATTGGAGGTACTTTTGTCAGGAGCGACTTCTTGCGTGAATGGATCATCAAAATCATTCGCATTCATCGCAAACCAATTGTTGCAAGTTTGCATCTTTCTATCTTTGTCAGAACCGTTGAAAGATGGTGTTTGAGATACCGAAACTTCATTTTGCGAAACGGTGCTACTATTTTTGCTAGAATCACGTGTGTGGTAAGAAGTTGTAAGTTTTTGCTTGTGTCCTATATTATCAGAATATGTAGAAGCATCAGCTAAGGAGATATGAGTTAATGATATTTCATTTTGCGAAACTGTACGACTCTTCGAAGAATCAGTACACGTTTTATTATACGGAATTTCTTGCGCGAACGGTACATTAAGCTCACTCAATATCCTTGAATTTAATAGGTTGCTAAGAAGAACTTGTGTTCTTGTTTCTGCATCAGAATTGTGATGGATTATGGAATGAGGATTTATCATTAAAACATTACTTTCAGACGATCCAACGGTAGAAATGTGTTTGGAACACTCTTCTGTAGATTTTTTGCATTCTAGTGCTTCCATAGGCAGAGGACTTTCATTCGCTATTGTTTCAAATGGGGAATTGCTACGCAATATACGATTTATCCCATTGTCAACATTATTATAGGGAATATCTGAAAACACCGGGAAATCGTTACAAATTAGAATGTCGCCAGTTGACCTAGAACTGTCAAGACCGTTGACACAAGATTCGCAAATGAATTCTTTGTTTAACAAAACGTCTTTACTATTGCAATTAGCGTAGTTTTGACATAACACACAATTGGAAACAACGTTATTTAATATCAACTCTTGGATTTGTTGTCTTTTTATAGATTTATTTATTTATTTATTTATACTGGTCTTCGATTTTCTCGTACAGACAGTTCCTTAATTAATAATAATTCTATGTTTAAAGGTAGTCTTAGTAATGTTAAAATCATACTTGTCAGCTACATCATTAAAATTACGACAGCATATATTGAACGGATTATTTTGTGAAAAAAGAGTACGATACATCGGTAACCGAAAGAAATCAGTTCGTCTGGTGGGTCTAGGTGGTACGTTGAATCGGAGCTGGCTCAGCAACTCCGGGCTATCTATATTGTTTTCTAGAAGATCGAACACGAAGAGCCGTTGCAGCATTATCCTCCGACTTGCAAGAGTTGGCAAACGTAGAAGATTGCATCGATGTTCATAGGGCGGTAGACGAATAGGATCAGTCCAAGGTAGTAACCGCAGAGCGTAACGAACAAAGTGACGCTGAATTCGTTCGATGCGATTAATTTGAACAGCATGGTAGGGTGCCCACACAAGCACGCCGTACTCCAGGATGCTACGCACGAGTGCACAAAATAGCGTTTTTAGGCAATAAATATCGCTGAATTGCTGCGTGTTTCGCTTAATGAACCCCAGCACGGCATAGGCCTTGGCTGTAGTCATTGCAATGTGCTGCGCGAAATTTAGTTTGTTATCGATGAGAATGCCTAGGTCCTTTATCGTATTAACTCGGTTGATACTGCTTTCTGCCATTCTATAATCAAATGTCAGGACATGCCTGTTTCGACAGAACGATATCACATTGCACTTTTGCACATTTACTTCCATCCCGTTATGAGTACACCAATTTAGCAGCATATCAATATCAGCTTGAATAGCACAGCAATCGACTGCCGACGCAATTACACGGAAAAATTTCAGATCATCAGCAAACATATACTTAGGAGACTGTATAGCGGAGCACAAATCGTTTACGAATAAAATAAACAGTAGCGGGCCCAAATGACTACCCTGAGGCACACCCGACTCTATCACAAACGGAGATGATCTCGTTTCATCTATGCGCACAAAAGCACTACGCTCGGTGAGGTATGACATTATCCACCGTGTCAACCACTCAGGAAGTCCCATGCGCTCAAATTTGGCCACGATTAACAAATGAGGCACCCTATCGAACGCTTTTGCAAAATCAACGTAAACGGCATCAACCTGCTGACGTTTTCCAAGCGCGCTACTAAGTGACGAAACGTACGCCATAAGATTAGTACTCGTCGAACGTTTTTTCACAAATCCATGCTGCCACTCAGAAATGATGTGGTGAACCTTCGGGTACAGCAAATCATGAACGAGGCTTTCAAAAATTTTCGGTAAGCAGCTCAAAATTGAAATGGCTCGATAATTTTCAACATCGTGGATGCTACCTGCCTTGTGGATCGGTGTAATAGATGCTGTCTTCCAGACACTCGGGAAAATTCCTTCGGACAATGACCTGTTGAAAATTATACTCGCAGGAACAGCCAACGTTACAGCACAGCTCTTGAAGAAGATAGGTGGTAAGCCATCCGGACCAGCACCCTTAGAACCATCAATAGACTGCAACTTCAGCTCCACATCACGCGGCGAGAAATTGAATAGCGACATATTCAAATCGAACAACGGCAGACTATTCAAATATGCTTCAGACAAAGGTGGTCGGTTATTACTTTGCACACTTTGAAAAAAGAATGAGAATAGATTTGCCGATTCAATCGGGGACTCGGCTGTAATTGCGTTGTAACTAACACGTTGTGGGATTCCGGACGACTGCTTACGGCTTCTTACAAATGACCAAAATGAATTTGGGTCCTGCTTCAGGTTCTCCTCCGTGCGATGAATATAGCAACGAAAGCAATGCGCAAGCAAAGAGTTATATTCGCTCTCAATGGCATGCAGCTCAGCTTTGTGCCGATCATCTCTCCAGCGAAAGTATCGTTTCCTAATCTTGCGAAGATGCATCTAATGACACCACTGTGCAGAATTTGTTTATTCCTCGCAGTGCGGTTTCTGCATTATGTATCACAAAAATGCCGCAATTAAAATCATCATTCTGTCGGGCACTTTGAAGGTTATTTAATTCCCATCTCTCTGTTACCGCAAGATGTTCCACTGGAGGTTGTGAAGCAAGAAACCCAATGTATGTTTGGAATAGAGCTTCCTTTTGCTTAATGATACTAGAGTGGGTAACATTTTTGTCGGAATCGAAGTAGTGGAAAGATCGATTTTTGTTGTCAGCAATGCACAATGTGAAATGATTATTTGAAAATATAGGAGCTACAATGATATCGTTTTCTAAAAGCTTAATGACAATAGATGGATCTACTAACGGAGCATTTTTGAAAATAACATCCGATTCGTGGATCATAAGACATGTGTAGCTCAACTTGAATTCACACAAAACAACTTTTAAACCAATTTCAACTGCTGCGGAAGTAAGCCAACAACTGTCATAAAATGATTTAAAATCTATCATTTCAATGTTCATGATCTGCCCAATACTATTTTTGAAATTGATCATGATACCATTTGGAGCACCTCTGTAGTTTCTCTCTATAACCAAGCAGTTATTCTCCTCCGCAGCTTTTTCAATCAAGCTTGAAGATTCAGCACTAGTATTTATAGGATTCAATAAAATATTATTCTGATTAACTGTTTGGACTGAATTTAGAAGTTAATCGCATTCTAGATGCCTATCGACTTCATTAGGATAAATTTTCTCAGTATTTGACACATCGTATTCGTAATTTTGAGGAAGGGTCCTCATTTTTCGAAACAACGTTAGAATCTTCAAACGATTTCTGCCGTTAGATTTAATTCCCAAAATTTTAAAAGTTTCAGGTTCTCGGGTGTATTCATGATTCAGCCAATTTTGTCCATACTTACAGAAAAAATGATCGCTGAATCGTGTTTGATCAACCGTAAATTGTTGCGGTTTACTCATTCTGAAAACAAAAATGAATTTTTTTTAATGCTGGGATTTTATCTATGATTTTATTCATTATTAAGTAAATTCAATTATTTGTTAATTTATTATTTTCTTTTTTTCGTTAGTTGTCCTACTGGATCTGTACCCGGATACAAACGTACAATAGCATTTACTCTACAAATAATCATAAAAGAATAACAATAAATTTTACTAGCCAGTGATAACGATACAGTACATTAACATTAAATTTTACTGTTCCTTAGAAAAAAATGATTTTTTTTAATGTTAAGATACATAACACCCCCCTTTTTACATTTCTTACAAAAGAAATGTATATGATTCGCTCAAACTTTGAAAGGCCCAGAGGGCCGAGTCTCATATACCAATCGACTCAGCTTGACAAATCTGGACAACGTCTGTATGTATGTGTGCGTGTATGTGCAAATTGTCATGTAATTATCTCAGCAACGACTGAACCGATCTTACCGAAATTAGTTTCAAATGAGAAACCTAACGTTACCATTTGACACTATTATTTTTGTTTTTCGATATGTTTACTTTCTGAGATATGTATGATTTTGTCTAAACAGGACATGTTGTAAGCAAATAACTTTCGAACAAAGCAATATAGTCATACTAATCGCACATAATTAAAAAGCTTGTAAAAATACCTTTGAACAAGCTATAGATTGTCAAAATCCGTTCACGAGCGGCGGAGATATTAATCATTTTGTATTTTTATTCCTCGTTTACCAATTTTCACTAACTGAGACCGTTACATACAGAGTATCGCTTTACTGGTGTTTTAGGGTCAAAACTAAACCGATTTTGAATATCCGGGTACGAAAACACATCTGCGTGATTCAAGGAATTCAATTCCGAAAACATTTTGTGAATTTACTAAATAAGTAATTATCTATTTATCAAAATTGAATACGCCAGTTCACTTCAAGGACAAAACAATGTGTAAATTCACTTCAAAGTGAAATTTTGTCCAGAATTGATGTATTTACCCGTTGGATTAAACATTGCGTTCAATCGAGAGAAAGAGGTTGGATGGTATATGAATACACAGATTACCAAGTAATCCACCTAGTAGTGAGAAAATAGATTTCTAATATAATTCATATTCATATTATACTCGTAGCATCACTGAGAGAAACTGTATTTTTTAATAACAAAATTCTAGTGAAAATTTGTCTTTTTTTATGTTATACTGATCATGGCGTAAAAATTACCAGTTTCATTGTATATAATAAAGATGCATGGAATCAAAATTTCGCCCAATATACAAAAATAATGTCACCGCACTAACCATCATTTACCATTCCTCACTCACCCCCCCCCCCCCCCCCTATCTCTACCACATCGTGTTCGTGGCAACTGTCACGACTCACATCTATCCTGCTATTTCCATATCCATTTCTAAGATGTGTCATAAGATCTTCAACTAATCTGAAATATTTGTTAGTGTCCAAGCTAATTTAATGTTGCGATGTATTTGTGCAGGTTTAAAAAGACAAAACTATTTGTGGCTTCAGCTTCCCTATAAATAGTTTTCCATTTTAGTGTAGAACAGAGCCACTTGCGGCCAAACTTAATATTATATTCTACTTGAAAAAGAAAATATTTGTGGGGACGGGTATAGGGTAGTTGGTAAATCGATTGCCTTGTACGCAGCTCACCTGGGTTCGATTCCCAACCCCGCACATAGGGTTAGAGATTTTTCTAAAAGAGAGTTCTTTAACCCGAAAAGAGGCGAATGACCCTAAAGTTAAAACCTCTATAATCAAAAATAAAAAAAAATATTTGTGGTTCTGACAAACTTTGCAAAATATTTGTATTATGAGAAAACAATAACTAATTTATGTTCAAACCCTGCTTTTCTCTGAAGATGAGGAGCCATTCCTTCCAACGTTGCACTAAGGAGAGTCATGTGACCAAAAACCGAAAACTACATAAACTCCAATTTAATTCATTGCTATACTGAGCGTTTGTATATACTATAATTAAGGAAATCCTTGGGTATTTCCAATTGGATAATATGGTTGTTTGACGAAGAAAATTTTGAAAAGATATATACCACGTGAATTTAGATGCCTATCGACTTCATTAGGATAAATTTTCTCAGTATTTGACACATCGTATTCGTAATTTTGAGGAAGGGTCCTCATTTTTCGAATCAACGTTAGAATCTTCAAACGATTTCTGCCGTTAGATTTAATTCCCAAAATTTTAAAAGTTTCAGGTTCTCGGGTGTATTCATGATTCAGCCAATTTTGTCCATACTTACAGAAAAAATGATCGCTGAATCGTGTTTGATCAACCGTAAATTGTTGCGGTTTACTCATTCTGAAAACAAAAATGAATTTTTTTTAATGCTGGGATTTTATCTATGATTTTATTCATTATTAAGTAAATTCAATTATTTGTTAATTTATTATTTTCTTTTTTTCGTTAGTTGTCCTACTGGATCTGTACCCGGATAGAAACGTACAGTAGCATTTACTCTACAAATAATCATAAAAGAATAACAATAAATTTTACTAGCCAGTGATAACGATACAGTACATTAACATTAAATTTTACTGTGTTACTTGGCGGATCAGAAGGACCCGCTATTACGTTGCCCCTAGTTCCTGGTCAGAGCCACGGGGACCGTCTGGGATGGACTCCAAAGGTCTCTTTTGCTGGCTAGCACGAGCTTGAGGTTCGGAGGCTCAAGGTCGGCTCACGGACATGGACACCAATCAAAGGATCAAAATGCACGGTCTTATCTTTTACACTTTTTTATTTTAATTTACTTACAATCGTGTGTATGTGTGGGTGTGTAGAATAGTAAACTGCGGGCCGGCCGGCGAATGCGGGATTGCGGTTGGAAACGGTGGACTCGTCGGTGGGAAACTCGTGGGCGGTGACTCGTTGACGGTTGACTCGTTGTCGGTTGACTCGTAACGGACTCGTCGTTGCTGCCCCCTAAGGTGGGTTACTCGGGCCTGGCTGGCTCCGCGTGCTGGGCGACCTCGCTTGCTGGGGTTTCTCCTCGCGGTGCTACCGCGCGTTCGTGGGGTTTTCGCAAACCGTCGAGGTATCTCTCGGTTACTCGATGAGATGATCGCCACGTATAATGGCTTTTCTCTGATTGAGGATACGCCGTGGACCCTGTGGGGAATCGCTGATCCCGGACAGTAAGCCACTCCAATGGCTGCTGGGCAACACTTGCTGGGTCTTGATCCTGGGAATGAACGAGAGAACTGGCTACGGACTACTGGGCTTACTTAGATTGTCTTCCTTTACCTTTCCTATGGTGTAGTAGTTTCTACCAATGCTACTTCTTGCTTTTAAAACTTTAAATTTTTTATCTATAACTTTTTCCGTTTGTCTATCTGAACTCGTTGATGGTATAATCGAAAGTGATTTTAATATTTGCTGTAGAGGCCCAGTAGTCTCACTCTCTCTCTCTCTCTCTCTCTCTCTCTCTCTCTCTCTCTCTCTCTCTCTTTCATTTTCCCAACCCTTTCACCTTCCAGTGCTCTTTTTCCGCGGCTTTCCCATCCGTTTCCTGTTACCGCGATTTTTAGAATTTGTGTGTTTTGTGTATGTGTTGTTATAATATTTATTTATTTTATCCTAGTAGACCGTTTAGTTTTATTTTTAGTGCTTCCTATTTTAACATAATTTAGATACATACAAAATATGCTATACAATTTAACGTTAAATCATAGCAGAGAAAATTGACGTGATTTTAGACGATAAGTAGATACATATCTATATATTTATTCCATTTAGCTAGCCATAATATTGGTAACCACGATAGAGAGTAAATAAGTTCTCTCTATCTCTCACCACTCTTGCTTGCTCGTGATCGGTTTATAGGGCAAAAGTACCAGAACGGTAACACCACCCCACACTCCCTCTAAAAAAATGAATCAATCATATTTATTTATTTTTTTTTTCTTGTGGTTAACCCTGCCCAGGGTTGAGCCGCTTCTTTGAAAGCTTTTGAAATTATCTCCAAAAGGAGACATTCGTATGTCAATTTACCAAAATAGTTTATTGTGTTCATAAATAAACCATTTTGCGACATTTACTCTATCGCGGATCTCTTTAATTGATCTTGTCTTCTCCCCATAATCTAAACTGCTTCTGTTCAGAGAAAGAGACTCGATCTCTCTTTGATCCACTGGCATGAGATGTACTAAATGAAGCTGCTACTCAAACGTGAACTGTAATGGCTGATGTACGGTGGCTTGGGATCTATTGTCCTGAGCTAGAGTGAATTTAGTTGCGAAGATTGGCAAATTAAATTGTGGAAAAACAACCACAGTGAATATAAGTGGTTGTAGCTGCTATCGTAAATAGGCTAATCGATTTCCGAGAGGGTAACGCAGGCATAACCGGTTTAAGAAAAAGTCTGCTTCGCGAAGATTATAATTTTGCATTGTTGGTTTAGTTTGCATTGATCGGTGTGATTTTAATCTCGCTATTACCTTTTGGAATAGATTGCTTTTAGAGTTTGCGGAAAACAGGATTAAGACATTGATACTTAAAATTGACGGACCACAACAGTACATTTGAACTTCATTTGTTTCATCGACTTTGACTTTGACCTGACTTTGACCTTGAGACAATTATAATTTACAAAAAAACATTGCTTGACAAATAACATTGAATATTGATCAGAAAACCATAATGAACATATTTAACAATGAGAGTGATGCTGTTTATTATTCCTATTCCGGGATTCCCGGTTTTAGATCCGCAGCAGAAAAAATGCCTATATTCTTCCCGGTTGCATCTTCAAGCTCGTAGGAATTCGTTCCTCGCTTAGAGATGATTTTGCATAAAATGTACGATGGCCCTAACTTTGCGTTAAAGTTTTCCCCTGCCGAAGACTGTGAAAAGCTTTTTCTATATACCTTCTGGCCAACCGTGTAAACTGGCGCTGGCTTCCGAAAGCGAAGGTTGTAAGTTTTTGTGCTTTTCTCGTGGGCTCTCTTTAAATTCTTGATCACGGTGCCGTAGACATCTTGATCGATTTGTAATTTTTTTTCCAGCCTGTCTTGCTCAGAGATCTCAGTGGTGATCACATCTAGCCGATGTTCGTCCCCACTAGCAACGATCTCGTGACCAAAGAGTATTCGATATGGTGAGAACCCTGTGGATGAATGCAGTGTATTGTTTAATGTACACTCAACTTCGGAGATTTTTGAGTCCCATGTTCGTTGGTCCGACTTAACGTAAGTCCGGATGCAAGCATTTATGGTTCTGTTCAACCGCTCTACTGGGTTTGCTTGGCTGTGGTGGCGAGCATTGGCCCAGTGCACCACGTTATATTCTCTCAAGAAATCTTTGAAATTTTTACTCAAAAACTGCTAGCATTGTCCGTTATTAGGATTTCGGGTACAGAATACCGCCGAAACCACTGTTCTTTTAATGTCTTGATAACTAGATCAGCACTAATCTTTTTCACCGGGAACAGTAAAGTCCACTTCGAAAATATGTCCATCAGGACGAGCAAATGCATATTGCCTGATTTGGAACGAGGAAGCGATTGGATAAAATCAATGGCTAAGATTTGAAAAGGTTTTGTGGAAATTCTTTGCTTTCCCATCACGGGATGCTGTGACGTAGTTGCAGGCTTGCACTCCCTACAAACCGTACATTTTTCAACAAACTCTCGAACTGTGGTGGCCATTCTCGGCCAAAAATATTTTTTTCTGATCTTGTCTAACATCTTCTCGTATCCGATATGAAGGGACCGTTCATGTTCGGTTTTCAAAACTCGCTCCTGTGATTCCTTTGGCAGACAGAGTTTCCATTCAAACTGATAATCGAGCGATTCCGTTTTGGAAGGAACAAATTTATAAAGACTCCCATTCTCTACTTTAAAATCTAGGTTTTCATCAGGCGAATCTTGCACCTTCTGTAGGAGAGTGGAGTACCAGCTATCTTGCGTCTCCACTGCGTCCAGTGCGTCCACCGCACGCGAGAGAGCATCAGGGATAATGTTATCCCTCCCGCGCCGATGTCGTATTTCTAAATCATAAGCTTGCAGCTCGATACTCCAGCGACTAAGCCTTGAAGAAGTTCTCCACTTTCCTCTCATAATGTGTGTGAGAGCCGAAGCATCGGTCACGACAACAAAATGGGATCCCTCAATGTAAGCACGAAACTTGTTGATGGCTGAAATCACGGCAAGCCCTTCCTTCTCCGACGCAGCATAGGCTTGCTGAGCAGGAGAAAGCTTTTGGGAAAAGTATGCCACCACCCTCTCACCATCGCTATGTTCCTGAACTAAAATCGCAGCTATGGCAGTATCGCTCGCATCACTTTGAATTTGAAACGGTAAGTCAAAGTTAGGATTGCATAGAACAGGAGCGCTTATTAAACATTCTTTAATACGAATGAATGCTTGCTCCGCTAAATCATTCCATTTAATCGTTTTAGGTTTTTTCTTAAGGAGATCTGTTAATGGAGAAGTGAACTCACTAAAGTGAAGTATAAATCTCCTGTAGTAATTGACCATGCCCAAAAACCTACGAAGAGAGCGTATCGACGACGGACGTTCATAGTTGACAATCGCCTCAACTCTCTCCGGGTTTGGTCGGAGGCCGTCGGGTGAGAGAATATAGCCTAAATATGGAAGCTCATTTAAACAAAACTTTGATTTTTCAGTGTTAATCGAAAGGTTTGCCCTTTTTAGCCGCTTCGCGACTTCACGAAGACTTTCAAGGTGTGCCTCAAATGGATTGCTCACCACCACAATATCATCGAGGTAAACAAATACATTTGGTTCCAGTTCACCATATCCCAAGACCTTGTCCATCAGCCTGGCCAGGGTAGCCGGACTATTGACGAGTCCAAAGGGTAGCCTGGTGAACTGGAACAATCCTCTCCCAAGCACCGAGAATGCCGTATACCTGCGCGAGTCAGGATCAAGTGGAATTTGTAAAAACGCCTTAGTAAGGTCAATAGTCGACAAATATTTACTTGATCCTAACATGCCCAGAATTCGATCCTGGTGTGGGAGGGGATAGGCATCCCTTTTCGTCCGTTCGTTCAAACGCCTTGCGTCCAAACATAAGCGTACCTCCCCAGTGGGCTTCAAAATGGGAACTGTACTCAAAGCCCAGTCACTTTTACTCTTCTCTATTACTTTCAGTTCTAGCATCTTATCTAATTCTAGATTAATTTTTCGTTGCATATCTGGGGAAGTCGGGTATGGGTTAATTCTCACCGGCGGGGCTTTCATGAACTCTTCTTTGATCTCAATTTTGTGAGATATCACAGGAGTGATATCGAGCATTCCCCCTTTCACCTGAACTTTAAACATCCTCTTTACCTCTTCTAGCTTCCTTCTCTGTTCTTCGGTGAGAACTGTCTCTCCATTCTCTCCTAGGCTACTCTCTTCCATTATCTCACTCAACTCTAACTCCTCTACGGACAACGAAGGATGGAGATTAAAAGCTCGCCAAAAATCTTCGTATCCTAAGATTAGTCGTCGCTTGAGCTTTGGCACTACTAAAGCTGAAATTATGTGACACTGCTCATTGAATGAGACAGGTAAATTAACATATCCCTTTACCTCAATGGGCATTCCGGAGGCTGTCTTTACGGAAATTTCAGATGGGTATATTTTTAATTTAAGATCTTTGATCAATTTTTCTGAGCCCATACCAAGTACGGTTCTCTGAGCACCACTGTCCAAAAGACCGATAATATCTTTGCCTAGTATGCTGACTTTTACAAAAGGCCTAGCGTCTCCATCAAACTTAATAAAAAGTTCTTCTACGTCATGATCGGTTAAGTAATCATCGTCTGCTACTGGTTCAAAACCATTTTGCAGTAGATTGTTTGACATGTCGTTTAAATTGAGAGGGTTTGAGGATTCATTGCCAGCTCCCTCCCTTAAGCTGAGCTCTCCTCGTTTTTTTGACAAAGAGGGCATGTTTTTGTGAGTACATCTGGGAACCCACAAAGACGGCAAAACTTTAGCCGTTTTTGAGAGCATTCCCCATAGTGATGACCCTTATCTCTGCAGTTGTAACAGACTCCAATTGGTGGACGTTTGTACTGCTCTGCAAGTTTATCGAGTGTACTTTGGCTCGATCCTTCCATAGGATGGATGCTACCTTCTTGTTTCCCCTTCCCTTCGTCTTGACATTTATTTGTTTTTGGAGGTGGATTCTGCTCGTTTTTGAACTTGTCTTTCTTTGCAAAATTTTTGAAATTTTTCCCAGCACTACCTGTAGGTGCGTCTGTGTTAATTTCATTAACTTGACTAAATCGAGGTTTGTTAATATTATCTGAGGGTCGTTGGAAGCTGTTCCAATTATTTTCATCGACAATTCTACCAAATCGCTTCAATTTGGACAACGATTTAATTCCTGCTCCCGTCATGGCGTTCTTATAATCGAAACGCATGTTTCTCCATATGATTTCAAATTTACGCCTTTCAGAAATCGGACGTGTCATTGATTGGAACAATTTGATCATGTCGTGGAAATAATCGACAAACCTTTCTCCCCTCGTTTGTCTCCGATTGGTGGCCTGGATCTCTAACTGAAAATCTAGATCTGGAGGGAGAAACTCTCGCTTCAGTTCTCTTTTCAATTTAGACCAGTTATGAAACTCTCGGTTTTCCATCCCTTCAATAAACCAATCCTTTGCTCTTCCAGCAAATAAGTGGATTGCTCCCCGAAAAAGTTCTCGCTCTGAAATTTCCTCAGCCCTACATCTCATTCTGACTTCTTTGAGAAACTCTGCTAGTTTACGTCCATTGTCTTTGCCATCGTATTTCAGTCGCCAGTCTGAAATTGGCACTCGCTTTAACGATTTCAGATGCGTATTCCTATACTTTCTCCGATTCCTTCTCTCTTTTTCTAATGACCGTCCGGAAGAACTATATGATTCTGAGCTTTCGGTCGATGAGTGTTCATCGAACGTATCCGAAGAAGAGCTTTTCGTAAGAGATTTATTTTTCGTATGGAAAGATGATTTTGCTCTATCTCTGTCTACTTTTCTATGCACTTTTTTTGGTTTAATGTTTGTATAGTGTTCATTTTCGTTAAAGCTTTCCTCCGAATTACTACTAGTCTCGTCCGAAACTGAAGGAAACGAAACCTTATGTTTCACCTTCTTAGTCGGTTTATCCCTGTCGCTAACTTTGTTCACGCCTGTGTTTCCAGTAACCTTTGTATCCTTGCTATCCTCGACCGGCTTAAGGGGGTCGGGAAAGTCCAGTGATTTTGGTTCTGGTGTAATTTTCAATTTTTCGTTTAAATCCAAAAGTAATTTTTCAAGCTTTTTCTTCCTTTCGAAATTCTCTTTTGCCTCCCTTATAATTCTCTCTTCTATGGCTATTTCCCTTTCCCTTTGCTGTTTTTATTGCTCTGTAGTTTGAGCTACAAAGGCTTTGAAGTGTGTAATCAGATCTGTTGCTATTTCCTTATTTCCCTGTTCATATTTAGATAATTCTTCCATTATTAGTTTGGATCTGTGAACAGATGATTCCATTTCAGATTTTCTATCTTCCATCGATTTCTTTTGTACTCCCCCTCTAGCTTCCTCTTCTACTTCAGATTCCTTTCCACAAACGGTTTCGTTCAAAATTTCAATCTCTGTCCTAACCTCTTCCAAGGCTTGGCTAATGTCGTGTTCTAGCTGCTCTGGTTTCTCATTTTCATCCTTATGACGAACCGCACTGTCTGAGAAATGATTTTCAAAAGTCTGTGTAATGTGCTTGCTAATATTCATAATCTCGAGCGTATGTCTACGAGCTTCGGGAGCACGAGAGAGTAGAAAAATTCTTACCCTGTAGTGTATTAATCTCGTTTTGAGCTTTTCTCTCTGACGAGCATCAGTCTTCGGATTATCTAGTAATCCGTTGATTATAATTGATTTTGAATATATAATGGAAACTTCCCCCGCAACTTCTCTCCAAGTCGGCGAGTAAGTTACCGTAAAGGCATCTAAATTCTTCTCTTCCCTCATTCGATCTTTAAGCTTTCTTCTCTTTATACTCTCGTGTTCATTGGGTGCGCAAACTATGTTCCTGATCAATAATTCATGCTCTACTTCATCAAGCGATAGATGAGCGACATTTAAGTTCTTGTACATTGAATGCAAATCCATGTTGAATGAGCTTTCGTTCATTGAGTGTTTTGAAAAACAGTTCACGTCAATGGTAAGTATTATTTTAATAAATAATGAATAAAGCTTCGTTTAACTGAACTCTTTCGCTGTGTTTCGATTATTATGCAGAATCAAGACCCACTAAAGAAATTTTGTTTTTATCGGTAAGTATATTGAAAACCCGCTAAATGGTAAATTCACAATTACGAATGGTACCTTTTGTGAGTGTATGCGCACTAGTAAACACGGAAAACCACAAGCTATTCCCCCAAAAACTAGTGTGCACGTGTTCCCCCTCGAGCACTTTGCCTTCCACCGATTTGAGAATCTAATTTTCCCTGACTAAAGCACTTGGTTTTGACCTCTTGATTGGTATGTCTTTTAGTTGGGCGCCATTTGTTACTTGGCGGATCAGAAGGACCCGCTATTACGTTGCCCCTAGTCCCTGGTCAGAGCCACGGGGACCGTCTGGGGTGGACTCCAAAGGTCTCTTTTGCTGGCTAGCACGAGCTTGAGGTTCGGAGGCTCAAGGTCGGCTCACGGACATGGACACCAATCAAAGGATCAAAATGCACGGTCTTATCTTTTACACTTTTTTATTTTAATCTACTTACAATCATGTGTATGTGTGGGTGTGTAGAATAGTAAACTGTGGGCCGGCCGGCGAATGCGGGATTGCGGTTGGAAACGGTGGACTCGTCGGTGGGAAACTCGTGGGCGGTGACTCGTTGACTGTTGACTCGTTGTCGGTTGACTCGTTGTCGGTGGACTCGTAACGGACTCGTCGTTGCTGCCCCCTAAGGTGGGTTACTCGGGCCTGGCTGGCTCCGCGTGCTGGGCGACCTCGCTTGCTGGGGTTTCTCCTCGCGGTGCTACCGCGCGTTCGTGGGGTTTTCGCAAACCGTCGAGGTATCTCTCGGTTACTCGATGAGATGATCGCCACGTATAATGGCTTTTCTCTGATTGAGGATACGCCGTGGACCCTGTGGGGAATCGCTGATCCCGGACAGTAAGCCACTCCAATGGCTGCTGGGCAACACTTGCTGGGTCTTGATCCTGGGAATGAACGAGAGAACTGGCTACGGACTACTGGGCTTACTTAGATTGTCTTCCTTTACCTTTCCTATGGTGTAGTAGTTTCTACCAATGCTACTTCTTGCTTTTAAAACTTTAAATTTTTTATCTATAACTTTTTCCGTTTGTCTATCTGAACTCGTTGATGGTATAATCGAAAGTGATTTTAATATTTGCTGTAGAGGCCCAGTAGTCTCACTCTCTCTCTCTCTCTCTCTCTCTCTCTCTCTCTTTCATTTTCCCAACCCTTTCACCTTCCAGTGCTCTTTTTCCGCGGCTTTCCCATCCGTTTCCTGTTACCGCGATTTTTAGAATTTGTGTGTTTTGTGTATGTGTTGTTATAATATTTATTTATTTTATCCTAGTAGACCGTTTAGTTTTATTTTTAGTGCTTCCTATTTTAACATAATTTAGATACATACAAAATATGCTATACAATTTAACGTTAAATCATAGCAGAGAAAATTGACGTGATTTTAGACGATAAGTAGATACATATCTATATATTTATTCCATTTAGCTAGCCATAATATTGGTAACCACGATAGAGAGTAAATAAGTTCTCTCTATCTCTCACCACTCTTGCTTGCTCGTGATCGGTTTATAGGGCAAAAGTACCAGAACGGTAACAACTGTTCCTTAGAAAAAAATGATTTTTTTTAATGTTAAGATACATAACACCCCCCTTTTTACATTTCTTACAAAAGAAATGTATAGGATTCGCTCAAACTTTGAAAGGCCCAGAGGGCCGAGTCTCATATACCAATCGACTCAGCTTGACAAATCTGGACAACGTCTGTATGTATGTGTGCGTGTATGTATGTATGTGCAAATTGTCATGTAATTATCTCAGCAACGACTGAACCGATCTTACCGAAATTAGTTTCAAATGAGAAACCCAACGTTACCATTTGACACTATTATTTTTGTTTTTCGATATGTTTACTTTCTGAGATATGTATGATTTTGTCTAAACAGGACATGTTGTAAGCAAATAACTTTCGAACAAAGCAATATAGTCATACTAATCGCACATAATTAAAAAGCTTGTAAAAATACCTTTGAACAAGCTATAGATTGTCAAAATCCGTTCACGAGCGGCGGAGATATTAATCATTTTGTATTTTTATTCCTCGCTTACCAATTTTCACTAACTAAAAATGAGACCGTTACATACAGAGTATCGCTTTACTGGTGTTTTAGGGTCAAAACTAAACCGATTTTGAATATCCGGGTACGAAAACACATCTGCGTGATTCAAGGAATTCAATTCCGAAAACATTTTGTGAATTTACTAAATAAGTAATTATCTATTTATCAAAATTGAATACGCCAGTTCACTTCAAAGAGAAAACAATGTGTAAATTCACTTCAAAGTGAAATTTTGTCCAGAATTGATGTATTTACCCGTTGGATTAAACATTGCGTTCAATCGAGAGAAAGAGGTTGGATGGTATATGAATACACAGATTACCAAGTAATCCACCTAGTAGTGAGAAAATAGATTTCTAATATAATTCATATTCATATTATACTCGTAGCATCACTGAGAGAAACTGTATTTTTTAATAACAAAATTCTAGTGAAAATTTGTCTTTTTTATGTTATACTGATCATGGCGTAAAAATTACCAGTTTCATTGTATATAATAAAGATGCATGGAATCAAAATTTCGCCCAATATACAAAAATAATGTCACCGCACTAACCATCATTTACCATTCCTCACTAGACCATTCAAGGCTGTCTTGAAAGGGCTACCACAAGGTCAAAGTTTGGATGAAATATCCAACGAATTGAAAAATTTACTTGGCTTTTCTCCTGGTCAAGTTATTCTTATGAAGAGAAAAGCTAGCGGCGATAACACGCCAGTACGCTCTGGAATTATCCACGAGCTTTATTTAATTCTATTGCGATCCTTCGCAAGCCCCTCGTCAAGATACTGCAAAGCACAACCCTACTGGGCAACGATCGACAGATAAGCGGAAGCTGTGAAACGAAGAGGAGGAATAACTGGTCGACGCAAAGAAGACAGAAGAAAAAGATCGCGCTACGAGTGCACTGAAATGTATCACGATTGAATTGTTTATTTTCTATTTGCTATTTATTGATTTAAAAGATTTATCGCCGCTATACGCTGTACTGCGTATTATTGAATTCATAGTTGGAACCTGTGTACATTTTTCGCGACATGTCAAGCCACCCGTACATTCACGCTCTGCTGAAAATGTCTCATGTCTCAAACAGGTTAGCTTCCAAGCCTCGATGGTTGGTCTCGTGACATGTCATGGAATTTAAATGCGTCATCGGTCTTAAGACTGGTCATGAGGATAATTTACCTGTCGCGCGTAAGGCGATACCAGTCACACAGTTTACGAACCTGTACAAAGATGAACATTTTGTTATGGTTTGCTTGTTTGACCTGTATCTTATTCTTGATCGTTTAAGTACCGTGCAGTGGCAGATAAACGCAATGGTGACGCTATATAAATTCAATTATTTTGAACTTTTTCAACTTTTTGATAGTAAATGTAGCGAGTTACGAGGAGTTAAAAATCAATAGTTTTAGACATTTTAAACGCACACTGGGAAGTAAATGCGTCAAAATTGAAAATTTTTCATCTTTTCACAGATAAATATTGTTCGTTATTGCAAGCTACGAGGAGTTGAAAATCAATAGTTTTAGACATTTTAAACGCACACTGGGAAGTAAATGCGTCAAAATCGAAAAAAATTCAACTTTTCACAGATAAACATTGTTTGTTATTGCGAGTTAAGAGGTGTTGAAAATCAATAATTTTAGACATTCGTAACCCAACTTTGTACCGGGAAACAAGTGCTTTTTGTTCTCTCCGGTGTGGTTTAGTTTTTTCGGTGGTACGAAGGTGCTTGCTGTGGCAGAGGCTGCAGTAAAGCATTACTAATAAACAGTCCCGCGAGTGATAATTGTTATCTGCGATATCAGTTAAAGTAGTGCAGTGAAGTGCGTTACTAAACATTTTTCTTGCCTGAAAGACGGCTTTGTTTAGACGAGCTATATCAGCTCTACTGTGTGAAGGTCACGCGGGTGACGGATAAAAGAAACGAAGGATCAATTCACCTACCAGCTCGTCAGGAACCAACTGGTGAAGTGTTTCGTTTTTTACTTTTCTTATCGATTTTTTTTCTTTTTATTGCTTTTGATTTTTTATTTTGATTTAAGTTAAACAGTGCGGTCGAGCGTGTTGCTCCCGCAACAAAATGGAGCAAACAGAAGGATCACCCTCCGAAGAGGAATATTATGAAGAAGAACGTATATCTGATACTGAGACAGATAATGTTATGGTCGATCCACTTCCCCCACTTTCCCCCAATGTCTCACAGCCCCCCCGAGTCAAGGTTTACCAGGATGGATCCGCTGGTCCTTGGGTGGTATACTTTCGGCCCAAAAATAAACCGTTAAACAGCATAACTGTTGCACGGGAGCTGACAAAACGGCTCGGCCGTAACCGAGATTAAAAAGGTTCAGTCAGATAAACTGCGCGTAGTCGTTACTGACTTGAAACAGGCCAATGATATCGTTAGCAATAGCCTCTTTACGCTGGAGTATCGCGTCTACATCCCTTCTCGTGATGTGGAGATCGACGGTGTGGTAAGTGATGCGGGTCTAACTGTCGATGATCTGATGAATGATGGGGCTGGCCGCTTTAAGGACCCTAACCTTCAATCAGTTAAGATTTTGGAGTGCAAGCAATTGCACTCAAAGTCCATCGAAGATGGTAATTACTATCCATCAGACTCGTTTCGCGTAACCTTCGCCGGATCTGCACTTCCGAGCTACGTTGAAGTGGGAGGAGCTCGTCTACCTGTACGCCTGTTTGTACCGCGGGTCATGAATTGTTCCAATTGCAAGCAGCTAGGTCACACGGCCACCTACTGTAGCAACAAGCAACGGTGCGGTAAATGTGGGGAACGCCATGCGGATGATACTTGCAGTAGGCCCGCTGAGAAGTGTGTTTACTGTGGGGAGAATCCGCATGCACTTTTGACATGCCTAACGTACAAACTTCGCGCGGATAAACTGAAGCGATCCGCCAAAGATCGCTCCAGACGCTCTTACGCAGAAATGCTTAAAAGAGCTTTTCCACTTATCTCCGAAAACCCATTCGCTCTCTTGCCAACTGACGATAACGCCTCTAACGACCCTTGCGAGGGGCATTCTTTGGCTCCGCTTGGAAACTCTAGGAAAAGACCTATTCAAAACTCACCTGAACTTCCTCGTAAGGGTCCTAGGTTGTCCCAAACAAGGGTACAAAATAAAAATAATTCATCAACTGGAAGTGCTGGTACAAATCCGAAGATAATACCTCCTGGTTTTGGGAAATTGAGATACAACCAGGAGTTCCCAGCACTCCCCGGGGCACCAAAAATCCCAAGTGCTCCAATTTTACAGTCAGAAACTCAACCTAAAACGGGATTCCTTAAATTTTCTGACATTGTGGACTGGATATTCACAGCTTTCAACATTACCGATCCTATGAAAAGCTTGCTGGTTGCTATTCTACCAACAGTAAGAACATTTTTAAAACAGTTGACTGAACAATGGCCCCTCCTTACAGCGATCGTATCCTTCGATGGCTAACTTATTAGACGGAATCACGGATCTGATCACTGTTTTACAGTGGAACTGCAGAAGTATTATCCCCAAAATTGATTCATTAAAACACTTGCTAAATTACAATCATTGTGATGCATTTTCCCTATGTGAAACATGGCTAACTTCTAATATAAACCTCAACTTCCACGATTTTAACATTATCCGCTTGGATCGAGAAGACTCATATGGGGGGGTACTTTTAGGGATCAAAAAGTGCTACCCCTTCAATCGAATCAACCTCCCTTCGACGCCAGGCATTGAAGTTGTCGCTTGTCAAACAACAATCAAAGGCAAAGATCTTTGCATTGCTTCTATTTACATTCCTCCTAGGGCCATGATGGGATATCGAAGATTCTCCAACGTGATTGAACACCTTCCCTCGCCCCGCCTGCTTCTTGGAGACTTTAACTCTCACGGTACGGGGTGGGGCTGTCTATACGACGATAATCGATCTTCGACAATTCAAGACCTTTGTGACAACTTCAATATGACAATTCTGAACACAGGGGAAATGACACGAATTCCTAGACCACCTGCGCAAGCAAGTGCACTGGACATATCTTTATGCTCGACATCACTACGGTTAGATTGCAAGTGGAAGGTAATATCTGATCCCCACGGTAGTGACCACTTACCAATTATAATTGCAATCACCACTGGTTCAAGACCATCGACACCAATCAATGTTCCCTATGACCTCACACGAAACATTGATTGGAAGAGCTACGCTGCTGAGATATCCAAAACTATCGATTCAACACAGATACTTCCCCCGGAGGAAGAATATAAGTTTTTGTCCAACTCGATTCTCGATAGCGCGATTCAAACTCAGACGAAACGAGTACCCGACGTGAACACCCAAAAACGTCCTCCCAACCCGTGGTGGGACAAAGAGTGCTCAGACGTGTACGCGGAGAAAGCTGCCGCGTATAAAACCTTCCGGAACGACGGGTTAGTTGCTAGTTATCGAGTGTACGCGATATTAGAAAAGCGAATGAAAAATTTAATGAAAGCTTAGAAACGCAGTTACTGGCGCCGGTTTGTCGACGGGTTAACAAGAGAAACATCGATGAGCACTCTTTGGGGCACGGCCCGACGTATGCGAAACCGAAACAGTACTAACGAGAGCGTGGAATATTCAAACCGTTGGATATTCGATTTCGCCAAGAAGGTTTGTCCGGATTCCGCCCCGGCACAGAAAATCTACCGCGCCGCGTCGCCTTACAATACCGCGAACGAAACACCGTTTACGATGGTGGAGTTCTCACTTGCTCTCTTATCATGTAACAATAAAGCCCCGGGGCCAGATAGAATTAAATTCAACTTATTGAAGAATCTGCCAGACTCTGCCAAAAGACGCTTGTTGAATTTATTTAATAGGTTTCTTGAGGGTAACATTGTCCCACATGACTGGAGACAGGTGAGGGTCATCGCCATCCAAAAACCAGGAAAACCAGCCTCCAACCATAATTCGTATCGTCCGATTGCAATGCTGTCCTATATCCGGAAGTTGTTCGAGAAAATGATCCTGTTTCGGCTCGACAATTGGGTCGAAACAAATGGCTTACTGTCAGATACACAATTTGGCTTCCGCAAAGGCAAAGGGACGAACGATTGCCTTGCGTTGCTCTCAACAGAAATTCAAATGGCATATGCTAACAAAGAGCAGATGGCATCAGTATTCTTGGATATTAAGGGGGCTTTCGATTCAGTTTCGATCAACATTCTTTATGAGAAGTTGCACCAGCATGGTCTTTCGCCAATTTTAAATAACTTTTTGCTAAACCTGTTGTCTGAAAAACAAATGCATTTCTCGCATGGCGATTTATCGACATCACGATTTAGCTACATGGGCCTTCCCCAGGGCTCATGTCTAAGCCCTCTCCTCTACAATTTTTACGTGAATGACATTGACGAATGTCTTGTCAATTCCTGCACGCTAAGGCAGCTTGCAGATGACGGTGTGGTCTCTATTA
Source organism: Topomyia yanbarensis (assembly GCF_030247195.1). Lineage (NCBI taxonomy): Eukaryota > Metazoa > Arthropoda > Insecta > Diptera > Culicidae > Topomyia > Topomyia yanbarensis. The sequence goes on from NC_080670.1 coordinate 117,913,338, forward strand.
CAGGTCCTAAAGCCGTCGACTTGCAAGGACCACTGCAAGATACCTTGGACAATTTGTCTGCTTGGGCTCTCCAACTGGGTATCGAGTTCTCCACGGAGAAAACTGAGCTAGTCGTATTTTCTAGAAAGCGTGAACCAGCGCAACTACAGCTTCAATTAATGGATCAAACTATTGCTCAGGCTTCAACATTCAAATATCTCGGGGTATGGTTCGACTCTAAAGGTACCTGGGGATGTCACATTAGGTATCTGAAACAGAAGTGCCAACAAAGGATCAACTTTTTCCGTACAATAACTGGAACATGGTGGGGTGCCCATCCAGGAGACCTAATCAGGCTGTACCAAACAACGATATTATCAGTGTTGGAGTACGGATGTTTCTGCTTTCGCTCCGCTGCGAACATACACTTCATCAAACTGGAGCGAATCCAGTATCGTTGCTTGCGTATTGCCTTGGGTTGCATGCACTCGACCCATACGATGAGTCTCGAAGTGCTGGCGGGCGTTCTTCCGCTGAAAAATCGATTCTGGGACCTCTCATATCGATTGCTCATTCGATGCGATATTCTGAACCCATTGGTGATTGCAAATTGCGAAAGGCTTGTCGAGCTTAATTCTCAGACCCGATTCATGTCCTTGTACTTCGATTACATGGCACAGAACATCAATTCATCTACGTATAACGTCAACCGTGCTCATCTCTTAGATACTTCTGATCCAACTGTATTTTTCGATACATCCATGAAGGAAGAGCTTTGTGGAATTCCGGATCATATTCGCCCACAAGTGGTCCCAAATATTTTCTATAACAAATACCATCAAGTCGACCGCGCCAAAATGTTCTACACTGACGGATCAATTCTCGACGGGTCCACAGGCTTCGGTATCTTCAACGAAAATCTTGCTGCCTCATTCAAACTCAATGATCCTGCTTCAATTTACGTCGCAGAATTAGCTGCCATTCAGTATACTCTCGGGATCATTGACACCCTGCCCTCAGACCATTACTTCATCGTTTCGGATAGTCTCAGCTCCATTGAGGCCATCCGTGCGGCGAAGCCTGGAAAGCACTCACCGTATTTCCTGGGGAAAATACGGGAATATCTGAGTGCTTTATCTGAAAAATCTTACCAGATTACCTTGGTTTGGGTCCCGTCACATTGTTCTATTGCGGGCAATGAGAAGGCGGACTCTTTAGCCAAGGTGGGCGCATTAGAAGGCGACACTTACGAAAGACCAATTTGCTTCAACGAATTTTTCAGTATCTCTCGTCAGAGGACGCTCGATAGTTGGCAAACCTCATGGAGCAATGGGCATCTGGGACGGTGGCTACATTCCATTATCCCGAAGGTATCAACGAATGCTTGGTTTAAGGGGTTGGATGTGAACCGGGACTTTATTCGTACGATGTCAAGGATCATGTCCAACCATTACTCGTTTGACGCGCATCTCCGTCGTATAGGGCTTGCTGAAAATAATCATTGTGTTTGTGAGAACGGCTATCACGACATCGAGCATGTTGTTTGGCTGTGCGCAGAGTACTGTGTTGCCAGGTCCCAACTAATAGATTCCCTTCGGGCCCGAGGTAGATCACCCTATGTGCCAGTCCGGGACGTCCTGGCAAGCCGTGACCACCCCTATATTTTTCTTATCTATATCTTTTTGAAAACCATTGATGTCCAAGTTTAATACATTTTACCCTCTCTCATTCACAGTAGAATCTCACCAACCTATCCCTGTATATACAATATGGCATTGCTTCACGAGTCTTCGGTGCACACTCTTCTTGATAACCGTCTATCCAGACCATCATGACATACCGCACATGCAGATGATATAGAGTGCCAATAATTATCCGAAATATCGACCCTCCCCTCGCCCCTGCGATTACAGGCTGGAAACTACAACACTACAACAAAGTGTGCATATCCGCCACAATGATCAATCAGCAAACGACGATGTCAATTACACAATATGTATCCCACTTCCTACCCTTTTCCTTTACTTACATAAGAGGGGAGCAAGCCGCCCCTAAATACGGCTTTCCCTTCCCCCACTAACATGTGACATGTAATATAAAAAAAAAATGAATTATCGGCCTCGTTAAGCTACAGCATTTGGGCCTAAATAAACGTATTTTAAGATATAAAATAATAATTTTAGACATTTTAAACGCACACTGGGAGGTAAATGCGTCAAAATTGAAATTTTTTTCATCTTTTCACAGATAAATATTGTTTGTTATTGCAAGTTAAGAGGTATTGAAAATCAATAGTTTTAGACATTTTAAACGCACAAGGGGAAGTAAATGCGTCAAAATTGAAATTCTTTCATCTTTTAACAGATAAATATTGTTCGTTATTGCAAGCTACGAGGAGTTGAAAATCAATAGTTTTAGACATTTTAAACGCACACTGGGAAGTAAATGCGTTAAAATCGAAAAATTTTCAACTTTTCACAGATAAACATTGTTTGTTATTGCGAGTTAAGAGGTGTTGAAAATCAATCGTTTTAGACATTTTAAACGCACAAGGGGAAGTAAATGCGTCAAAATCGAAAAATTTTAATCTTTTCACAGATAAATATTGTTCGTTATTGCAAGCTACGAGGAGTTGAAAATCAATAGTTTTAGACATTTTAAACGCACACTGGGAAGTAAATGCGTCAAAATCGAAAAAAATCCAACTTTTCACAGATAAACATTGTTTGTTATTGCGAGTTAAGAGGTGTTGAAAATCAATAGTTTTAGACATTTTAAACGCACACTGGGAAGTAAATGCGTCAAAATTGAAAATTTTTCAACTTTTCACAGATCAATATTTTTTTGTTATTGCGAGTTACGAGGTATTGAAAATCAATAGTTTTAGACATTTTAAACGCACACTGGGAAGTAAATGCGTCAAAATCGAAAAATTTTCAACTTTTCACAGATAAACATTGTTTGTTATTGCGAGTTAAGAGGTGTTGAAAATCAATAATTTTAGACATTTTAAACGCACACTGGGAGGTAAATGCGTCAAAATTGAAAATTTTTCATCTTTTCACAGATAAATATTGTTTGTTATTGCAAGCTAAGAGGTATTGAAAATCAATAGTTTTAGACATTTTAAACGCACAAGGGGAAGTAAATGCGTCAAAATTGAAATTTTTCATCTTTTAACAGATAAATATTGTTCGTTATTGCAAGCTACGAGGAGTTGAAAATCAATAGTTTTAGACATTTTAAACGCACACTGGGAAGTAAATGCGTTAAAATCGAAAAATTTTTAACTTTTCACAGATAAACATTGTTTGTTATTGCGAGTTAAGAGGTGTTGAAAATCAATCGTTTTAGACATTTTAAACGCACAAGGGGAAGTAAATGCGTCAAAATCGAAAAATTTTAATCTTTTCACAGATAAATATTGTTCGTTATTGCAAGCTACGAGGAGTTGAAAATCAATAGTTTTAGACATTTTAAACGCACACTGGGAAGTAAATGCGTCAAAATCGAAAAAAATCCAACTTTTCACAGATAAACATTGTTTGTTATTGCGAGTTAAGAGGTGTTGAAAATCAATAGTTTTAGACATTTTAAACGCACACTGGGAAGTAAATGCGTCAAAATTGAAAATTTTTCAACTTTTCACAGATCAATATTTTTTTGTTATTGCGAGTTACGAGGTTTTGAAAATCAATAGTTTTAGACATTTTAAACGCACACTGGGAAGTAAATGCGTCAAAATCGAAAAAATTTCAATTTTTCACAGATAAACATTGTTTGTTATTGCGAGTTAAGAGGTGTTGAAAATCAATAATTTTAGACATTTTAAACGCACACTGGGAGGTAAATGCGTCAAAATTGAAAATTTTTCATCTTTTCACAGATAAATATTGTTTGTTATTGCAAGTTAAGAGGTATTGAAAATCAATAGTTTTAGACATTTTAAACGCACAAGGGGAAGTAAATGCGTCAAAATTGAAAAATTTTAAACTTTTCACAGATCAATATTTTTTTGTTATTGCGAGTTACGAGGTTTTGAAAATTAATAGTTTTAGACATTTTAAACGCACACTGGGAAGTAAATGCGTCAAAATCGAAAAATGTTCAACTTTTCACTGATAAACATTGTTTGTTATTGCGAGTTAAGAGGTGTTGAAAATCAATAATTTTAGACATTTTAAACGCACACTGGGAGGTAAATGCGTCAAAATTGAAATTTTTTCATCTTTTCACAGATAAATATTGTTTGTTATTGCGAGTTAAGAGGTATTGAAAATCAATAGTTTTAGACATTTTAAACGCACAAGGGGAAGTAAATGCGTCAAAATCGAAAAATTTTCAACTTTTCACAGATAAACATTGTTTGTTATTGCGAGTTAAGAGGTGTTGAAAATCAATCGTTTTAGACATTTTAAACGCACAAGGAGAAGTAAATGCGTCAAAATCGAAAAATTTTAATCTTTTCACAGATAAATATTGTTCGTTATTGCAAGCTACGAGGAGTTGAAAATCAATAGTTTTAGACATTTTAAACGCACACTGGGAAGTAAATGCGTCAAAATCGAAAAAATTCAACTTTTCACAGATAAACATTGTTTGTTATTGCGAGTTAAGAGGAGTTGAAAATCAATAGTTTTAGACATTTTAAACGCACACTGGGAAGTAAATGCGTCAAAATTGAAAATTTTTCAACTTTTCACAGATCAATATTTTTTTGTTATTGCGAGTTACGAGGTTTTGAAAATCAATAGTTTTAGACATTTTAAACGCACACTGGGAAGTAAATGCGTCAAAATCGAAAAATGTTCAACTTTTCACAGATAAACATTGTTTGTTATTGCGAGTTAAGAGATGTTGAAAATCAATAATTTTAGACATTTTAAACGCACACTGGGAGGTAAATGCGTCAAAATTGAAATTTTTTCATCTTTTCACAGATAAATATTGTTTGTTATTGCGAGTTAAGAGGTATTGAAAATCAATAGTTTTAGACATTTTAAACGCACAAGGGGAAGTAAATGCGTGAAAATTGAAAATTTTTCATCTTTTAACAGATAAATATTGTTCGTTATTGCAAGCTACGAGGAGTTGAAAATCAATAGTTTTAGACATTTTAAACGCACACTGGGAAGTAAATGCGTCAAAATCGAAAAATTTTCAACTTTTCACAGATAAACATTGTTTGTTATTGCGAGTTAAGAGGTGTTGAAAATCAATCGTTTTAGACATTTTAAACGCACAAGGGGAAGTAAATGCGTCAAAATCGAAAAATTTTAATCTTTTCACAGATAAATATTGTTCGTTATTGCAAGCTACGAGGAGTTGAAAATCAATAGTTTTAGACATTTTAAACGCACACTGGGAAGTAAATGCATCAAAATCGAAAATTTTTCAACTTTTCACAGGTCAATATTTTTTGTTATTGCGAGTTACGAGGTTTTGGAAATCAATAGTTTTAGACATTTTAAACGTACACTGGGAAGTAAATGCGTCAAAATCGTAAAATTTTCAATTTTTCACAGATAAACATGGTTTGTTATTGCGAGTTAAGAGGTGTTGAAAATCAATAGTTTTAGATATTTTAAACGCACACTGGGAAGTAAATGCGTCAAAATCGAAAAATTTTCAACTTTTCACAGATAAACATTGTTTGTTATTGCGAGTTAAGAGGTGTTGAAAATCAATCGTTTTAGACATTTTAAACGCACAAGGGGAAGTAAATGCGTCAAAATCGAAAAATTTTAATCTTTTCACAGATAAATATTGTTCGTTATTGCAAGCTACGAGGAGTTGAAAATCAATAGTTTTAGACATTTTAAACGCACACTGGGAAGTAAATGCATCAAAATCGAAAATTTTTCAACTTTTCACAGGTCAATATTTTTTGTTATTGCGAGTTACGAGGTTTTGGAAATCAATAGTTTTAGACATTTTAAACGTACACTGGGAAGTAAATGCGTCAAAATCGAAAAATTTTCAAGTTTTCACAGACAAATATTTTTCGTTATTGCGAGTTACTAGGAGTTGAAAATCAATAGTTTTAGACATTTTAAACGCACACTGGGAAGTAAATGCGTCAAAATTTGAAAATTTTCATCTCTTCACAGATAAATATTGTTTGTTATTGCGAGTTAAGAGGTGTTGAAAATCAGTCGTTTTAGACATTTTAAACGCACAAGGGGAAGTAAATGCGTCAAAATTGAAAATTTTTCATCTTTTCACAGGTAAATATTGTTCGTTAGTGCAAGCTACGAGGAGTTGAAAATCAATTGTTTTAGACATTTTAAACGCGCACTGGGAAATAAATGCGTCAAAATCGAAAATTTTACAACTTTTCACAGATAAATATTGTTTATTATTGCGAGTTACGAGGAGTAGAAAATCAATAGTTTTAGACATTTTAAACGCACACTTGAAAGTGAATAATAATGGAAAAAAAATCTACTTTCACACAATTTTTTTTTGTTATTGCTAGTTACGTGAAGTTGAAAAACGATAGTTTTGGACTTTTTAGACACACATTAGTAAGTAAATGCGTAAAAATGGAAAATTTTTCAACTTTTCGCTAATTTTTTTTGTTTTTCGAGTTACAGGAAGATTCCGTTTTGGCACGTTCCGTTGTTGGCATGCTCCCATTTTGGCACACTCCGATTTTGGCAACAAATGGGTTCCGTTTTTGTCAACATTCTTGTTGTACATAATAAATCTTTTAAAAATGTGCAATAGATATTTTTTGTATCAATTGACATTGCATTTTACTTTATTTCCAAACATGGGAGTCATATTAATCCTCAAAAGCCCAAATCATTTTTTTTTAATTTTGTTAAAATTGTCTTACAGTTTCAATACTTTACTGTGATAATTTTGTGATGTTTTTTGCAATGTTGTTTTAAAAAAGCGTTATGCATTTAAAGGTTAAGGTGAAGATATGCGGAAGCCACGTTGCTAGGCACCGACTCGTTTGTTTACATTAGGAAAAACTGAAATCTGAAGTGAAAATTCAAACGCACAAATGAGAGTTTCCGAACATTTTTCTTTGGTCATCTGCACATTGGCAGAAAATTTGAAGTTTTGTTAGTAAACGATTAAAGTTTCGCGAGTGTTTTTGAAGTGGTGTGTTAAAAAAGTGCATTTGAAAAAGTGCAATGAAAACGAGAAGTGTTTCGAAAAGAAACCCCAAGTGAAGAGGGGCGATATTTTCGCACAAAATAGGAGCTACAGATGGCATTCCGTCAAAAACTCGGATTGATTGTATAGGAAAATATTCTAGCTTCCTTAAGTAGCAGTTTCGTGGCACACCAGCAAGGTTAGTGTATTGAAAAACGTATTTTTATATTTGCTCATGTCAAATACATGGTTAGGCAGGGGAGAGGGGTGTGTGTGGCGCAGCAGCTATGTTGTGGCTCGCATGTATAATGTCCTTAACTATGTTTTACACTATATGTGTCGTATTTAATGATAACAATAAGTATAGAAATGTATTGTTTATGTATAATACAAGTGGTAGCAGTGTAACTAGTGTTAGACGGAATCAATTTTTATAGTCGAATGCAGATGAATGCGCTACACCGCATAATACAACGTCACTACAAAACTTGGCACTAAATTTGCAATACATATCGAAAGCCCGTATTTAGGAATACAAAACTGATAGCTCCCAAATAGTTTACGATGTCTTTTTGAAAATGCATTTTCAGATATAGTGCACTTTATATTCGTAAATGTTGATTTTGCAAACCTCCCTAGGTGCCAAAATTTTCGGGTAAAAAGAAATAATAAATTAACACCAAACATGAAATCAGCGACGTAAAATTACCCCAATGTGAAGTTTTTTATCAAATTCGGATCCCTTTTGAGGTTTTGACCGACTTTTTTATGGAAGGTGATCACTGTGTGAAGACTGAATTTGATAAACATATGAATAAAATTGAATTTTCTTATTTTTTCCTTTCATCTAATTCCATTTCACACATGGTTTAAAATCCTTGAAACATTTTTGAAGTCGTAAATTGAAAATCCAAACTTTAAAAATAAGGTTCAATTTTTGGCACGGTTCCGGTTTTGGCAACAGAAAAAAATAAAATTGTTGCCAAAAACGGAATCCTACTGTACTAGGATATGAAAATCACTAGTTTTGAACATTTTAAACGCACATGGGGAAGTAAATGCGTCAAAATCGCAAAATTCACTTTTTACAGATGAATGTTGCTTGTTTTTCCGAGTTATTAGGACTTGAAAATCAAAGGTTTTGAACATTTGAAATGCACAACGGGAAGTAATTTCGACAAAATGGAAATTTAAAAATGCGTTTAAAATTAGAGGTGTGCCCAGCGCCGCCGCGCCGACGGTTGCAGGTAAAAATAGTAAACAACTCGTAATAACAAACAATGTTTATCTGCGAAAAGTTGAAAATTTTTCGATTTCGATGCATTTACTTCCCAATGTGCGTTTAACATGTCTAAAACTATTGATTTTCAACACCTCGTAACTCGCAATAACAAACAATGTTTATCTGTGAAAAGTTGAAAATTTTTCGATTTTGACGCATTTACTTCTAAAATGTCTAAAATTATTGATTTTCAACACATCTTAACTCGCAATAACAAACAATGTTTATCTGTGAAAAGATGAATTTTTTTTCGATTTTGACGCATTTACTTCCCAGTGTGCGTTTAAAATGTCTAAAACTATTGATTTTCAACACCTCTTAACTCGCAATAACAAACAATGTTTATCTGTGAAAAGTAGATTTTTTTTCGATTTTGACGCATTTACTGCCTAGTGTGCGTTTAAAATGTCTAAAACAATTGATTTTAAACACCTCTTAACTCGCAATAACAAACAATGTATATCTGTGAAAAGATGAATTTTTTTCGATTTTGACGCATTTACTGCCTAGTGTGCGTTTAAAATGTCTAAAACAATTGATTTTAAACATCTCTTAACTCGCAATAACAAGCAATGTTTATCTGTGAAAAGTTGAAGATTTTCGATTTTGATGCATTTACTTCCCAGTGTGCGTTTAAAATGTCTAAAACTATTGATTTTCAACACCTCTTAACTCGCAATAACAAACAATGTTTATCTGTGAAAAGATGAATTTTTTTTCGATTTTGACGCATTTACTTCCCAGTGTGCGTTTAAAATGTCTAAAACTATTAATTTTCAACACCTCTAAACCGCAATAACAAACAATATTTATTTGTGAAATGTTGAAAGAAAAACAATTATCTCATTTTCTATATTTCCAATTATCCGCCAAAGTACGGTATCCACTATTTTACTCATTTTCAATACCGGTTCATTGTCGACATGTCACATAACAAGCAAACCTGTTTTTCTATTGTCGCGACCGTTCGCAAACGAACATACATGTCACAGTTCAGTAAATGTACAGCCGCTTGACAAACCAGTTTTGTTTTGAAACATGTACAAATTTTATGACATGTCACGGGGAAAATGTATCGTGTCATAGTACACGCGCTTGTGTCACATGTCGCAAGAATCCGCAACTTGTACATGTCACGAGCAAACATGCGACCAGTCACCAGATGACTGGTCATAACCATGACATTTTCCAGCTATTCAATTTGAATTTTTGAAGAATATTGAAATTCTGGTAGAAAAAATTAATATTGCTCTATAAAATATATTTACAATTTAACATAACCTTAGGTACTAGGAAAGTAGGTTAGAATCTGGTTGATGAACGAGAACTTGGATAGTAGGACGCCACTAAACATAATCTTTATGAACTAATTTGTATTTGAGCTAACCTACTGTATTTTCTAGGAGATTTATAACGACCCGAATAAAGCGTTACAATCACGGAATTTTCCTGCACGTTGTAGAAACAACAAATTCATTTTAACCGTAATGAGGTTAATAATTTGAAAGTATTTGAAAAAGCTCGTTTTATGTTCCACGTGCGAGTAAATTGGGAACATTATAGACGACATGGGGGCAGAATTCAAAATCTGACCCAGTGTCGTAGATTCCAAGGCTTTGGGCACGGCACACAAAATTGTCATTTGGATTCCAAATGTATGATCTGTAGTGATAAATCGCACACAAAAGATACTTGTCCGGTGAAAAAACCACAAAAATTCTACCTCCATGTTTGAAGTTTTTCAAACTGGGTGGGAATGTGCTAACAAAATTGTAATGAAATTAAAGTTTAACAATGACTTTAAAGAATCATTTAAATTTATTAAATTGGAATGCTCGTTCATTAAAAACGTGCGAAGACGAATTTTTCAACTTCTTGAGGATACATAATGTGCATATAGTCGTTGTGAACGAAACTTTCTTAAAACCAAATATTAACTTGAAGAATAACTCTAATTTTGTTATTCATCGATTTGATCGAATTGTTGGATTCAGCGGAGGAATCGCAATAGCGGTTAATCGTAGAATCAAACATTCCGTTACGCCGTCTTTTGACACCAAGGTGATCGAGAGTTTGGGTATCGATGATGAAACTGATCTTGGCATCATTTTATTGCTGCAGCCTATTTGCCTTTTCAGTGCACTGGCGAGCAAATTAATTACTTGAAAGGAGACTTACAAAAACTTACAAGAAATCGGTCGAAATTCTTCATAATCGGTGATTTTAACGCCAAACACCGATCCTGGAATAATGCTCAAAGCAATTCCAACGGTAAACTACTTTTTAATGATTACTCTGCTGGTTATTATTCATTTTTGTTCCCGAATGGACCTACGTGCTATTCGTCTGTAAGGAATCCATCAACAATAGATTTGGTTTTGACAGATCATGTAACTGTAGCGAATTGATTACACATGCTGACTTCGATTCTGATCATCTCCCAGTAACTTTTTCACTTTCTCAAGAAGCTGTTTCCAATCCCATTAGCTCAGTGTTCAATTATCACAAAGTGAATTGGGAAAGGTACAAAAACTTATATTGAGAATAATTTTAATCATGATCATGATTTAGTTGATGCTAGAAATTTATCAGTACCAACAACACAGAAAAAATTTAATACTCCTATTATTGACGACGATCTTCAACTTCTGATTCGCTTGAAGAATGTTCGAAGACGTCAATATCAACGTTCTCGTGATCCTGCTATGAAATGTATCTATCAGGATCTACAAAAAGAAATTAAGCATAGATTCACACTTTTAAGAATAGAAAATTTCGCAAAAGAGGTTGAACAAATCGAGCCATATTCCAAACCTTTCGGGAAACTTTCTAAGGTTCTTATGAAACCTCAGAAACCAATTCCAGCTTTGAAGGAAGGTGACCACATACTTCTTACAAACGAAGAAAAAACTCGAAAACTTGCTCAGCAGTTTGAGAGCGTCCATAATTTTAATCTCAACGTTGTGAGTTCTATTGAAACCGAAGTCTTACAAAAATATGAAAACTTTTCAAATCAAATATTGTCTCCAGACGAGATGGTTGAAGCAAACTATGATGAGATCAAATCCATCATGAAAAAGTTAAAAAATATGAAATCTCCAGGTTATGATGGAATTTTCAACATTCTTCTTAAAAACCTTCCCAAAATCACCATGAGATACTTGGTCAAAATATTCAACAAATGTTTTGAATTAGCATACTTCCCTGAAAGATGGAAAAATGCCAAGGTTATTCCTATTTTGAAGCCAGATAAAAACCCAGCAGAAGCATCTAGCTATCGACCAATTAATTTACTCTCCTCTATTAGTAAATTATTTGAAAAAATCATCCTAACTAGAATGATGTCACATATCAATGAGAATTCTATTTTTCTTCCCGAGCAGTTTGGATTTCGTATTGGACATTCAACTACTCATCAAATTGTGAGAGTAACTAACATGATAAAGGCTAATATCTCAGAGGGCTTTTCTACTGGAGTTGCTCTTCTAGACATCGAAAAAGCTTTCGGCAGTGTTTGGCACAAAGGATTAATTGCCAAAATGTGAGATTTCAATTTTCCAATTTACATAATAAATATAATTAAAAATTATCTTACTAACCGTACCCTACAGGTTTCTTATCAGAATTGTAAACCTAATAAGCTACCCCTTAAAGCAGGCGTCCCTCAAGGATCAAGCGTCGCACCAATCCTATACAATATTTTTACCTCTGATCTTCCAAATCTACCTACAGGCTGTAAAAAGTCACTTTTCTGTGATGATACTAGCATCTCAGCCACTGGTAGGAGTCGTCGTATTGTTTGCAGTCGACTGCTACGAAGCTTGAATATTTTCAACGATTACCTGAAAAAATGGAAAATTTACACTAATGCGTCAAAAACACAATTGATTGTGTTTCCGCATAAGCCAAGAGCTTCTTCTCTTAAACCAAATAATAACCATATTATTAAATTTAATGGTTTGAATTTAACGTGGTCCGATCAAGTTAAATACTTGTTTTTGATTTACGATAAAAAACTCACTTTTAAGGATCACATTGAAGGAATCCAAACAAAATGCAACAAATATATAAAATGTTTATACCCTCTCATAAATAGGAATTCTAGGTTCTGCTTAAAGAACAAACTATTAATTGTTAATTATTGTTGTACTACTAGGAAGAAAACGCTTCAAAGGATTCAGAATAAAATTCTGAAAATGATTTTGAAGCGTCTTCCCTGGTTTAGCACAAATGAGTTGCGCAGACTCGCAAATATAGAAACATTAGAAATTATGACGAACAGCATTACAAGCAACTTCCGACAAAAATCGTTGCAATCTTCAATTGCAACGATTAGCTCTCTTTATAGTTAATAAGTTAGTTTATAAGATTTGTTTAGCTCGTTATTCACAAGACAAGGTTTAAAATTTCCGACTGAAAAAATCACTTAACTGCGAAAGCATATTATATCTTAATAATAATTAACTGAATTATGTAAACAACAGGGATGAAAAGTCACCACTTGTGGCTGAACACCCAATATACTAAATTAGAAATGTAATGCAAACAAAACAATATAATCAAATAAGAAAATAAGATAAAAAAAATGTATAGCGATGGTTTCAATTGCCCAAATTTGCTTTACGCTGAGAACGCTTCAATTTAAGCTTAAATGCCAGAATTAGTAGAGGCATTGAATAATTCAGTAGATGTTTCGTTTGAGTGCTCCGTATTCTACATGTAAATTAGCGAGGATTACAATCAGAGTTTATGCATTGGACAGATAGTTGATCTCACTGAATTTTTGCCCTACATATTACTGTGTGACTACAACATTTTTCATGATAAAATACCTCAGTGCACAGGAATAGGACACAGTGCAGCACCGTTTTTGTGCATGTCTGATTATTACTAAAATAACATTTCAATTAATTGGCCTTTGCACGATGACGAAGTCGACCGACAAATCGACACACACTCCACTGCGAGCCGTGTCCATAAATACCGCCATTAAGGTGTGGAACAATGTTTGCAAACACGGCCCACAGCAAAAGCCAATCCACGTCAACCCGCCAGTCGGCCAGGCCAGCACGCACAGGCTAGTGGTTGATCGCTAGTTTGGGCAGTTGCAGAGTATGAAAAAACACAGAAATAACAAAAGCCCACTCGGTCTACTCGATGTACCACTATCGAGGCGTAATGCAATAACCATCTTAAAGCAATTATCCGTCAGAGGTTCTTTAAAACTGATGCCCAAATATGTTTGATGATGTTTGCAACACTGTCAAACCCATCAACCTAGGGGAAGGATAGTTTCTCCATGATGCAATTACATTTAAAATGTTTCCTTTTTCTTCAGGTTTTTGTTGACAAAAGATAAAAAAAATTTAAAAAATGAGTTTCTCGGTAATTGTCTAGTTTAGAGACTTTAGTGATAAAGGTCAATTTTTAGTGCGGTTTTTTGCAAAAACGGTGTATTTTAACCTAAATAAATCGAATCCGAGAGCGGAAATGTGAAATTTTTAACCAATGTTTGATAAACTGAAAAAATAAGTGGTGCTTAATAACATTCATAACAATGACAGTGCTTTAACATGTTAGCGTATACAGCGGAGCTAGCGTGATGCGGCTTGGCCGGATATCTGTTGAACAAGGTGTTGATCAACTCGTCGCCGGAGTTATAAGTATACCTGTGATCCTCTCATTTACCCAGTTTACTCAAACATAGGGGCTATAGCTAATTTAAAGCCGGCTGAGCCGCACCGAAGTCGGACAGTATGTTAAAATGCGATGTAGCGTAGCCACATTAGTCAGCTCTCGGTGGCTACGCCACATCGCTTTCTGCTATACTGTCCGACTTCACTACCGCTCAGTCGGCTTTAAACTTGCTACAGATTTGCTTGCCCTTCCGGTGACGAGTTAATCAATACCTCGTCCGGCGGATCCTCAGCGGCTTTGCGCCGCTTCGGATACTTGACCTCGGATATACGGTCAAGCCGCATCACACTAGCTCCACTGTATCAGGAATCAGAATATATTGGCTCAAATGGCACGTTCCCCGGACGTAGTCGGGGATTTGTGCCTTGCCGTGTGTTTTCATCATTTCCTGAGCGGAAGGAAAGGACAAGGAGGTGTGGGGAAGTAGAATTGGAAGGGAGGGAAAAATAACAGCACAAAACAAAAATAAACAACAGATAAGTTAAACTCACAAGTAGTTCAACTTGCCTGCGAATAAGCCTAAAGCTCTTTACCACATTGGATAAGAAACTTTAGTATGTCTCTGAGTTTCAGTCGACCAAACATGGTTTCGTCTATATAAGGACGGCTGAAGACTCGAAATCGCAATTGCGCTACCGCTGGACAGTTGCATATCAGATGATATGAGGTTCCGTAGTCGGATTCACAAAGATCACATGAAAAAGACTCAGCGCGCTGAATAGTTGCCATGTGATAATTGAGTTTGCAGTGGCCGGTTAAAGCCCTGGTCAGCATGCCGCAGTGGAGCTTCGAAAAATGTAAGAGATTTTTCGAAACCACTGGGCATGGTTGTTCTAGAAACGCCTTTGTTTGGCGACACGTTTGTAGATTTCTCCAATAATTTCGGTGCTCGGACGAAGCCCAGGACCGTATTTTTTCCCTTATCCAACTTGTCGAAATTGGCAGCGCGGGCTCAGGACCAACGAAGTCAATCGCTGAACCTGCCCTGGCCAGTTCGTCAGCCCATTCATTTCCAGTAATACCGCAATGTCCGGGCACCCAGACAAGGTAGATAGTATTGACAATGCTTAGTTCTTCGATTTGGGTTCGGCACGCGATCACTAGCTTGGACCGGGATTTGTCTGAGCTAAGGGCCTTGATTGCAGCCTGACTATCGGAGCAGAAGTTTATAACTCTGCCGGACAAACTCAGTTGAAGGGCCGATTGCACCCCGCACATAATCGCAAAGATTTCTGCTTGGAATACAGTACAGTATCTACCTAGTGAGTGAGATTGTTCCAATCTCATTTCACGACAGTAGACACCAGCACCGGCACGTCCCTCCATCAGAGAACCGTCAGTATAACAAACCACTTGCGTTTGTTGTTGTCTTTCCATAAAGCCAGACAACCACTCCTCTCGAGAGGGAATCTTCACATGGAATGTCCTGTAAGGAAAACTACAAGTGAGTGTAATATCGCTGGGAGCAAGAATATCTTCACCCCATGTAACCATTTGTGACCACAATCGTGTATGACTGGTAGCAAGATCAACATGATTACTGTTCCAAAGCCCAGTAACCTGCAGTCTGTATGCTTATGATAGTGCTTCTTGTTTTAAGTGTATGTGTAATGGTTTGATATTTAGAAGTGCCTCAAGAGCAGCAGTCGGAGTCGTGGTGAAAGCACCAGTCAACGCCATGAGCGCCATTTTTTGCAGATGGTTTAGCTTTGACTGGACTGTCACCACCTCTCCCCTCTGCCACCACACAAGGCATCCGTATGACAGTATTGGACGTACAATTGTCGTGTAAATCCAATAGATGTATTTAGGTTTGAGACCCCAGGTCTTTCCAAAAGTTCGTCTGCACTGCCCGAAGGCCATGCACGCTTTCTTGACTCTGAACTCAATGTGAGCAGACCAATTCAGTTTGGAATCCAATATGACTCCAACGTATTTGACTTGATCTGCACACAGTAGCTCAGAATCAAAGAACTGCAAGGGACGAACCCCGGTTGTTATTCGCTTCTTCGTGAAAAGAACCATTGAAGTTTTGCTTGGGTTAACTGATAATTTAACTTGTCGACACCACTGTTCGACAGCTCTTAATGCCTGTTGCATTAAGTCAAAGATTGTTCCGATGCAAAATCCAGTAATTAGTATTTGGTAATCGTCAGCAAACCCGTAGGTTGGAAATCCAAGCTCATTGAGTTTCTTCAACAAGCCGTCAGCTACTAAGTTCCATAACAAAGGTGACAGAACGCCGCCCTGAGGACAACCGCAAATACTCAACTTCCGTATCTCAGCCTGTCGCAGTGACGAGCAAAGTATGCGGTTACTAAGCATTGCGTTTATCCAACCTGAGATACATGCAGGTATCCCATGACCGCGCGTCGCTTCCAGAATAGACTGGAAGGACACATTGTCAAAAGCACCCTCAATATCTAGGAATACACCCAAGCTAGATTGCTTGAGCGAGAAGGCTTTCTCAATGTTGTAAACAACATCGTGAAGCAGAGTGATCGTAGATTTCCCACACTGATAAGCATGTTGCATTTTGTGCAGTGGATATTCAACTAAACTAACGTTCCTGATGTGATGATCGATTATCCGTTCCAAAGCTTTCAGAAGAAAAGAACTTAAGCTGATAGGCCTAAAACTCTTGGCTTCTTCATAGCTTGAGCGCCCCCCTTTGGGAATAAATCTAACAGTTATTTCTCGCCATGCTTTCGGGATATACCCGGTAGCAAGACTGGAAAGCAAAATCTTTTTCAAGACATGTTTAAGAATATCAAATCCCTTTTGCAGTAGCACGGGAAGTATTCCATCTTTTCCGGGTGATTTGTATGGAGCAAAGCTGTCAACTGCCCACTTGACCGATTCAGTGGAAACCAATGTGCGTGCTAACGCCCACAAGTCCGAATCACCAGAATGAGATCTGTGAACATTGTTCAACTCCGGATCGATACAACCTGGAAAGTGTGTGTCGAAGAGACAATTAAGAACATCTTTTTCGTCCGTCACATAAACACCATCTCTGGTTTTCAAGGAGTTCATCTGAAAATCATTCGATTTGGAGAGAATTTTATTTAATCTGCTAGCCTCGTTCAGACTAGAGACATTAGTGCATAGGCTTTGCCAGCCAACCCGTTCTGCAGATCTAAGACATTTCTTATATGCACTACGAGCTGACCTGAAAGCCCTGGAGTCATCACGCTGACGCCGGTTCCAAGCTCTTCTCATAACTTTCTTCATTCTTTCAAGCTCAGCCCTCCACCAAGGGGTTCCCCTAGTCGATTTAACAGTACGAAGTGGACAAGCTTCTTCGTAGGATGCTAATATGAATGAGTTTGTCGTATCCACGACGTCATCTAAGTCGTCTAGTTGACTAATTGTTGGAAAATATCCATGAAATTTAGTCGCCAAGTTTTCCAAAAAGAGGTCCCAGTTTGTAGATTTAGGATTACGATATGTCACCACATTGAAGGTGACATCAAAATGATCGAAAAATATATATTTATGATCGGATAGAGACGGTTCAGTTTCATTTGGAACCTGCCAATTTCCCAGTTCATGCACAATTCTATCAGAGCAAAGTGTTATGTCTAACACCTCCTCCCTCCCAGACCTCGCAAAAGTTGGTCGGTTTCCCACATTCAGAATATGAAGATTTGTACTACTTATGTACTCCATCAGTTCAGAGCCTCTCAGATTGATGTCTGAGCTGCCCCAAATGATGTGATGAGCATTCGCATCACTGCCGATAATGAGCGGAAGCCCATTTCTGCTACAATATGATACAACGCTTTTGAAATCATCAGAAGGAGATGATTCGTTATGCGGTAGGTATGCTGAACAATATATATATTTTTTTTCTACGTTTCCGACAGTCAATGTAACTGTGACAACATAGATATCGCGAGTTGTGAGCTCCGATATGAGACACGCGTCAATAGCCTTATTTGCAAGAATGCAAGCACGAGGCATTTCACGTGGGTTAGTCATGCCTGTCTTGTTGTAAGCAATGAAGGCAGCGTTAAGTAACTTTCCAAAATAGAAGTTTCCTTTATGGAAATACGGTTCTTGAACCAATGCTATGGAAGCTTTACCTTCCTGCATGAGTCGAGATAAATTCATAGTTGCTGTACGTTTATGTTGGAGATTGACTTGTGCTATTCTATCCATTGTTGATTAGAGAACTGTACATTTCATCTCCAACACAAATTGCACAACAACTAGAGAACACCAAGCGAGTTGGGATGTTAACGCATTTAGCGAGCCATATCAGGTTTAAATGGGACATGATCATTTGATTCCCACGATTTGCGAAGAAAATAATGGTCCACTGTGTCAGAGATTCGCATAACACAGTAAGGGCAAAACCCAAAATGCTCCGTGCGCGACTGGCATATTTTAGACCCTCCAGTCATTAAGTCCTCGGCACGGAACTACACCTTGACTTAGGGTCTCCTACTTTCAGTCGCCTCCTGCGACATGGCAGCAGGACTCCAGTGGCTCAATTCTAGGCCGGATACCACACGGCCTCTGGGCAGGTTCATCTGTACACATCGAAATTTGATAATCGAAACTCAACAAAACTTCACCGAACTACCATCAGCCGAGAGTCTCAGCAAACCCCCAGCCAACAAAAATTCGGCAAAATTAAGTGGATCATCGGTGAAAAAAATCGTTGTGTAGAGTGAACGTTCCGCTGCGTAATGCAGCATACTGGGGAGTTCGTCCGACTCTTCCCAGGCTCCGTTCGCCATTGAGAATGTTTTAAACCCCCTCAACAATTTTACCCATAGCACGGGTCGCATGACACTGTGGAATTGGGGTTCCCTGTTTGGTAGATTTTTACCACTGAAACAGGTAGTCCGTAGTGTAATTCTTAGCCGGTTGAAACAACCACTACCGACACTACACGGCTTATCTAGGCTGTTCGGTGAAAGTAGCTGACATTGAAGAACAGCTTCCATATTTAGATGGGCGAACAGCCGCAGAAGGAAGGAAGGAAGGAAGGATAACGGGAGGAGAGGGATTTGGGCTAAGCGCTTATTTAAAGGCGGCGCTGGCTCGCCTTGTCAGGGCTGCTTTAGGGCATGTGGTATTTAGGCCTAGAACGTATAGGGCCCACTACCTCGTCCTACCACACCCGCAGTCAGCCCCCGCTGCTGGTTCGGGTCGCGAATCACAACTAGTTGCTATCGCGATTAAGCATTATCCATCACCTATGACCCGCCCGGTTGCTTGCAGCTCAGCTTCCCACGTAGCGTTCCTCCACCACCACGGGGCCGTATACAGCTCCACTGTATACGCTAACATGTTAGAGCACTATGACTTTGTTATGCGAGTCATTAAGCACAACTTATATCAGTTTATCAAACTTAGGAGAGAAAAAAATTACATTTCTGCTCTCGGATTCTGTTTATTAAGGGCCGATTTCTTCACCCTCGCTTAACTTTTAAACCAGGTTCACCAGTACGTTTAGAGCTGGCTTAAGCATTAAGCGAGGGTGAAGAAATAGGCCCTAAGGCTTAAATTCACTTTGGCAAAAAAACCCATTAAAATGGCCATCTATTACTAATGTTTCTAAACTAGACTATTACCGCCCTAATAAAAATAAACTATACATGTACACACGTACTATAACCTATATGTTAAAACCATTCCATTTATAGTTTGGATATCCCGAACACGTCATTAAGCTATTTAACCATAAGACTTTTATTAGGGCGGTTTCTTTTGTTTAAATTTTTGCCATTTTTTTGGAGCGAAAAATGTCTTTTCTCAGTGTATATTATTTTTGGGCAGATGTATTGCAACTCTTTCTCAGATAGTTCTACTGCGTAAAATTTGGTAATCGAACTTTTTTTAAACGCTGCATACAAAAACTTCTGCGCCCCTTTAATAAATTACTCTGGAGTCAAAATGATCTCATTGACTGTGAAAACTCTTTCTAGAAAAATACAAAATTTATAAACTATTAAAATATCCACGGTAAGCATGTAGCGCCATCTATGCATATTTTATGCTACAAGATACCAATAATCAAATCTATACCGTTTATTCAAAACGTAACCTCTAACAAATGTAAACAAACTGAGTTTATTATGCCAAATAAAAGCTAAGCATTGACTCTTTATCGTCCACAAATAATAGAGAAAAATGATCTCTTTATATGTTAATTTCATCCTAAGTCAAAATGTCACATATAGTATACTAAAGCTTTGCTAATATTTTGTAGATGTGATGTTTTGCGTTGTGATGTTTCTCCAAGTCGACTGTAGTTAGTATGTTTTTCCAATGCCAAACCTCATATGTACACTCTCGGTTGCAATACAGCACATGAAATATATCACAACTACAAGCTTGTCTCTCTAAACGTCACAGTAAAATGTGTCATCTACAAACGGAGTTGCCAAGACCACATATGTAAAAGAGCATAATAGCAAAAGTGATCGGCAAAATGTAATAAAATAATAGTTATCAATTATCTCCCTGTTATCATCGCGAAAAACATGTAAGATGCTTATACGATCCTGCAATGAGTAAATGCAGAGGTGATAGTAGAATTAATAGCCTTCTGTGTGCTTTGTTAAATAAATTTAAAAGTTGCAAGGAAATGTTTGCACGCGATTTTCTCCGTTTCACGTTTCTGTTAGATATGACGTAATGAAAAAACGCTCTAGAAATGAACTTTTTTAATTTCAGTATCGATGCTATTTAGGGTCGATTTCTTTATCATCGCTTAACTTTTAAATCCGGTTTAATGCACCGGTAACCCTGGCTTGAAAGTTACGCAACTTTAGAACCTATTTTGCCGATGCGCTAAACCTGGTTTGAAAGCTCAGTGAGAGTGAAAAAATCGGACCGAAGCGGTATTATTTCACCAAATATTACTTATTAGGATACACTTCATTACATTTATATCACTTACTTGTTATATTGTTAGCGTTGAAAAACGCTGTTGGATAAAAACAAAGCACTGAAATCAACTTCGGTCAAACGGGCGGGAAAAAACGAGCAGGAAAACAAATATATTCTACTGCCGCGCCATCTACATGTGAATGTTGAAAATAAAAAGTGTGAAGTCTGCAGGAAAAAATGAAATGCTTGAAAAAAATTAAAAAAATTCCCGCCGAGTTCGTGAAGTGAGCCGGAAAAATACAACAAGGTGGAGACATTGGTTAGTGGGCGGAGCATATAAACAAAAACAATATTTTTTCCCGCTAGGTTCATGAAGTGAGCCGGAAAAAAACAACAAGGTGGAGACTTATTGGTTAGTGGGCGGAGCATAAAAACAAAAACAATATTTTTTCCTGCTAGGTTCGTGAAGTAAGCGGGTAAAACGACAGAGTGGATTGTGAGCTGAGCAAAAATTAAAAAAAAATATCCCCCCACGGTTCGTGAAGTGAGCTGGAACAAAAAGACAAAACTGGATCAACTTGTGGTGGATGGATCAAATAAATTGTTATATTTGCAGGAAAAACAGGATAAATTTTATGATGGGATCCTCACTGCAAAACGAGTAAACGATTATGTTGAACATGCAGCGTTGCTAAGTCGCTTATTTCGTTGCATATGCCATGCCACACTCATTCCTGAATGATTCTGGGCGACTTCAGAGGCGTCTGTGTACAACAGTTTTTACGAGGCTCATATTGTTATAAGATTGATAGGCATTATTCACATATTATTTTGATTTATTTTTATTACCGATAATTTGATTGAATTAAATATTTAATCTTTTATCACTATTTTGTGTAGTATACCCAAGTAACCATAAGCATTAATTCATTGCACTATATTAGCTATACATTTGCACTAATGTTGCATTGAAACTCCATTACAGCATTAACAATGCAATAAAGCTCTATATTAGCATCAATAATGTATAACTGCACAACCGACATATAGCATTATCGCTTGCTCTATATGCGTATATAAAGCTGATATAACGCGTACATTAGGGTGGGACAAAAAATAGATTCCAGCTCCGAGCAACTTTTTGGGTACCATTTGGGTCCTAGATCATCTGTGCAAATTCTTAGCTTGATCCCTGAAACTATATTTTTGCGCCCACTGTTCAAAGTTTACATGGGATTTCATATGGGAAAATTAACTTTCACAAAATAATTCCTCCAGGAGTCGCCCATTGCTTCCTAAAAATAAACCGTTATGTGGCTTTTGTAGGAAATTTAACACAGAAACAAAGTCTCGAAAACTACGAAACGATCTGACGCTTAAGAAAAAAGTTATTAAGCTGAAACCAATTGATGCTCTGACGATTGATAAAATATTCATTTTTTCTAGCACCACTGTTGTTGGTTGTCCAATTGTATGCAATTGTGTTTTGATATTCTCTTAATATGTCTAAATCATTTTCCCATACTGTTTGGCCACTTCGCAAGAGTTTTGAGGGATAAATTGAGTCTTCTTTTGTATACAAAAAGAGAAAATTAAAAATTTTGTATATAATTCGACCATCAGCAGCAGTGATGCTATGAAAAGTAAAATTTTCATCATTCTTCAGGGCATCAATCGGTTTTTGCTTAATAACTTTTTCTACAAGCATCAGATTGTTTTGCAGTCCTCTAGACTTTATTTTCATGATAAATTTCCTATAAAAATCAGATATCCATTTATTTTTAGGAGGTAACGGGTGACTCTTGGAAGAATTAATTTGCAAAAGACGTTTTCCCCATACGAAATCCCATGTAAACTTTAAACCGTGGGCGCAAAAATATAGTTTCACCGATCGAACTAAAAATTTGCAGAGTTGTTCTGGGAGCTAAATGGGACCCAAAAAGTTACTCGGAGCGAAATTTTATTTTTTTCATATAACCATGTCCCACTCTAGCGTACATGCTTCAAGGATCTTTAAAGCATGTAAGCTTTACAAGTGCATTTAATGCCATTATAGAGCAAATAAAAAACCGATATAATGCTATTTTAATGCTGTGGGTTTATTTGTTATGCAACTCTTCTTGAAGATTATATTCGGCATATTTTATTTCAATCGAACATATGCAATATAATCCAGGGAGCAAACGCAGGGCACTTACCGTGAAGGACGAGGTAAGGTACCTCAGTTGGAGACTTACTAAAGGTAATTTTCGTAAAACATTCATATCATATCAGAACGAAAAACCATTATGGATATTCATTAGAATGCATTAGAAGAAAGTCGATTACAGTTTTAAACAGAACAATTTATTTTAATTTTTTTTCTTTTTGCTCATCATAACGAAAGGAAATATAAGAAATGGTTTTAAAATCATGGCGAACAATGACAATCAACCGAAGCTCTTTTATAGCATTAGTAGTGCTAATATAAGGCTTTAAAATTTGACATTTGTGCGCTGGAGCTATATAATAGCATTAGTACTGCAGAAACGAGCTGTCAATCTCTGCACAGTAATAGCACTATATTTCGCCTTTTCTGGCATAATATCAGCATTATATAAGAATTTAGGGCTTCACAGCTCTATAAGACTGCATTATATGTGGATCTAAAGCAGATATTAGGCTACGATATAATGCTTATTGGTTACTTGGGTAATCATGACACACTGGTTCTGTGAAGGGAATTTTTAACTTAAAAGAAAGGGTTTTCCTAAAACCTTTTCCTACACCTCTGGTTACTAATATGCTTTAACCCACATGAATTATATGTATGAATAATCTCTGTTGTACGACATTCAACCGTCTACGCTATTCCCCTGAATATATAGCTAGCTAATGTGAGCTTTTCTATTCAAAAAATTGATTGTCGTACTTAGCTTTAAACTACCTATATTGACTTTAATTGGGTTTATACTATCTATCTGGACTTATACAATACATATCTGTGTTATAAAAAAAAAAGTTTTAGACTTATTAAATTATCTTTCGCTGCATCCAGTTTTCTGATTCAGGCTCCATAATCGTTATCTTAGTTTCACGTCTTGGCCATCTTGAAGATTGGAGAAGTTTTGGCTTCCATTTTGTTCAAAAATAGAAGGCACGCTGATATAACTCGTGGGTGTACGTTTTTTCCTTGAAATTCTCGAGGAAGCTAGGGTACGTCTTGCCGTATCACTTGGCTGATCCGAAAAATGTTTATATGAGTACCTATTAGTCTCATCTGACTTCTAGCAATCACGTTGTATTCACATAGAAGGTGGGGTCAGAATAGTAATCTGCAATATTTTCAATTATGCGTTTAATTATGTGAAGAAAATTTTGTTTTAGTTGCAAGTAAAGAAATTTGATTTTCATTTTGCTGTATATGGATTTTTTTTCTATTTGAGTAGTCCAACTGAAGACCTTAGGTGCTCGAAGGAGCCCCCGTCACAAACACCCTGAAATACCAGATGAAACGGGAAATGTTACCCACTATAACTCTACTTAAAAGTGTGACTTCAATGGTTAATTTTAAGTGTGAAATTCAGACGCTAGAAGCCAATCAATAAAGTTTATGACTATCGCGTCCTGAAACCTTCTAACGTTATTGAAGAAATATATATATATATATATATATATATATATATATATATATATATATATATATATATATATATATATATATATATATATATATATATATATATATATATATATATATATATATATATATATATATATATATATATATATATATATATATATATATATATATATATATATATATATATATATATATATATATATATATATATATATATTAGACTGGTTCAATTTTTGACTTTTAGCTCCACCAGGCTCAACTGATTCCTTTTATTGCCCTTAGTAATTGTGCAAATTTTGGTACCGATCGGTTGTGTCTACGGACCCTCCAAAAATTTCAAAGTTTATATGGAAATTAGTATGGAAAATCGGTTAAAATTGAAAATAAATTCTTAAAAAATCACCTCATCAATCAATTCATGAGAACACCATATATTTCTAAAGGTATTCTTCTACTGAACACATTCGTGGAACATTGTAAGTGTGTGAAAATTCGCTGAGAAAAGTTACTAACTAAAAAAGCAGCATGACTTCAAAACAAGTAGATTTTTTAGTAATCATAGCAACCCTATTTGAATAGCTGCATCTGTCATACGGGAGCGGTGGGTGGTAAGCCTAGTTTACACTTGTATAACGATGCAGCGATTCAAACAGGGTTGCTATGATTAATAATAAAATCCACTTGTTTTGAAGTCATGCTGCTTTTTTAGACTTTTCTCAGCGAATTTTCACACACTTACAATGTTCCACGAATGTGTTCAGTAGAAGAATACCTTTGGAAATATATAGTGTTCTCATGAATTGATTGATCAGGTGATTTTCAAAGAATTTATTTTCAATTTTAACCGATTTTCCATTCTAATTTCCATATAAAATTTGAAATTTTTGGAGGGTCTGTAGACACTACCGATCGGTACCAAAATTTGCACAATTACTAAGGGCAATAAAAGGAATCAGTTGAGCCTGGTGAAGCTAAAAGTCAAAAATTGAACCAGTCAAATATATATATATATATATATATATATATATATATATATATATATATATATATATATATATATATATATATATATATATATATATATATATATATATATATATATATATATATATATATATATATATATATATATATATATATATATATATATATAAGTAATGCTTCGGGTTTACTTGGAAGCAATAAAAAAATATTTATTTCACTTTTACGAACGATTACAATCACATTCAGGTTAAGACTAAAAGCTAAATTGATTTTCCCTACTATTTAATGGATTAATCTATCTAGTCAGCATTTCTGATCCGCGCCGCGATCGTCGTCTGGTTGCTAGGTGATTATTGAAGCCTCAGCAGAATTGTCCTATTTGCTGGCTCGATGGTCGCCGTTGCCGTGTGATCGATGTCGCCGTGTGGAACCACGTTGTTTCATGTGTTTTCGTGTATGAATGGTGCACCGGAAGCTAAACTGATGCTTCAGCGTCGTTTCTGGGCAGGATACTTTGTAACGTCTCCCCCCTACAAGTGTCAGACGTCCTCGGCTGACTTTTAGCGAGAGCCAATCTTGGTAGCTGCAAGGGTTTTTTCTTGTTGGACGACGTGGTCTCTAAACTGTTCCAGAGTTCTTGGTGTTTCTCCTCCTTGGTTATGTTTATTTCTATATGGCTGGTATGGTCTCCGTCGCTCTGGTTAGTCCACTGATTCGTACTGTTGAGACTTTTCCAGTATACGAAACATCTAAAAGAGATATAAAACGTTAATAGAAACACGAGAGCTAATGCTCCATAGCCAACGGTCCGTTGGGTGTTGTGCAGTGATAATTGAACTGTTCCAATTTTTTCCAAATTTTGCAGATGCAATTGTTGTACATCGTTAGTTTCTATTGATGAGTTGATAATTTGTAACGTTTTCCCATAAATCGGGACAAGATATTCTTCGTTGAAGATTTTGAGTGGGTCATTGGAAAAAGTATAGTTTAGGAAGTTCACTGTGCAGTTATTGGTTTCTATGATGGTCTGATATTTTGTAATTTTTGGTAACTTTTTCTATGTAATTTAGGTTGCTTTCGATTGATTTTAAATTTACTTCGTGAACTATTCTCTCATATCCTATTTTCACTCTAACTTTATCTAATTTTATAGCTACCATGCCATTATTGTGTGCAATGCCTTTAAATGTGGTCGCGTTTATGAATTTGACGATTAACAATCTGAAATGAAAATATTTACTTGCTTAGAAGTTGTTGGTTTGTTTAATATTTTATTCGGTTTTTATGTATTTTTATGTCGTTGATGTCTTTATACGTCAGTAGGTTGTTTTCTTTAACTGTTGAAATTTTATACGGGTTTTTATCTTTTGTTTGTCTTTGGGTTATTTTAATGAAGTTTTTGTCGTTAGTTGGTAGTTCTTTAGGTTCTTCTTTATGTTGATGTTGTTTTTCATATGCTTCTTTACGCTTGGTTAGTTCGTTTTTTATGACGGTGTGAAGTTTATTGGCGTTTTGTGTTATTTCTTCTGTATTAGTGGTATTAGCGGTGTTAAATATTACGTCGCGTGGTTTGTTTTTAATTACCGAGTGAAATGTGTTGTTATAAATATCTGTTAATATATTGATTTGATCTTTAATTGGATGATTTTTATATTTGAATTGCATTGTCCGGTACAATTCGATTAAAGTATAATGGAATCTTTCGACTGTTCCATTTGCATTCGAGTTACTCGCGTGGTGTATTTCGATTCCGAGTTCGTTGAGAAAGCCGACAAAATCTATAGAAATGAAAGATGGTTCTTGATCGCAAATAATCGTATTTGGTCGTCCGAATTGCCGAATGTGTTCAGTAATCGCGTTTTTCAAATCAACAATCGTTCTAGATGTGAGTAATATCGTGTTAGCAAATTTAGAAAAGGAGTCTACAATGGTTAGCCATTTATTTCCTTTCATGAAAAATATATCGATGTGAACTCTATCAAATGGAGTTTTCCCAAAAGTGCTTTTTCTGATTAATTTTGGAGGAGTTCTATCGTATTTACTTTTCTTGCAAATATTACAAGAGTTCACAAAGATTTTTAGTTTTCTGTCAATTCCTGGAAAGAAATAATTTTGTATAATTTGTTGCTTGTTTTCTTTCATCCCCCTGTGGGCTGCTTCGTGTGTTTGCCTCACGATTGCGTCCTGTTCTTCGTCTAGTCACACATCTTCTAGTAGGGTTTCTGAAATGAGAATCTTATAAATATTGTTTTCCGAAAAATGTTTTCTGTACGTTTCCTGCACAAGCTGAATCAATGAGACTGGGATTTTTAAACAGTTTACTCCTTTTGGGTTCAGAAGTTCTTTGAAAATGTTTATTATATCTTGTTCTACGAAATCTTGTTGGCATATTATGTGGCGGTGGTATCTCGGAAAAATTTCTTCGTAAATTTTTGTTTGCACTCTCGATATTCTTAGTATAATTTGGGTTCTAAACATATTGATGGGTTTCTCGGTGCATGGGATGAAATAGTCGTCACTCGTGTCGGCTGAGTGAACAGTCATACCGTCACTGCTTTCGTCTGATGAATCTTCTTCTGTATTTTCATTATTATTTAGTTCGGTCGGTTTTATTCTAGACAGTGCATCTGCTGCTGCGTTTTGTTTGCCTGGTTTGTATATTATTTGGTAGTCAAACTCTTCTAAATCTAACTTCCATCTAATAATTTTATTGTTTGTGTTAGTCATACTGTAGGTAAGTGGTTGATGGTCTGTATAAAGTTTGAATTGTCTGCCGTAAAGGTATGGTCTAAAATGCTTTACTGCCCACACTATAGCCAAGAGTTCTTTTTCTGTAGTGGAGTAACGTTCTTCAGTTCTGTTCAATGTCCTAGATGCGTACCCGATCAGAAACACATAACAGAAATATTTCAAAATTATATCTCGCATTATTACTTGTTATAAATTTCTGTTATTTTAACTACTAACGAGACCTAATTTAGAACACAATATGTTACAAAAATTGTGTTCTGTTATAATCTTGTTATTTCATTCTGATCGGGTAGGCTACTGGTCTATCTTTACCCAATGGTCCTTGTGACAAAACGGCTCCGATAGCATAGTCGCTTGCATCGGTTGTCAATATAAATTCTTTGGTAAAGTCGGGGTAGATTAATATGGGATCTAACATGAGGATTTGTTTGCATTTTTCGAAGCAGGCAGAAATTTCCGGAGTAATTGTGAAATCGGAATCTTTTCTTAAAAGAGATGTGAGAGGTTTAACTACTTTAGCAAAATCTTTAATGAAGCGCCTATAATAACCCAGTATTCCTAAAAATTGTCGTATTTCTTTTTCTGATTTTGGAATGGGCCATGACTTTATCGCTTCGATTTTATCGCTGTTTGGTTTTACGCCTTCTTCAGTTACGGTATGTCCAAGAAATTGAACCTCTTTTCTAAAGAATTCGCATTTATCTAGTTGAATTTTCAAGTTTGCTTCTTTCAGTTTTTGAAAAATTTTCCGAAGATGATATTTGTGCTCTTGGAGTGAGCTCGAGAATATAATGATATCATCCATGTAGACAAAACAGCATATTCCGACAAATTCTCTAAGTATACAATCCATCACTCTTTGGAACGTAGCAGGGGCATTTTTCAGTCCGAATGGCATTCTGGTAAATTCATATTTTCCAGAGTTTATTGAAAATGCCGTTTTTTCTGTGTCTTCATCAGAGAGTTGAATCTGATGGAATCCAGATACTAAATCAATTGTGGAGAAATAACAGGCTCTCCCGAGTTTATCGAGGATGTCGGTTATTTCTGGGATGGGGTATTTATCGTTTATAGTTTTCTCATTGAGTTTTCTATAATCGATAACTAACCGAAATTTCTTTTGCCCTGATGCGTCTGCTTTTTTTGGAACAATCCATACAGGAGATGTGTATGGAGAGATGGATTCCTTGATGACACCATCGTTCAACATTTTGCAAACTTGCTTCTGAACTTCTTCTTCAAAGATTTGTGGATATTTGTAGGATTTTGTATGAACTAGAATATCATCTGCCGTCCGAATTTTATGTTTAATTTTATGTGTAAACGTTAGTTTTTGGTTCTCGTCGTATAGAATGTCGCGGTATTCATTTATGATTTGTTTCAAAGCTTTTTCCTCTTCCATGTTCATGTGGTCTTTCCTGAAATCGTAATTAATTGCTTCTATTTTTGAAGGAGTGATTTTTTTCAGTGTAATATACTCATTTTCAAGATCCATTTCGTTTAGATTAATTTCTATAACGATGTGTTTGTTGTTTTTCCGTATTGCTACTATGGCCTTTCCATCATTACTCTTGTAGAGACCGGGTAGTATACTGAAATATTCTAACTGTTTTTCCTCTTCGATTAAAAAATCACCTTTATTCTTAACTTTAATTTGAATGAATTGGTGCGTTTGGTCGTTTAAATTTATTGTATGGCTCCCTGGAAATTTTTTGTTCAATTGGAAACTTTTTCTTCCTACTTTGAGCGTGTTTTTCGCGATGTCAAGTTTTGCATTTAAATCACGAAGTGTTTCGTAGCCTATCAGGCCGTCGAAAAAATCGTGGAAATCGAATATAAAGAACTTAACGTTTTTCTTTATCTGAAAGATGTCCATAGAAGCTGATTTTTTAATTTCGTGAATTCCTCGGATATTTGTTACTTTTATTCCAGATTCGGTTTTGCAATTTTCTATTTTAACGTGTTTGGGAGAAATGTAGTTTTTGTTAGCTCCCGTATCGACCAAGAATTTCATATTACCTTTGGAAGTGCTAATAGTCAAATAAGGTATAAAATTGTTACTTTTTAGGTTTTTAATTTTTCGCCTAGTTCCAGATGAAAATTTAATTCGTCTGAGATGAAACAATCATCGTCATCAGAGTCCATTATCGAGTCGTCGTTAATGTTTGCTGGGTCTGGTGGAGAAGTGTTATCCTCTGTTTCTGGTTCATGATTGTTTATTTGCATTTTTGATCTATGTGTTCTCATAGATACGTCGTCGTCCGAATTTCTATTCTTGAAGTTTCCAGATGGGGTTTTATTCTTGAATTTAGTTGAATTCCCAGAGGTTCCAGGATTTGAATAATTTGGCTTAGCAAAGTTTTTATTGTTTTCATTTGATGATTGTCCCGAAGTTCCGTTGTTTGAAAAATTTGATCTGGTATTATTGCGTTCTAATTTCTGCCGATAAGCAGCGTTCGAATATTGTGTCGCACAAGTGTACGCTTCCTCTAATGATTCGGGTCTATGGCTCCTGACTATCATCGAGAGAGACTCACTTAGGCCGTCAATATACCTTGTCGTGCTCATCATGCCGATAAAAGAATTTATTTGCTTTGTGGCCCCGCTGAATTCGCTCATAGAATTTGCGGTGCTCTTAATTGCAGTGTCAATCTGCTTGATTTTGTTGAAATATTCTGTCAAGGTTTTTCTGCCTTGCGTTATGTAAAACAACGACTGAATATGAGACGTGAGGTCTCGTTTATCGCCGTATGAATTTAGCAGTACATCTTTTATGTCATGCCAGCTAGCCGGGTTTCCTGCTGCTATGAGGATTTCTTTTGCTTCCCCGATAATTTTGCTTTTGACAGCTTTTACTAGTTGTGCAAAAACAGGTTCATCTCTGCACTCAATAAAGAGGTCTAAGGCTTCTTCTGCCTCCTGTATCCAGGCAAGCGTTTCTCTTCTATTACCGGAGAAATTGCTTAAATTTTTTATTGGATCCGGTGTTTTGTAATACTTAAACGGATCGACCGGAGGGCGCTGTTTGATGGCTGCCAACTCCGCGATTAGTTTGTTTTGATTTTCAGTGAGCTGCGCGATATGCGCTCGAAGCTCGTCCTGACTCATTTCAATTTGTTCTTCTATATTCCTGTTTGATTGGAATTTCTTGTCGCGCTTCTGTTTCGCGTTTAGTTTTTCCAGTTTTTATGTTAGTTTACCTAACCCTAACTGTGATATTTCAGGCTTTTGCTTACCGCTGGTGGGGGCGCCGGCCTCTGAATTAGTAGTGTTTATTGTGTGATCAAAGTGAGCTACTAGTTCGCGATGAACAGCGCTCGCTATGATTTTTAGTATTATTATTCAAGCAGTAGTACTTACAGAAGTAATGTTTTTAACATCTTCCGGAGTCCCTGGTGATTGATGATTGGTTCTTCTTGTAGGTCCTTTCGTGGAGACTCCTGTGACTCGATAACCGCAAACTGTGTGATGTCCGCTCACCAGTGGTTTCCCGGGTTGTCGATTATTCGCGATGAATGTGTCACACTTGTTCTTCACAGAATTTTAGGTTTATTTTCAATAATGATTGCACTCACTCAGCCGTAGTCTAGGCTGGCACTTCTCACTGATGAAATTTACACTAAGTTCCTGTTACTAATCCACAAAAAAATCTCTATTGACTGCGCCAGTAATGCTTCGGGTTTACTTGGAAGCAATAAAAAAATATTTATTTCACTTTTACGAACGATTACAATCACATTCAGGTTAAGACTAAAAGCTAAATTGATTTTCCCTACTATTTAATGGATTAATCTATCTAGTCAGCATTTCTGATCCGCGCCGCGATCGTCGTCTGGTTGCTAGGTGATTATTGAAGCCTCAGCAGAATTGTCCTATTTGCTGGCTCGATGGTCGCCGTTGCCGTGTGATCGATGTCGCCGTGTGGAACCACGTTGTTTCATGTGTTTTCGTGTATGAATGGTGCACCGGAAGCTAAACTGATGCTTCAGCGTCGTTTCTGGGCAGGATACTTTGTAACGTATATATATATATATATATATATATATATATATATATATATATATATATATATATATATATATATATATATATATATATATATATATATATATATATATATATATATATATATATATATATATATATATATATATATATATATATATATATATATATATATATATATATATATATATATATATATATATATATATATATATATATATATATATATATATATATATATATATATATATATATATATATATATATATATATATATATATATATATATATATATATATATATATATATATATATATATATATATATATATATATATATATATATATATATATATATATATATATATATATATATATATATATATATATATATATATATATATATATATATATATATATATATATATATATATAATTATAATATTATAAAATCAATCCATGTTTGTATGTATGTATGTCCGCTAACTACTTCTAAACTACAAGTCCGATCTTGATGAAATTTGGCATACGTATTCTTACCCCCAAGAGGATGTTCATGGTATGGAGGTTGTTTTTGGGGGGGGGGATTATTTTTTAGCAAAGAATTATTTATATCTCTATATTTATTAGTATTTGACATATGTATTTCTCCCACTGAGCCAAAGGTTGATGGGAGTGGACCACGAAAGGGTGGGGAAGAGGGTTCTGAGGGTTTTATTCATTCAATGTGATTATTAGCGATGAATTCAATTCAATTTTGACATAAGCTTCCACTAAGGAGATGGTCATGGGGTGGTTTTTGTGCACGATGGGGTAGGCGAGAAGTACCTAAGCCGAGGAAAGGGAGAGGAGGGGGGATACTCAATAACTTTTTTTTGCTATATATATATATATATATATATATATATATATATATATATATATATATATATATATATATATATATATATATATATATATATATATATATATATATATATATATATATATATATATATATATATATATATATATATATATATATATATATATATATATATATATATATATATATATATATATATATATATATATATATATATATATATATATATATATATATATTTGGCATAAGTATTCTTAGACATAATTGTTGGTTTCGGAATCTGAAGGAGAGGGAGGGTTTCTGATGCAATATCTAGCAATTACTTCAAAAATCTAAAATTTTGTTGCATGTATGTTTACCAGCACATAAATGGAATGGCAAGAATTTATGTGATAGAGGTGTATTACGCGAATGACAATATAATACTGATGAATTGCATGAATTTGTCGAAAATTAAATTAAAAATTGCAAAAAAAATTAAAGGGTAGTGTACAGGACACGACCACGGTGACATTAAAAATGTAGCTTTTTTCAAGAGCGTGCAAATGAATTTTATCTATCACACATATCGACTCACGTTCTTGTTCACTCGCCTGTTTTCATATGTTACAATTTGCTATATACCCTCCCCATCAAAACATAATTTATTGAAGGTCATTTAACGGAAATCTATTAATTAATCAAGTATCTCACTAGGTGATTGGCATTATTTGGCTGATCCATCTAGTAAAAATAGGCTGGTCTGTCCAGAAAATATATTCAAAAGAAAAGTTCCATATTGAGAGCTGTGATGAGGAAGCCCACGCCCGCCAACGGAAATATACAGATTCTCCATGAAATATGAAATTTCATTTTCCATTTAAATTTTCAATAATGTACTAGTGAACTTACGTAAACAATCTTAAGTTTAAGTATTTCTTGATCGATTAGTGGTGGAAAAAATGAAATTATTTGATAAATTACATTGTTATGCAACGTTCGCACTACCAGTAAAAACGGGTTTTTATGCTATCTTGGTGACATTTTATAACTCTGTAGTGTAAACATTGTATTATTAAACCAATTCTGCAGCGTTTCATGTTATATAGGTGTTTTATGTGATAATAGGACTGACATAATTATATCTTCAGTACAGCGGTTTGTTTCATAATTT
This sequence comes from Topomyia yanbarensis, assembly GCF_030247195.1. Lineage (NCBI taxonomy): Eukaryota > Metazoa > Arthropoda > Insecta > Diptera > Culicidae > Topomyia > Topomyia yanbarensis. The sequence continues at coordinate 117,947,634 of NC_080670.1, forward strand.
AAAACAGTTTTCTTTTAAAATTTAAATTAGTATACTCAACCGTTCTATTTGTTGTATACTTTAAAACGCAATTAGAACTGTGTTTTAAATACATAGGGTAGGACAGATATTCTGACTAGATAAACTGGGAAAACAATTTTAAGTCCAGTAACGCTTAAGACATGGCTTGAATTTGAATCGAAAAAGGACACCCGCTTAAACTGCTGCTGGGACGATAAGTTCTGTTTTAAAATTTTCCGTTGTGTGCAGTACGAAACAAAAGTGTTTGAAATTAGAAAACAAAAAGTTCTGCTGGGAATGTGATTGTTTCCGATGCAATTACACTCAGATTTTTCACGCAGGGGATACAGGCCGTGTAAATGAAAACCGCGTAAATTTAAAAAAAACGCGTTAATGAAAACCGCGCAAATTTCAAAACCCGCGTAAAAAACCTGAGTGTACTCTCCTATATAAAATACTACGCTGCTGAACAGTGCAATAACTACAGAAGCACGTTGTCAGATGCCTTACTGATAAAAAACATATAACCGAAATATGAAACATGAAAACCAATAGGCTCTTTACCCTACGCAGCTACAAAGCGCCGTAAACATGGATTAACAAGTTACAACGCACACGCATGCATAAAAATAAATATATTTTTTTCAAACGCAACACTCTTAAGCAGCACACACCGTATTGAATTCAATCCAAACCACCCCGCCCACCCACTTTGCAAATCATTCTGTGACACCGTGCTGGTACCCGAAAAATCCGCACACGGCCACCGCTGCCGAGAACGCATAGCGTCTACCGCTTATTGTAGTGCCCAGACGCTGCAGCCATGATCTTACCCGTTCGGCGTAAGAACAAAAACTGATTCAAACGGGTACGCGTCACCTCTATTTATAAACTAACCGTATATGGTTTAGTCACTTAGGTGAGTGTGTGCAAATGCCAACGTTGCCGAAAATCGATAGCGCTTATTGCATCGCCCGGAGACGATGTTGCTCGTATGGGATAAGAGCAACAACCGATTTAAACGGACATGCGTTGCTTCTATTTATGACTTTTCGTGTGTGATTGAGCCACTAACCTACCCTCTAATGACGGCTGTGTCTGAGAAATCTGCCTCACGAATGGCAATTTTTCCGTTTTTCGTGAACTTTTTAATTTTACCAATTTCCAAAAGTCTTCTTTTATTGGGGAGATATTAAATTATTACCAATATTTGAGTTAGGTGTTTCTGAATTGGTTGGTGTATGAATGATTAAAATCCATCTAGTAATATCGGAGTTATAAGCGTGCAAACCTTACATAGTTTCGTTACATGGGAGATAGTCGATATTTAGTCGTCAATAAGTGTGGACGTGTTTTGCATTCGCTCCCGGTATCGCGCGCTAAAGTTTGTTTAATTTTAATTTCACCAAGCGCCTCGTGCTAAAGTTTGTTTTGTTTCAATTTGACCGCGCGCCGCGTGCTAAAGTTTGTTTTGTTTTAAGTGACCGATTTTAAAAAAAGTGCGAACGATAATAAAATGAACTGCGAAATTTGTGCCTTGGACGCCTCTGCGGATTCGATTCTGTGGACGTGTGTTGGATGCCCAAGGAAGTATCATGCAGCTTGCATTGGCGTGACCGTGCAGCGGGGATCACTAAGGAGAAAGGACAGGAGATTGGTTGATGTCAACTCGTACATACTGCCATGCTGCGACTCGTGTCAGGAACTACTACATGGGAAAATTGCTTTCAACGGACTCGCCGAGCAGCAAAAACTTCTGGAAAAACAAATACGGGAGAATACTGAAGTGATTCATCAACTAACATTTCAGCAAAACAAGCCGGACCTAGTACATGAGGCACTCGAAGGCCTAGAAATACTTCTCACTACTGTTAAACATGAATTGATTGCAATCAACAAAAATAGTAGTCTAGCCGGCAGTGTTATTGCAATAAAAAACCACGTTACCTCTCTGCTTGACACAGCAATTAAGTCAACATCAGATAGTGTATACGAATCGTTAAAAACAGTTACTTCGGAATTATCCGCTGATTTGCGTGACATGAACGCGGAAATAAGTCAGCTTAGTCAGCTGTCTTTAGACACAGCCAACAGTAATCCTCCAAATTCCACCCTAGGATACGAGATTCTCGACGAGTTGAAGTCGGTCTCAGTTGCCCTCAATGAAAACAAAAGCACCAGGCAACTACGGTCGTCACATGAATCAACGTTGCTGCCAGAAATTCTCAACGAGGTTAAATCGATGTCAGCATATGTATATGCGAATAATAAGACCGCGCAATTGCTATCGCCGAATGACTCACGCCCCAGTTTGGAAATTGAATTAAATAACGCTATTAACTCAGGATGGCGTTTCTTGGGCACGAAAAAAGTATGGAAAGCTGACTGGAGTGAGTACGATGCGCGAGAAATAAATCGATTGAATCAACAAAAACAGGCGGATAAGGCTAGAAGGCGTAAAAAGAAACAAATGTTTAGAAACCGGAATACTAATATTAAAAACAACAACAACAACAATATTTTTCCACCTGATCGGAGACCCCCTGCAACAATAAACGATCGTTATTATGGCCCGCCGGCCAATTTTTCCAATCGTAACTTTTTTAATCGTGCCAGTAGCTCCAGTCATAACCAAAACCGTCATCCCAATTATAGCTGCAACACGAATTTTCTACCACCGGATAGAGTGCTTCTTGCAGCAGCCAAGGATCGTTTTTCCGGCCTACCTACAAATTATATTCCTTCGATTCAATTTACACGAGGCGAGATTTTGAATCCCTACCCAGCACGTGATACATCAAGATCATCGCAACAATTAAATGCAGTAAATACGGAATGTTCGCCATCATCATCACCGTGTGAGGCATGCCGCTTTCAACATTCGTGTTTTCGGTAGTTTCGACACTTTCCTTAGAAGAAGACAAAGACGAGTTTTCTGTTGAGCACAGTGTTTTCCAAGAATTAGATAATGATGGTAGACTTTCCAATACAAAAAAGACTGCGACAGAATTATTAATGTATTGTCAAAATTTTAATAGGATGAAAAGTCCAGCCAAAATGGCAGAAATTCATAAACGTATATTAGGTTCGTCATTTTTGGTTATATTAGGAACTGAAACTAGCTGGGACGATAGCGTAAAAAGTGAAGAAATTTTCGGCAGTGGTTTCAACGTATTCAGAGACGATCGAAATCTTCACGAATCTCAAAAGAAGTCTGGCGGGGGAGTCCTTGTGGGTATTTCGGCTCAATTTAATTCAGAAATTCTAGTCACAGTGAAGTTTAAGGAATTTGAACATGTGTGGGTTAAATCAAACATTGCCGGCGAAATGCATGTTTTTGCCTCTGTATATTTCCCACCAGAGCATGCTAATATAACATCGTACGAAGCTTTTTTCCAAATTGCTGAACAAATTTTATCTGAACTCCCAGCCGAGATCAAAGTTCACATTTACGGAGACTTTAACCAACGCAACGCAGATTTTATTCCGGACTCTGAAAACGAACATATTTTAATCCCAGTCGTGGGAGAAAACGAAACATTGCAGTATATTTTCGACAAAACTGCTAGCATAGGACTAAATCAAATAAATCACGTAAAAAATCGACAGAATTGCTATCTCGATCTTTTATTTACAAACATTCAGGAAGACTTCTGTGTATCTGAATCTCTAACTCCTTTGTGGAAAAATGAAGCATTTCATACTGCTATTGAATTTTCCTTATTCATCCATGAAATTCAAAAACCCAGCGATTGTGACTTTGAAGAAGTCTTTGAATACCATAAAGCCAATTATGACAATATCAGGCGGAAGCTAAGTAGTGTCGACTGGCAAAATAGCCTTAGAAATGAAGAAAATATTGTAACCGCAGTGGACGTATTTTACAAAATTATTTTCAAAATAATTTATGAAGAGGTGCCTATTAAGAAAAAAAGACGACACGGCAACTCGAAGCATCCCGTTTGGTATAATAGACAAATTAAGAGTTTGAAAAATAGGAAGCAAAAAGCCCATAAGCTATATAAGAAAAACCAAAATAATGAGGACTTGGAAAAATATTTCGACATTTGCGATAAACTAAATATGGCCATAGATTCTGCACTTGCGGATTATAATTCAAAAACGGAACAGCAGATCAAATCTTGTCCAAAGAATTTTTTCAACTACGTCAAAACTAAATTAAAATCAGACAATTTCCCATCAACAATGCACTTGGATGACAACGTACGTGATAACTCGGAAGAAATCTGCAACCTATTTGCAACATTCTTCCAAGAAATATATACGACTTTTTCTGAACAAGACCGTGATCGCGATTACTTCGCTTTTCTTCCCGATTTTCCTTTGGATATTAGTGTCAATCATGTCATAGTGGAAGACATTTTCAATTCTCTAAAACATTTAGATGTATCAAAAGGTTCTGGCCCTGATGGAATCCCACCATTATTTATGAAAAACCTAGCAACCGAGTTAACTGCCCCATTGTTCTGGCTGTTTAATATGTCTTTGCAATCTGGACAGTTCCCTAAAATATGGAAAAAATCTTTTTTAGTGCCTATATATAAATCTGGCAAAAAATCTGACGTACGTAATTATCGTGGTATAGCCATAATCTCCTGTATTCCGAAACTTTTCGAATCAATCATTAACGAAAAAATATTTCTTCAAATAAAAAACAGAACTTCCAACCTCCAGCATGGCTTCTTCAAAGGTCGTTCGACCTCAACAAACTTACTAGAATTTATTAATTATACACTGATTGCAATGGATAATGGAAACTACGTGGAGGCACTTTATACAGACTTTAGTAAAGCATTTGATCGCCTTGACATCCCAATGTTACTTTATAAATTGACAAAGATCGGCATTGAGCCTGGGCTACTTACATAGTTAGAATCATATCTCTCCGAACGTCAGCAAATAATTAAATTTAAAGGAAAGCAATCTAATCCAATTAAAGTCACCTCAGGAGTTCCACAAGGCTCTCATTTAGGCCCTCTATTGTTTATTTTATACGTGAACGATATCTCCTTCATTCTCAAAAAACTGAAAATACTAATTTATGCGGACGATATGAAACTTTATTTGGAGATAAGAAATGCCGAGGATATTAATACGTTTCAAAACGAAATACAAATCTTCCACATGTGGTGTCAAAAAAGCCTCTTACAACTGAACGTGAAAAAGTGTAATTCAATAACCTTTAGTAGAAAACGACAAACACCGAATGTTGAGATTACCTTAGGAAATCAGACTGTAGTAAAATGTGAAAGAATTAGGGATTTAGGTGTTATATTAGATTCAAAGTTAAATTTTATTGATCATTATAACACAATTATACACAAAGCTAACAACATACTCAGTTTTATAAAACGCTTTAGCTATCATTTTGAAGATCCTTATACAATAAAAATATTATATATTGCATATGTTAGGTCGATATTGCAGTATTATTTGGTGCCCTTTTTCAAGCAGACATGAAGAACGAATAGAATCGGTACAAAACAGTTTTTATTATTTGCCCTTCGTAAATTAGGATGGACAGCATTCCCTCTGCCATCTTATGAAGCACGCTGCTTGCTTATCAATATTCAAACATTAAAGGAGCGTCGCGAATTTGCAATGCTCTCATTCATTAATAATATCGTTTCGCATCGTATCGATTCAGCTGAAATTTTATCCAAATTGAACTTTTATGCACCTTCACGACAGCTACGAAATCGAAGTATATTTTTAATAACTCCTTTTCGCACAAATTATAACTATGCAAAATATAGCCCCATAAATCGAATGATGTCTATTTATAATCACTATTGCGACTCAATTGATTTTACAATGTCTAAACTGAAACTAAACCAATATTTTATACACAAAAGAAATTCTAACGCGTAAGAGGATGATTCAGTAAAAGCCGAAATTGCTTCATTTATACTAAATTCACGAAATATACACATTAGTAATTGAGGAAATCTGTAGTCTACATCGATTGACGAAATAAATAAACAAAAGTTTAGATTTTTGAATGACACCCAGCCCCAGATAGTGGAGTAAGACATTTTTAATGTCAAAATGCCCCAAAATAGCTACTAAATCTTGCGCTTGAGGAAAACGATACTTGCAATATCAATCAAAATTCGTGTGTAAGCAAAATGCTGAAAGAATGCAACACTGTTATATAGGACGAATTCACGATGACCCATAAAAAGAACCAATCGAATATTCGGTGGCGTGGTCAGTGATCTTGGTCAAATTTTACCCGTTAGTCGGCACCTACTGATGAAATCAGTTCTTACTTAAGGGGGTAGGATAATTGTTGAAAAAAATATCGTTTTCACAAAAAAATTAAAGGGTTGTGTACAGGACACGACCACGGTGACATTAAAAATGTAGTTTTTTTCAAGAGCGTGCAAATGAATTTTATCTATCACACATATCGACTCACGTTCTTGTTCACTCGCCTGTTTTCATATGTTACAATTTGCTATATACCCACCCCATCAAAACATAATTTATTGAAGGTCTTTTAACGGTAATCTATTAATTAATCAAGTATCTCACTGGGTGATTGGCATTATTTGGCTGATCCATCTAGTAAAAATAGGCTGGTCTGTCCAAAAAATATATTCAAAAGAAAAGTTCCATATTGAGAGCTGTGAAGAGGAAGCCCACGCCCGCCAACGGAAATATACATATTCTCCATGAAATATGAAATTTCATTTTCCATTTAAATTTTCAATAATGTACTAATGAACTTAAGTAAACAATCTTAGGTTTAAGTATTTCTTGATCGATTAGTGGTGGAAAAAATGAAATTATTTGATAAATTACATTGTTATGCAACGTTCGCACTACCAGTTAAAACGGGTTTTTATGCTATCTTGGTGACATTTTTCTTGTTGCTAATTACCAAAACGTGTTATAACTCTGTAGTGTAAACATTGTATTATTAAATCAATTCTGCAGCGTTTCATGTATAATAGGTGTTTTATGTGGTAATAGGACTGACATAATTATATCTTCAGTACAGCGGTTTGTTTCATAATTTAAAACAGATTTATTTTAAAATTTAAATTAGTTTACCCAACCGTTCTATTTGTTGTATACTTTAAAACGCAATTAGAACTGTGTTTTAAATACATAGGGTAGGACAGATATTCTGACTGGATAAACCGGGAAAACAATTTTAAGTCCAGTACCGCTTAAGACATGGCTTGAATTTGAATCGAAAAAGGACACCCGCTTAAACTGCTGCTGGGACGATAAGTTCTGTTTTAAAATTTTCCGTTGTGTGCAGTACGAAACAAAAGTGTTTGAAATTAGAAAACAAAAAGTTCTGCTGGGAATGTGATTGTTTCCGATGCAATTACACTCAGATTTTTCACGCAGGGGATACAGGCCGTGTAAATGAAAACCGCGTAAATTTAAAAAAACGCGTTAATGAAAACCGCGTAAATTTCAAAATCCGCGTAAAAAACCTGAGTGTACTCTTGTATATAAAATACTACGCTGCTGAACAGTGCAATAACTACAGAGCACGTTGTCAGATGCCTTACTGATAAAAAACATAACCGAAATATGAAACATGAAAACCAATAGGCTCTTTACCCTACGCAGCTACAAAGCGCCGTAAACATGATTAACAAGTTACAACGCACACGCATGCATAAAAATATATTTATTTCAAACGCAACACTCTTAAGCAGCACACACCGTATTGAATTAAATCCAAACCACCCCACCCACGCACTTTGCAAATCATTCTGTGACACCGTGCTGGTACCCGAAAAATCCGCACACGGCCACCGCTGCCGAAAATGCATAGCGTCTACCGCTTAGCGTCCAGACGCTGCAGCCATGATCTTACCCGTTCGACATAAGAACAAAAACTGATTCAAACGGGTACGCGTCACCTCTATTTATAAACTAACCGTATATGGTTTAGTCACTTAGGTGCGAGTGTGTGCAAATGCCAACGTTACCGAAAATCGATAGCGCTTATTGCATCGCCCGGAGATGATGTTGCTCGTATGGGATAAGAGCAACAACTGATTTAAACGGACATGCGTTGCTTCTATTTATGACTTTTCGTGTTTCATTGAGCAACTAAGCTGCCCTCTCTTGACGGCTGTGTCTGAGAAATCTGCCTCACGAATGGTAATTTTCCCGTTTTTCGTGAACTTTTTAATTTTACCAATTTCCAAAAGTCTACTTTTATTGGGGAGATATTAAATTATTACCAATATTTAAGTTAGGTGTTTCTGAATCGGTTGGTGTATGAATGATTAAATTCCATCTAGTAATATCGGAGTTATAAGCGTGCAAACCTTACATAGTTTCGTTACATGGGAGATAGTTTAGATTTTAGAATGACACCTAGCCCCAGATAGTGGAGTAAGACATTTTTAATGTCAAAAATGGCGATAAAAAGAGTGTCTATTCAGTCAAAAGTGCAACATTTAAGCAATATTTTTTTAAATGTGCGCAGCAAAATATTGAAAATTGGATGTGTTACAGTGAATCTTCAGGAGACACCTCAACTAAATGCGATGTACACCATATCTCAAAATCTACTGAACCAAATTTTTTGAAATTTTGTACAGTTCTCCTTCATATCATAACATAATTAAAGATCATAACTTTGTTCACAAAAATAAATTTCATGATTTCGTTAACAAAAATTGCATTTTTAACTGCAGAATGCTACGAAAAATTCAATTATCAAGAAAAAAAATAAAAGTTTCGATCAATACCTGGGGATATGTAGAAGAACTGTGCAAACCTTGAAAACGATTGGTCCAATATATTTTGATTTATGATGTACACCACAAAGCAAGTTTTCAACGAGATACCTCCAGAGATTCTCTGTTACTGGCTCAATTTTCAGTATTCTGCTATGATATTTGAAGAAATATTGTTAAATTGTGCAGTGATTATATGGAAAGTGAATGAATATACACTCTCTTTATTGCCAAAATATGTTTTTAAATGTGCCATTTTTATGAATTAACTTTACCCACGTCCACCAACACTCCGTTATGTCTTCGTATCATTGGAAATATGTTTCGAAAACCGAACTTTTCACTATATGTGCATTCTTTTATTGAATGATTCTTATAGTCACCTTCGCAGGTCTATTCGCCAAAAAAGTTAGATATATGGATTGGGAAAATGTTAATCGATGCAACAATAAATTGCACCACATTTTCACATGATTTTGTAAAATAATACAATCCGTTGAAGAATTAATCGATTGCGTATATTGACTTCAGTTACATACACTACTCCATCCAAAATATAATCGATGGATATTCTGTTACGCATATAAATTTATGGATGATCGTGTTGAACTATTTAATTCAGTCGATCCACCATGCTTTCAGGAGTATTGGTTTTATACGTAACCTAGTACGTAACCTACCCAGCAGTCTCCGTCAGACGAAGGTTTTTATATTTAATCGAAAGAAAAGAGTTCTTTCTACGAATTTTTGCGATCAAGGAAGTGGCTTAAGGTGTAAATCGACCTAAAAATATTCGAAAATTGACAATAACTTTGTTGTTTCGAGAGCTACAGATTCATCGTTGTTATAAAAAAATGTGTATTTTATCGCTTTTAACAACTTTGTAGAAGATACTTTTAATAATAAAAAGTAATCGTAAAAAGTTATATTCGAAAAACTGTTTTAAGGGATCTATCCAAAGCAAACCTACATATCTCGCTACTGTTACTATATAGAGCTTTAGTACAAGGGCGTGACACTCTTTTATAAAAATATTTCACCTGGTTTTATATTTTTATATCGCCTTATATCTCTTTATAATTGTCTATAAAAGTTATAACTGTATTTGAATTGTTGAAAGTTCGAAAAAAAAAATCGAACAGATTTTCAACAAAGACCGGCATGATACGGCCCACTATCAATTCGTTTGCTCTTCAACAGCTCCACATCTCTTCCGTTTCCTTCCGAGTCAGTAGTAGATTATGATGCTGCCTTCAGTGTTTTTGCTAAGCAATCCTCAAAGATCCTTCCACACACCAAGGGAGCCCTTAATTTTAACATAAAGCTTCCGATTCGGTCGATCGAACCTAGTGCACAGAACTTGCAGATTATGCAAACCCAGGTTTGCCACAATATCTTCACGAACATTGGAAGTTGCAGTTGCCGTCACTGCTAAAATGGGAATCCGAGGACAAAACGTACGAGTTACACCAAGATGTCCTTACGCCGATCGAAAATCGTGACCCATCAGTTACTCAGACAGTGAGCTTTGTTGATTGCAATCAGTACCAGCTGATCGGATATTTGCTGTAGCAAATAATTGCCTGCGTCCCCGGTCATACTCTGGCGTTAAATACACTACCCGCAACATACCGGCATTGATGTCTGGAATAGGATTAGCTTGTTGCGCAGATCCTGCCGGGCAGGCCGGAATATTGCTCAAATTCAACGCCAGAACTCGTGAGAGGTTGTTCAATATTCTGGAAGAGTGGGAATGTATTTGACAATTACAGGGTGTCGACTCATTTCTGAAAATGAAATTCCCTGATTTTCCAGGTTTTTCCAGACCTTTTTAAAAAATTTCCAGAGTGCTCAAACAAATCAAATTAAATTCACATTTTTCAATGTCTATCGTTTGAGCTTACACCATTTTTGCATTTTTAGTTAGTTTTAAACCTTTTGTATCTTCCATTTCAATTAAACCACTTTTGGTCTTTTAACTGCCATGTAATTTAAATATTTCCAAATCTAAACAAGTTTCATCCTCTAAAATTTTAAATAAAAATATGTTTTCTAGAGGCCTGATTGTGACGAATCTTGGATCAATGCAATGCTTCGCCTAATATAACGGTTATTTTAAATATAGTTTTGGTTGGGGCTGTGGTCGTACTTGCGATAAGGCCGCCTCTGGCATATCCACAAGTAAGCTGAGGATGGACCACTAGTGAAAAATTGTTACCAGGCCGAGGGATGACCGACAAGCAAATGAGTGTATGGGACCGTGTATAAAAGGAGGAGCTAGTGTTCTGGAAAAATTAGCGGATTGACATTTTAGGGATGAATTTCCTCATAGTGTTATGTATTTTAGTCTGTGTGGAAATGGTAATGAGTCTGGAATCTTCCGCTAACCTTCTGGCAGTCGCGCTGGTGCACTGAGTGCACGCTGCTTTGAAAAGCTAGCAAATTGTCTTTGGGCAACTGCGGCTGCTCATTCAGTGGGCCATATGCGCGGCACCGTTTTAACATACTCTATCATATTCCAAATACCCTTGAAGGTGGTCGTAACCCATTCTTACGTCAATTTTCAATGTAAAGTTTGTTCGCGACAAAATATGGAAACCTAAAAACACATAGATCTCTTGATGAATTCAACCAAAAATGAAATATTTTTCATAAATATGGACGTATGTCTTTTTTATCTAAAAATACATAATTCGTTGACATGTTAAATGCGCTTTCAAAAATGGGTAGAAAGAAATGCGTATTAGAAATAATATATGCGGTCCAAACGGAAATCAAAAGATATCTCATTGGAATAGTTCTAAAAAGCTTGGCTAATCGGCAAGCTCTGTTCACACTGTTTCCAAAACGTCTAATACTCGATTGCCATCAGCTACATATAAAAGAAATGCAAAATACAATCTTAAGAAACGACCAAATGGATTCGATAGTGAGACAAACATTCTGTTCGTACACTAATAAAATAATAATAAAATAAAAACGTCAAATGTGTTTGTGCATAATTCGAAGCATCATCAAGGAACGAAGTCATTGAAGGTATTGATTATTTCGAATTATAGTGATAGGCAGAATATGAGGGCTAAACAATTCTTCGAAAACTGTAACGTGGATATTCTACCAAAATTTCCTGTGTGGCAATGGATTACAAAACTTGGACGTAGAAGACTTCAACCAAGCTTCATGACATGTAACGAAATGAAGTATTAAAATAATTCTGAACGATAGAGAAGTCTAAGTTTCTCAAGAAATAATTGGTTAAGCAGATCTTCTGCAACAGTGGGTGAACCAGTAAAAACTTCATACCAACAGGAAGGTATCGCAGAATATGTACTAAGAAGCAGTGATGGCATTTCACCCTAGTGATGCACTGGCGCGTAAGTGTGATGCCTACACAGAGGATACAATGATCACACACCACAGAAAAAAGCAGAACGCTCTTTCTTTCGGAGCTGTATAGACCGATTTCAAGTGTGCGCTGGTGTTGAGGTAGTTGGGTGCGAGATAACCGTGCTCTCTTGCTCTTTAAATTCTCTGCGGCGCGCTCAGATAAAGTCACCACCGCGCGCGCCCCAGAGTCGCTGTGGTGTATTCACTGGCGTGGTTTCACTGGCGTGTATTCACTGGCGTGTGATCTTTGGTTTGTTTTCGTCTTACAAGCGGCATTGCGGGTGAGATTGATTTAATTTGCACAGATTGTTGCGTTGTGTTGTGTGGATGGTGGTGGCTTATTTCAAGCTTATATGATTTTCTACTGAAGATTTCAAACAAGTTGCTTGGTAAAGCGAACGAGTTTATAAAGTATTGTTACACTACCTGCAAAACTAAAAGTACTCGGTCCTCGGAGCAAATTGGGAAAACTTTTTACGTATCATCGTATAGAGAGTTTTGTAATGACCAGAGGCACCTGATATGCAAACTGTATTAATAGTTTTATTATAACTTAATCCTACAAGTTTAAAACTAAATCTTAGGTTTCGTCGACAGGCTTGACATATTCAGTAAAATTAGGTATACGCTTGTGACGATAATTAATTTACATACAACATCACAATTGAGCGTACACCCGTTATTCATTTGTTTATTTGTCTATTATTTTGCGTGGAAATCGTTTAAACAGCAGGCGAAAGCGAATGTTTCAAGAGCATGGAAGCTAGGACCGGGATTCTGCGCGTCAATGAGCGAAATAAATTGGCTCAGTTTCGGGGTCAAGAAAAAAGGCCACTAGTGTTCACGCTTATTTTAAATGAACAATAAATCTTGTGTTCCATAAAAGGATGTTATAAATGGGTCAGCAGCAACAATGTTTATTATACGTATTCTAGATTTTTGCGTCAGTTAGTATTTTAGACCGTAATTATAATGCACGGATTCATTGCACGTAATATGAACAGCAAAACAAAGTATTGAGTATCTGGTAGTATCTGTCGGAATCTCTGTCAATCTCTATGAAATTTTCGTATTTTCAAGTAACAAGTAAGATGTTTCCTCAAGTTTAAACAAGCGATTTTTGTCTGATAAATTATTCCTCATTATAACTTTCTTGAATGAGGTGTTTTATCAAAAAGGTACTAGGAACCAGTGTTGGGAAAATATCAATGTTCACAACAGAATCTTTCCATCACCGATTTTATAATAAAAAGTTCACTGATATAAAATATCGCTAGGGAAAAAATCGTCAGTGAACTTCAAGAGTGCTGATGTTTGGGAACATTATTCGGTTCAAGCAAATATCGGAAGAAGAAAAGATCGCTTGCGAACTTTTATATCAACGAAAATATAGAAAAAAGTTCGCCTTATGAAAATATCTTGCACAATCTTCGAACAGGGGATTTCCGAGGGATTTCCAAAGATTCCAAAAACCTGTAGATTAACATGATATAAAAAACTACGTTCTATAATATTACGGCGATAGCTCAATGGGATAAAGCTTCAGGCTACTTTAGTGTCAACGAAGCTTTCTTCAGAAGCCATCGTGTAAAAAAAATTTCATCAATCGACAGAATTAAAATTGGAAAGAATTAAAATGGTGCTTGAATAGTATGTTGTCAAAATATATATGGAAAAAAGCAAATTCTGGTATGGTGGCCGGTTCTTAACAACCCGTTGTTTGTATGACCGAGTATGAAAGTTATATATAGTTGAGCTAATGTATCTATAGTTGCATGTCCCATGGGAGCCGTAATTAGCAATGGCTACATTAATGATACATGGTAGTAATAATGGTACAAGAAGTTTCACATACATAAATTGGTTAATAAACAATCTTAACAATTTTTTATCATTTTTGGGATTAAATGCTTTCGTTTAATATATTGACATCGCCCATAGAACTTTTCATCGATTTTTTAGCAGAATTTTCACTCAAATATTCTAGTTCTTTGCACACATACCAAAGATATGTTGAACGATTTCCCATATTTGCAATTAAAATTCAAGGGCAGTTTATAAGACACGTAGAACAACTTTCAACATTCTGCTTTTATTATACTATATTATTAGTCTAACTAATGCTATCTTTGTTATGCAGTACAAGTGTAGATTTTCAAAAATTTTATATTAGAATTAGAACGAAATATTTTTTTGTATCGCTACGTCGCTCGAGAATAGCCAAAAAAGCGTAAAATATTTGGCTTTTACTGACCCAAGCATGACTAAAATGCGACTCACACCTAAAGTGCAAAACTATTAAACTATTACGTATTTACTTTGTTAGCATTACTAGAGCATTCGAAATTGATAAATTTCGAAGAAAATGGAACATGTTGAGGATAATTAGTATTGTCTGATATAATATTACTAAATATCCATAAAAACTTATTTCATCATGAATCAAATCCCATATTTCTATTTATCAGAAAATTTGAATCACCTAATTGGACTAAGAATAAAAATCACGGAAGTGTACTCGATTCGAAGTGTATGCATGAATATTTACAGGTGAATTGATTAATATATGTATAGAATACGAAGTTTACGTTAATTTTTGGGATAAACGTAGATCGTATTCGTTTACGGATCGAAATGAAAACAAAAGCACATCGTCACGTCACGAAATCAACTATAGGTTCAAGGTTTACACAAAAAGATTTTTATTCGGTGAGGTGATAAACATCCTCTGATACATAAACTTAATATTATAAGTTTTACAAATTATAAAATCACGGTAAACAGATAAACGTTCCTTGGAACAATTTAGTATGTACTGCAAAGACGGTGGATTTGCCATTTTGAACTTCTTTGCTATACTCGTACCCGAACATGTTAGGTTTTAATTTTAATTCTCTCTCTTATTATTCTATGGCATGGAAATTCGGGAGAAAACCAGCTAATTTATTTAAATGATGGCACAGAAGAAAAATGCCGTCAAAAGATTCCAGAACTAATTATTGAGGGGTTACACCACTATAGAGCACGAAAAATAGGCATATTTCGGGAATTTACCTTGACGCAATAATGAGATGAATCGAGATCTTGTTTAACTTTCCGGCAGTGCACGCTGCTCTGAAAATCTAGCGAAATCGTCTTAAAGCATCAGCGGCTGCTTGTTCAGTGGGCCATAAGCGCGACTTCCAGAGGGTTAATGAGATATATAACATAAGTAATGAATTGCAAAAAAAATGATTCGAGTAATTTCGTCACAAGATGGCGGCTGTGCAGCACTTTCCCGTCGGGGAGTTTTTTTGGAAGGGGTCCACGGCCGGAACTCTATGTCCCGTAATTTTTGATCCAGAGCCAAAAACCAAAGCTTTTTAAACTTCTTAGTACGACAGCAAGCAGCGTACGTAAGATTTTTTCTATGTCTTGATTTTTCGCGAAATGGCACATTTTTTAGTCGAAAAACGCTGAAAATGTCTTAAAAATCGACACAAAATTTGCTTATTAAAAAATTATGCAATGAAAAAATTAAATCCCACGTACATCGCTGGAGAAAGTAATCTTGAACATGCTGTAAAAATTTTAGGCTGATCAAAAATCAGTTGTTCGAGTTACATTTCCGGCCAGATAAAAAAAAATTATTTCGAGAAAAACACGGTTAACGTTTACAGTATACTCGAGGTATACATAAGAGGGGTTGCGAAAAATTTGAATATTTATTTATTGTTTTCGCGATTCATTTTTTGGAATATCATTTTCAGCATCCTAAAGCAGCAGTAAACAAAATTCAACCAATAAATAAAAATTAAATGTTTTAAAAAATCTACAGTGCTGTAACCCCTTGAAAGCACTGTACCGGTCAAATAGAAGCGCTTCTAAATTGGCACGTCATTATTTTTAATAACGCGCTACAGAAAAAAAACAAGTAACAATGTGAATTCTCGTGAAATTTATCTTGTTTTATGTGAACTTTATCGGAAAAGTTGGACATCGGATAAGCCTCTTCTCGCGTGAGTGAGAGAGAATTACAATGCCTGCGTATGATAATAATCGAAAACGTGTGTAATACCAGGACATTACTTGTAATGGATCACTTTACTTTTTGGCGTCACCAAATTCGCAATCAAAATAAGTTAACTTACCATTGAGTAATTCAGTCGAACAAAAAATAGGCCGTTCCTAATGTGGATGTACAAATCCCGTCTTACATCTGTTATACGATTAATCTGATACTACAGATCATTATAAAACTTTGTTTATACCAGCCGATACATTGATACGTAAAACGTTTTCCTTGTTTGCCCCTAGGCTCGAATACTTCAGGTTTCCCACGGTAGTGTAACAACACTATAAATTCGTAAGCTTTACCAAGCAACTATGAAATCTTCAGTAGACAATCATATAAGCTTGAAATAAGCCACCACCATCCACACAACACAACGCAACAACCTGTGCAAATTAGATCAATCTCACCCGCAATGCCGCTTGCAAGACGAAAACAAACCAAAGATCACACGCCAGTGAATACACCACAGCGACTCTGGGGCGCGCGCGGTGGCGAATTTATATGAGCGCGCCGCAGAGAATTTCAAGAGCTCTTCTCCACACTCTAGATCGTTCCAGTGTTGGGTGTATGAAAATTTACCTCTGCCATCAACGTGCGCTTACACATATCAAATAGGGTGGTGTATATGAGCGAAAGAGAAGCGCTCTCGTTTTGCTTGCCAGAGTGTGGGGAGTAATTTCAATTTCTCTTTACTGCACAGAGGATAGGGACATCACTGCTAAGAAGATTGTTTACAAACAAATAAATAAATAAAGCGATTTTTAATGCAATCTGGCAATAGCAGCACGTTGTAAGATGAGTGAAGCTTCGCAGCAACTTCGGCGAACTTCGGTTAAATACACCATTTGTTGATTTTAAATATTGTCGTATTCGCCCGTTTGTTAGAGGAAGGTGATATTGAAACTGGAGCTTGCGAAAGTCATCTTCATACAGTTCTGTTATATACGGAAACCCATATCGAAAACGTTGAATTTTGAAGTAGAATACTTCTAACGTTTCAATATGGGGTGCCGTTTCAAAAATTTCAGTTGAGAAATTTTCCCAGATTTGAAATGCGAATATCTTCCGTTCTACTGGACGAAATCGCAATATTTTTGCGCTATCTGATCGGAAATTTGTGCACGTATTTCGTATTAAATTTCGGAATTACTGCGACTACTATAAATAAACCAAAAGAAGGATTTTCAGAAAATCCTTCGAAAACAGCGAGGAAAATGCGCAATTTGCAAGCATATCCCACGCAGAGTCGTCAAAAAGGAGCATGTAAGCGTTTCATTACATACGGTAATATTATATATACAGGTCCCGCGAGCTTGTTTTGTATCAGTGGGTGCTCGCTTACCACACGAGCAACATGCTCGTCCGGACGGTACAATGAGCGGTATCATGTTTGCGTTCCCGTACCAAGCGTCATCGCAAGGTTCTTCGTGATAAAATCCAGGGAATCACCAAATCTGCCATTCGGCGTCTGGCTCGTCGTGGTGGTGTAAAATGCATCTCCGATTTAATCTACGAATGCTGAGGGTGTGCAGGAAAATGTCACCCGAGATGCCGTGACCTACACTGAACACGCCACGCGCAAAACCGCAATGAATGTCGTCTATACTCTGAAGCGGCAGGGACACATGGATTTGGAAGTTGAAAAGGTAGAACTCACTTGTATCATTATAAAAAAGGCCCTTTTCAGGGCCACCAGAATCATTTCAAAGAATAAGTTTGCATTTTCTGTTTCATGGACTGTTTCTCCCTGGAGAGCAATTTGGGTTAAACCCCAAATTATGATTTATTTCAGTACGCAAATTGCAAATATGGTCAGAAAGATACTGGAGTGAAGTGGAAAACATTTTTACTAGGCGCATTCAAAAAAGGTTTCAATTCTCAAACATTTTACCAAAGTGCCGTATTACATTACTCTCTTTACCCTGAGTGTTCGATAATCTCCGTATTGGAAACACAATTTCAATTTTGTTCTTTATCAAAAATATGTGGTCGACCAACGAAAGGGTGGAGCTACGAAGAACACATATTGAGCACAACACAAAAAAGGACGAGCTTACATTGTGCTGTAGTCAGGTATAAAAACTCAGCATGCTGTTGCTCACGCTCAGTTCGTTTCCAGCATCAGCATGCAGCAGTTCGTTTGCAGCATCTCCCGCAAAATTCAAACCGCCGTCCGTTTGCTGCTGTCAGAAGAGTTGGCCAAGCACGCCGTCTTCGATGGCACCAAAACTGTTACCATATACACCAGCTCCAAGTAAATTTCGAACACTGCCCAAACAAAAGGCCCTTTTCAGGGCCATCAATTTATCGACAAAGAATGAAATTGAAGTTTTGTTATTACAAGCATCAGAAAGTGGCTTGTCAAGAGCGTTGGATGGTAAGTGAGCCACTTGTAAACAATACCGTCGCTTTCACGTAGAATGGCACAAAATCAAAAGTTATTTGTAGACAGGTTAGTGTAATGATTCAATTTACAAAAATCGAACGTTTTCTAACGTTTCGATATAGGTGCTCCGTTTCAAAATTTTCGGCCAGAATGCTGCCTGTTTTTTCAAACGTGAAAATCTGCTGTTGTATTGAATGAAAACCTTCGATTTTTGCGCTGATTGGAAATAGTTGTGACTATTTCTGTAGAATGTACAATTACTGAAAATAACGGATTTTGTGAAAGCAGTGGTTGGTCCGTACAATTCGATTCCAAGCGAGCCAGACTAGTTTTCGTTGGAAGGTCCACCTCTGACAATAGAAGTAAACTATTTTATTTTGAATTTAACTAACTTCCTTGAAAACAGCACAGTTAAGAAACTTTTGGGAAAAACGCGCAAACCTAAATTTTCCACTTTAATGGAAACTGCCTGTGCCCCGCCGCACAGCATCAAGATTGATAATAATTCAAGCCGGGAGGAAAGAGGTTGTAAGGCAATGGAAAACGAAAATTTCATTTATATCTTACTGGAATATAATTGGCTGGTCCTGAAAAGAACTTATTGGTTTGTGGTTTATTTTGGGTCACAATTTGGGCCTGCTCGATTGCTGATAGCTGTGAATTTCTCGCAGGGCGACAGTTTCTGTTCAGTAGCGATGAGGCTTCCTAACGCCAACCGTGACTGGGGCACTTTTACACGGCATTCGTTGCTTACTGCTTGCGGGGAGACTTTCCTCCGGTGGACTTACGAGCGGTATGTTTGGTACGGGCCATTTATCCACAAAGAATCGAATTGAAATTTTGTTATTACAAGCATCCGAAAGTAGCTTGCCAAGAGCGTTCGATGGCAAGTGAGCTACTTGTGAACAATATCGTAGATTTCACGTAGAATGACACAAAATAAAGTTATCATTTGTGTGTTTGTTTACAGTTTCGTGTTTACTAGGCGCATTCAAAAAAGGTTTCAATTCTCAAACATTTTACCAAGGTGTCGTATTACTCTTTTTACCCTGAGTGATCGATAACCTCCGTATTGGAAACACAAATTCAATTTTGTTCTTTAGCAAAAATATGTGGTCGACCAACGAAAGGGTGGAGCTACGAAGAACACATATTGAGCACAACACAAAAAAGGACGAGCTTATATTGTGCTGTAGTCAGGTATAAAAACTCAGCATGCTGTTGCTCACGCTCAGTTCGTTTCCAGCATCAGCATACAGCAGTTCGTTTGCAGCATCTCCCGCAAAATTCAAACCGCCGTCCGTTTGCTGCTGTTAGAAGAGTTGGCCAAGCACGCCGTCTTCCATGGCACCAAAACTGTTACCATATACACCAGCTCCAAGTAAATTCCGAACTGTCCAAACAAAAGGCCCTTTTCAGGGCCATCAATTTATCGACAAAGAATCGAATTGAAGTTTTGTTATTACAAGCATCCGAAAGTGGCTTGCCAAGAGCGTTGGATGGTAAGTGAGCCACTTGTGAACAATACCGTCGCTTTCACGTGGAATGGCACAAAATCAAAAGTTATTTGTGATTTGTAGACAGGTTAGTGTAATGATTCAATTTACAAAAATCGAACGTTTTCTAACGTTTCGATATAGGTGCTCCGTTTCAAAAATTTCGGCCAGAATGTTGCCTGCTTTTCTAAAAGTGAAAATCTGCTATTGTACTGAATGAAAACCTTCGATTTTTGCGCTGATTGGAAATAGTTGTGACTAGTTGTGTAGAATGTTCAATTACTGAAAATAACAGATTTTGTGAAAGCAGTGGTTGGTCCATACAATTCGATTCCAAGCGAGCCAGACTGGTTTTCGTTGGAAGGTCCATCTCTGACAATAGAAATAAACTATTTTATTTTGAATTCAACTACAACTTCCTTGAAAACAGCACAGCTAAAAAACTTGGAAAAAACGCGCAAACCTAAATTTTCCACTATAATTAAAACTAGTGCCCCCACCGCACAGCATCATCAAGATTGATAGTTATTCAAGCCGGGAGGAAAGGGGAGGTTGTAAGGCAATGGAAAATTTCATGTATAATAATAATACTTTATAATTGGCTGGTCCTGAAAACAACTTGTTGGTTTGTGGTTTATTTTGGGTCACAATTTAGGCCCGCTCGATTTCTGATAGCTGTGAATTTTTCGCAGGGCGACAGTTTCTGTTCGGTAGCGATGAGGCTTCTTAACGCCAACCGTGACTGGGGCACTTTTACACGGCCTTCGTTGCCAACCAGTTCCATGTCAAGGACGACGTCTCTGTACAGCCAGCATCACTGCCATGAAAGGCAAAACATTGATTTTGAACCGAATGATTAGAAGCTGTATTTAGTTACAAAATGTCGATTTTCTGAATGATATGATATTAAATCATCCCACAAGATGCAAAACGTCGTGTGGAATGCTTGAATATCGAGCATAGTGCCGAACATAATTCTTTGTTTGGGGCTTTATAGCTATAACGCCCCATATATGTCGGTCGCTGTCAAACTCCATATGATAGTATAGGGTTGCCAGGGGGCTGTTGCCAACTACTTGCGGGGAGCCTTTCCTCCGGTGGACTTACGAGCGGTCTGTTTGGTACAAGCCATGTAGCGAAAAATGCTGATCTGCTACTTCTCTGATGCTGGTAGTAGGACGACGGTTAAACGCTCGTTTGCGTGCCTTCATTCATAAAAGTTCAACAATATTTTCAAAGAATGTTGCAAATTGTCAACTTGATAATTCCAAAAATACTCCAAATAAACTATGAATGTGCAAAAGACGACAAAATCGCATAGAAATTGCTTATTCCAGAGCAGAATTTACCGGTCTAAAGTGTATTCTACTTCACTCCGGTTATGTCTCTGACATTACCCACCCATCTTTTTAAGCGGAGTTGAGTGTTTAACCGTTAGGTAACGACATAGTACGCGAGTACCTTTCCAGATCTCATTTAAAATTACAATTTGCTTTCCATAACTAGAACCTGAAACTTGGTGACATCATAGTACATCACTAGGCATAAATTTTAGTGAGATAAAATTGAAGATGTAGTAAATGGGCCTGAGGGGAACGTTTTGGTCGTTTCTACCGCATAGCAGACTGACAGGGTAATGGTCATTACTATTATAATTTTAAACTTATTCAAATATTTGTAGATGGTTTGGAATCAGGAAGTCATCTACTTTTTTAAACCTGCTATAAGGAATCGTATGAGATCTTGTTTCCGGACAACCGGTCCTGGAGGTGTGTCCCAGCTTTGAAATACTATTTGTAAATTTCAAAGAATCCTAGCAATATGGATGTCAAAATTCTTGGGTTTGCCACAGAGATTGTTAACAATCGTCATGGGACTATCTGATAATTTGACCCCGGAGCGGTCTTCACAACTTTATTTAGTTGCTTAATAATTCTGTCAGTGAGCGGAGCAGACAAATGACTTCAGCTGCAGACAAAAAACAGTATGAAAGCTGTGCGTTACCTAATGCCGCTATGGACTAGCACTTAACGCGAGTGGAATTGAGTTCCCAAGTAACCAATAAGCATTATAACGAAGCCTAATATCTGCTTTAGATCCACATATAAAGCTGTCCTAAAAAATTTAAGGGTTGTGTACAAGACACGACCACGATGACATTAAAAATGCAGCCAGTTTTATAAGCAATCAATATTATCCGTGGCCAAATTAAAACCCCTTAATGCCATAGACTGTTTCAGAACTACACACAGGCATGCTATTCTTCACTAGAGATAATTGTTGAATTTTTAAATTAAAATCGATAACCTATAGTGTGATAAATTCAAGTTTTAAAAAAGTTTTATTCAAATCCATGAAATGGGAACATCAATTAATGATGCTCACAAACAAAACCTTACATCTATCTTTAAATACCTGCTATCAAATTAAATGTTTGCAAGCATGATAGAAAATTAACTGGTCATAACTCAATCTATTCGTAAACAAAGAAAGTTTAACATATGTATCTTTATATATTCGGTGGTATTATTAACATTAACTCTGAAATGTTCTATATTTGGAGTCCATTGGTGGAATCCTGAAAAGGACTATTTGTGGAATCCACAAACACGCGTGCTATGGAATGAAAAGTACTAAACTAACTAAGGGCTTTTGGTTTAACAAAAATCACATGCAGAATGGAACAATTAGTCAGCCGCAAAACAAGGTCTGCCTTCTCACGCTACTTACATCAGATAAATGTTTCGAAATAAAAAGAAACAACCTTTTCCTTCAGAATCTAATATGAAATACTGATAGCTTGGAACGTGACATCGGCTTTTATCTCTTTCTCACTGATGATGGAAGGACTACCTTCACGAGAATATCGAAAAAATATTTGCGGATTTTTCACATCCTCCGATTTCTATAATATTGTTGACTTTTGGATTTGGTCTGATATTCGCCAATTTCAGCATGACAATATACTTTTAAATAACTGTACATTTTTGTATTGTTTCGGAAGGATAATTTTAAACAAATCACAGATTGTTGTAAATTTCAGATTGTCAATGTACGCGCAAGCAACAAGTAACGAATATAAACGGCGGAATTAGGTTATCGTCATCGTCAAGAATTTTTCAAACTTGTTCTTCATTGTTGGTTATAGCCCTGAAAAGGGCTTTTAATTTACAAAAATAACATGCGAAATGGAACCATCAATCAGCCGCAATAACGGTTTGCCGTCTCTTCCAGCCACGCGCTACTTACATCGGATAAATAATTAAAATTGGAAAGAAACAAACAACCTTCCCCTTCAATAGATAATTTGAAATACTGATAGTTTGAAACGTGACATCGGCTTTTATCACTTTCGCATTGTTGATGGAAGGACTGCCTTCATGCAGAATAACGAACAAAAATTTGCGGATTCTTTTTGGTACGGTTTTCGCTAGTTGGCAGTGTTGCTACATTCTCCAATTTTCTGAAACATTGCAGAATTTTGGATTATGTTTCCGAAAGATTATTTTTAATAAATCACAGGTTTTCACCAATTTCAGCCTCGAAATGCACTTTAAGTAGCTGCCCATTTTTGTATTGTTTCGGAAGGATAAATTTAAACAAATAACAGATTGTTGCAAATTTCAGATTGCTTGCGCGTGTGCAAGTAACAAATAACGAATATAAACTGCGCAATTGGATTATCGCTGTCAATGATTGGAAATATTCAAATTTGTTCTTCATTGTTTGTTATAGCCCTTAAAAGGGCTTTTAATTTAACAATAACATGCAGAATGGAACAATTAGTCGGCTTCACCTGAGGTTTGGTAACTCTTCCAGCCGCGCGCTTTTTACATCGGATCACCCCCAGCGATAGCAGTGATCAAATGCAGCACTCTACGCAGCGCATTGTCAACATGCATGATTGCTACTGCTGTTCTTTACGGCCCGACGATCGACGGGAGAATGAAGTCGCTCGAGAAATGATATTCTTTAAATAGTCGAGGATGACGTCATTCATAGAAGCGTAACGTGCTGGGTGCTCAAATCTGCCGTACGAGACGCTATAGATACGATGTTATTTGGCTGGCAAAAGAGCAACAACTGATTCAAACAGGCACACGGCACATTTATTTATAACTTTTCGTGTTCGTTTGAATCACTAAGCTGCTCCCTTTCGACGGCGCTGCCGGGGATAGATTGACTGATGTATGAGAGTTTTCACGTTTTCGAGAGCTGTTCATTTTTGCTTGTTTTTCAATAGTGTACTATTCATACGTCTCCCAACCTTTGAACGGAACGGATCGTTATATTTCACAGTGGTGTTCGGTGTGTAAATTTCAGTGATTCAAGGTCATCCTTTGTTCGTTCGTTAGCTGCCATTCTGCTGGTGCCGGCAGTAAATCCAGTACATTGTTTTCGCTGGTGCGGAACAATCGACGTTGTTTGCAGATAAGTTTTGCTTTATTTTTTTTCCCTCGTTTGCTTTCTTTCCTTTTCCCTACTTTTACTCTACCTTGTAATCAAATAATAAGACACATTCCCGTTTATATAACGCTCTGCCCTCGTGCTTAAATGGCCGAGGGCGAAATACCATCTGATGTAATCATGGAAGTCCCTGATCCCCCTAATATTCGTATTGCTCCCCGTATAAAGCAGTACCCAGAAGGTTCCTCTGGGCCATGGGTGGTATATTTTCGGACCGGAGAGAAACCGGTTAATATATTAAAACTTTCTCGAGATCTGACTGCTAATTACCCGGCCGTAACTCAGATAACACGTGTTCGGGCAAACAAGATACGTGTTCTAGTGAGTGATCTCGGCCAGGCAAACGCGATTGCTTGCTGTGAGCGCTTTACGCGGGAATTTAAAGCGTACGTGCCTTGTGTGGCCTGTGAAATCGATGGGGTAGTGTCCGAACCGGGCCTGAAATGCGAAGAACTGTTGGAGCACGGGGTTGGCTGCTTTAAGGACCCCTCACTTGAACAGATTAAGATCTTGGAATGCAAACAATTGTATACCGCAAACACCGAGGGAGGTCAGACTACCTACTCTCTATCAGGCTCGATTCGGGTGACATTCGCCGGGTCCTCTCTTCCCAACTACATCCTCCTTGACAAGGTTCGCCTACCAGTTCGCCTGTTCGTACCGCGGGTCATGAACTGCAGCAATTGCAAGCAGTTGGGCCACACAGCCACATATTGTGGAAATAAGAAACGATGCGGCAAATGCGAAGGAGAGCATGAGGATGACTCTTGCGACAAAGAAACTGAAAAGTGTATTTGCTGCGGGGGCCCTTCACATGCTCTTAAATCATGTCCTGCGAACAAGCAGCGCGGGGATAAAATTAAGCGCTCCCTTAAGGAACGCTCAAGGCGTTCTTATGCAGAAATGCTAAAGAATGCTTCGCCATCTGTCCTGTCCGAAAATCCCTATGCTGGTTTGGCTAACGTTGAGCAAGAATCTGACGACCCACGAGAGGGAACATCTTTGGTTAACCCAGGGGAATCCAGGAAGAGGAGAAATCCAGCCTCCCCTACATTGCCTCGTAAGGGTGCCAAGGTGTCGTCCACTCAGAGTGCGCCATCTACAACCAATAAATCCAACGGAAGTGATGTACAACAGCCGAAGCAATTTGCTCCAGGACTTGGAAATATTAATTCTAACAAGGAGTACCCACCACTTCCAGGGACATCCAAAACCCCAAGTGTTCCCTTTTTTCAAACAGATACTCAGTCCAGTAGCGGACTAATGAAATTTTCTGACATAGTGGACTTAATTTTCACAGCTTTCAATGTTACTGTTCCTCTTAAAAGCCTTCTGATACGTTTTCTCCCTATAGTGCAAACATTTTTGAAGCAGTTGACTACTAAATGGCCCCTCCTTGCAGCGATCGTATCCTTCGATGGCTAAGTCATCGAACGAGGTCACCGATTCGATCACTGTTCTACAGTGGAACAGCAGAAGTATCCTCCCGAAAATCGATTCCTTTAAATTTTTACTAAATAGTTTAAAATGTGATGCTTTCGCATTATGTGAAACTTGGTTAACTTCCGATATAAATCTCAACTTCCACGACTTTAATATAATTCGTCTGGATCGAGAAAACCCCTATGGAGGAGTACTTTTGGGGATCAAAAAGTGCTATTCTTTCAACCGAATTAACCTCCCTTCGACACCAGGCATTGAAATTGTCGCTTGTCAAGTTTTAATCAAAGGTAAAGACCTTTGCATTGCTTCCATCTACATTCCTCCTAGAGCCTCGGTAGGGCACCGAACGCTTTGTAATATCACGGAATCCTTACCGGCACCGCGGCTAGTTCTGGGAGACTTTAACTCGCACGGTACGGTATGGGGCTGTCTTCATGATGATAATAGATCAACATTAATCCAAGATCTTTGCGATAATTTCAACATGACCATCTTAAACACGGGAGAAATGACGCGGATTCCTACACCACCAGCACGCGCAAGCGCGTTGGATTTGTCGCTTTGCTCGACATCGCTACAGTTAGATTGCATGTGGAAGGTGATCCCTGATCCCCACGGTAGCGATCATTTGCCTATCGTGATTTCAATTGCTAACGGTTCAAGACCATCGGAAACAATCAATGTCTCATATGACCTCACACGGAACATTGATTGGAAGAGTTTCGCGACCGCGATATCCGTTAAAATCGAATCCACTCAAGAACTTCCTCCGGAGGAAGAGTACAGGTTTTTGGCTGGCTTGATTCTCGACAGTGCGAATCAAGCTCAGACTAAAGCAGTACCCAGCGCGAATACCCATGGACGGTCTCCCACCCTGTGGTGGGATAAAGAGTGCTCAGAGCTGTACGCGGAAAAGTCCACTGCATATAAGGCCTTCCGGGAAGACGGGTTACCCGCTAGCTATCAACAGTACGCGTCGTTAGAAAGGCGAATGAAGAGTCTAATGAAAGCCAAAAAACGCAGTTATTGGCGCCGGTTCGTCGACGGGTTAACGAGAGAAACAGCGATGAGCACTCTTTGGGGTACGGCTCGACGTATGCGTAACCGTAATAGTACCAACGAGAACGTGGAATATTCAAACCGTTGGATATTCGCTTTCGCCAAGAAGATCTGTCCGGACTCTGTCCCGGTACAGAAAACGTGCCGCGCCGCGTCTCCTCACGATACCGCGAACGAAACACCGTTTTCGATGGTGGAGTTCTCACTTGCTCTCTTATCGTGCAACAATAACGCCCCAGGGTTAGACAGAATCAAATTCAACTTGCTGAAGAATCTGCCTGACACTGCAAAAAGGCGCTTGTTGAATTTATTTAACAAGTTTCTTGAGGGTAACATTGTCCCTTATGAATGGAGGCAAGTGAAGGTCATCGCCATTCAAAAACCAGGAAAACCAGCCTCCGACCACAACTCGTATCGGCCGATTGCAATGCTGTCCTGCATTCGGAAGTTATTCGAGAAAATGATCTTGTTTCGCCTCGACAATTGGGTTGAAGCAAATGGCTTACTGTCAGATACACAATTTGGCTTCCGCAAAGGCAAAGGGACGAACGATTGCCTTGCGTTGCTTTCTACAGAAATCCAAATGGCCTATGCTAACAAAGAGCAGATGGCATCAGTCTTCTTGGATATTAAGGGGGCTTTTGACTCAGTTTCTATCAACATTCTGTCAGAGAAGCTGCACCAGCATGGTCTTTCGCCAATTTTAAATAACTTTTTGCTAAACCTGTTGTCTGAAAAGCACATGCACTTTTCGCATGGCGATTTAACAACATCGCGATTTAGCTACATGGGTCTTCCCCAGGGCTCATGTTTAAGTCCCCTGCTCTACAATTTCTACGTGAATGACATTGACGATTGTCTTGCCAATTCATGCACGCTAAGGCAACTTGCAGACGACGGGGTGGTCTCTGTTACAGGGCCCAAAGCTGCCGACTTGCAAGGACCATTACAAAATACCTTGGACAATTTGTCTGCTTGGGCTCTTCAGCTGGGTATTGAGTTCTCCACGGAGAAAACTGAGTTGGTTGTTTTTTCTAGGAAGCGTGAGCCGGCGCAACTCCAGCTTTTATTAATGGGTGCAACGATCAACCAGGTTTTCACATTTAAATATCTAGGGGTCTGGTTCGACTCTAAAGGTACCTGGGGATGTCACATTAGGTATCTGAAACAGAAATGCCAACAAAGGATCAATTTTCTCCGAACAATAACTGGAACATGGTGGGGTGCTCACCCAGGAGACCTGATCAGGTTGTACCAAACAACGATATTGTCGGTGATGGAGTACGGGTGTTTCTGTTTCCGCTCCGCTGCGAACATACACTTCATCAAACTGGAGAGAATCCAGTATCGTTGCTTGCGCATTGCCTTGGGTTGCATGCACTCGACCCATACGATGAGTCTTGAAGTGCTGGCGGGCGTTCTTCCGCTAAAAAATCGATTTTGGGAACTCTCATATCGATTGCTCATCCGATGCGACATTCTGAACCCGTTGGTAATTCAAAATTTCGAGAGGCTCGTCGAGCTTAATTCTCAAACCCGTTTTATTTCCTTGTACTTCGACTACATGGCACAGAGCATCAATCCTTCTTCGTACAATCCCAACCGTGTCCGTTTCCTAGATACTTCTGATTCTACTGTATTCTTCGACACATCCATGAAGGAAGAGATTCGTGGAATCCCGGACCATATACGCCCGCAGGTGATCCCCAATATATTTTATAATAAATTCCGAGAAGTCGACTGCGACAAAATGTTTTACACTGACGGATCAAATCTCGATGGGTCCACTGGCTTCGGTATCTTCAACAATACTATCACCGCTTCATTCAAGCTCAATGATCCCGCTTCAGTTTACGTCGCAGAGTTAGCTGCAATTCAGTACACCCTTGGGATCATCGACACTCTGCCCACAGATCACTACTTCATCGTTTCGGACAGCCTCAGCTCTATCGAGGCTCTTCGTGCGGTGAAGCCTAAAAAGCAACTCCCGTATTTTCTGGGGATGATACAGGAGTCCTTGTGTACGTTATCTGAAAAATCTTATCAAATTACCTTTGTTTGGGCCCCCTCTCATTGTTCTATCCCGGGCAATGAAAAGGCCGACTCATTAGCAAAGGCGGCGCATTAAATGGTGACATATACGAAAGACCAATCTGCTTCAACGAATTTTTTAGTATTTGTCGTCAGAGGACGCTCAACAGTTGGCAAACCTCGTGGAGCAACGGGGAACTTGGACGATGGCTACATTCGATTATCCCAAAGGTATCAACGAAGCCTTGGTTCGGGGGGATGGATGTGGGTCGGGATTTTATTCGCGTAATGTCCCGACTTATGTCCAATCACTACACCATGGATGCGCATTTGCGGCGTATTGGGCTTGCGGAGAGTAGTCTGTGCGCTTGTGACGAGGGCTATCACGACATCGAACACGTTGTCTGGGTATGGGCCGGGTATTGTGACGCCAGGTCTCAGTTAAAGGAATCCCTTCGGGCCCGAGGTAGACCACCCAATGTACCAGTCCGAGATATGCTGGCAACTCGTGATTTCCCCTATATGTCCCTTATTTATACCTTCATAAAAACGATAAATATCCCAATTTAGCCCCTCTCTTTTATTTCTCGTTTTTAGAGTTTCCTCCTGCCTTGTGGAATCGATCAGCTCCAGAGTGCCACTATGTAACCGCCGTCGCCCTTACCACTACGCCTGCATAGAAGGAAACTGAAGCGAGAGCGACTCGAGGTCCGATGACTTTTGAAGGATTCCCCGCGGGTCCGAAGAATACCATCCGCCAATCCGGTACTCGACGACTTACTAGACTGAGGCGCAAATTTGTTTCGCTGATCCCCCCCCCCCCGTTCGAGCGAAAGTTGCAAGTTTTGCTCTTCTTTCCCTGTCTCTCCCCTGTCCTTGATACAACTGCTGCTACACTGATGCGGAAATAAGCCACCCTCTGAATATCTTGACCAAGCATAAGTTTTAGTTAAAAAATTCAAATTAGTATTCTGTATTCCTAGTTTTAAGATAGCTATAATTTTTACTCTTTATTGAAACTCTTGTCCTCCATCTTGTAAATAGAATTGAATCCCTAGTTTTAAGATTTCTGTGAAGTTTCTCATAAATATTTGTTCCCCCTTTTGTGTACTAAACTATATTGTTAGTTTTAAGATAACCGTAAAATATTTCGTAAAATACTATTACTCCCCCTCTTGTATATCAAAGTGAATCCCTTGTTTTAAATTTTTTCATAAAAAAATCTTTTGGCCCTCTCTTGTATATTGAATCTTATTTCTAGTCTTAAGATAGCTGTAAACTTTTTTTTTCCTTTGTAAAAAAAATATTTCAACATTGTAACCTCCTAGTTTTAAGATATCCAAAATGTAAAAACATAAGCATTTGGCACCGCCAAGCTAACGCATTTGTGCCCATCAAATAAACGAAATGAATAAAAAAAATAGTGTACTATTGAAATACAAAAACACTATAGCAATAAAACATAATTTCAGTTAATTCCGAATTGTTTAGTGATAACCAGACGGAAATCCGTTCATAAATAAGAAAGTTATTAGCGTTCAAAATAGTGACGCAAAAACGTGACATCGTTAGATTTTAGATTTTAGAATGACACCCTCCCCCAGATAGTGCAGTAAGACATTTTCAATGTCAAAAGCCGTGAAGCCCTAAATACTTATTTAATGCCGATATTATGCCAGAAAAGGAGAATATAGTGCTATTACTGTGCGGAGATTGACAGCTCGTTTCTGCAGTACTAATGCTATTATATAGCAAAAGCGTACAAATGTCAAATTTGAAAGCCTTATATTGGCAATACTAATGCCATTAAAAAGCTTCAGTTGGTTGTCATTGTCCGCCATGGTTTTAAAACCATTTCGGTATGATGAGCAAAAAGGAAAAATTTTAAAATAAAATATTCTGTTTAAAACCGTAATTGACTCTGTTCTAGTGCATTGTAATGAATATCCTTAAAAGTTTTTCGTTCTCACATGATATGAATGTTTAGGAAAATTACCTTTAGTAAGTCTCGAACTGAGGTACCTTGCCTCGTCCTTCACGGTAAGTGCGCTGCGTTTGCTTCCTGGACTATATTGCATATGTTCGATTGAAATGAAATATGCCGAATATAATCTTCAAGAAGAGTTGCATAACAAATAAACCCACAGTATTACAATAGCATTATATCAGCTTTTTATATGGTCTATAATGGCATTAAATGCACTTGTAAAGCTTACATGCTTTAAAGATCCTTGAAGCATGTACGCGTTATATCAGCTTTATATACGCATATAGAGCAAGCTATAATGCTATATGTCGGCTGTGGTTATGCATTATTGATACTAATAAAGAGCTTTATTGCGTTGTTAATGCTGTAATGGAGTTTCAATGCAACATTAGTGCAAATGTATAGCCAATATAGTGCAATGGCTTAATGCTTATGGTTACTTGGGTTGCGCTTAGAATTAACTCGATGGCTAGTACTTGAATGAACTTGAATAAAACAAGTTTACACCGTTGAGAATTAGTTGATTACAAACCCCAAAATTGGTCATATAAGCAAAAAATAAGCTGCCGCAAAACAAGAGATCAGCTGCAATGCGATATACTGTTATACGGTCATGAAGACTTATTTCAAGAATCGGCAATTTTTTAAAGAATTTATTGCTTTATTATTTTGGAAATGCAACTAGATTATCAACAATATGTTCGATTTAATAGGCATAATTACTCTATCACTCTGTATCTCTAACAATATTGACCCATCTTTTTCGTTTACAATTTGTAAACATAAAAAATACCCACGGTTCGGCCAAGCTAATGCATTGAGCCGTGTCAAAGTAAACGGCCTGTGCACACCAAGCGTACTTATATGTATTTACCTTACAGAGTCAGAAGAATCACAACAACCAATTTTTTTTTTTGCGATCTTTAGCTGAAAATTGTTCGCACTAAGTTTTGTTTTCGATGAATACGATTCTTTTTTTCAACTTATGAGTTTGTAAAATTTCGAGTTTTACTGAATTGAACATTTTTCAATCACTGATAACTCACTCAATTTGTATGTATGTATGTTGGTAGCCACCATCCTAGCTCGAGTCTTGCTCTGCATGCGGCTCCACTTAACAGTACACTCAAATTTCGTTACAATTCTGCATTCAGCATACCACTGTATGAAAGGCCAAAAGGGGGGTAGCGGACCCGTAGGCAATTACACCTACTCAGTATCCGCTGGAATCAAAGAATCTTCTACTCAAAAAATATTCAATTTGTATAAAAAATATTAAATAATAAAAGTTACCTTTTCGCATTAGCTCACCGAAATTGTTTTTGCAATGCATATTTGTTTTTGCTATGTAACTTATGTATTCTGCAAATACTAGAAGCAATTTTTATTTAAGTTGAGCCAAAAACATTTTGTTATTATTTTTTGAAATCATTTATAATTATATTGCGAAGATTCGGTAGAAATTTCGGAATGGATCTCCAAGTACTTCACGAGATAATACAATTATAACAGGTCTGTCACCGGTCGTTTAGTGTAAAATTGACTTGTTTTCAGTTTATACTGTAATATCTCGCATAGTATTCTGATATCCACTCCAGATTTTTTCATAAAAAAGAATTAAACATGATTCTTAATATTGAAAATCGGCCCAACTTTAAAAAAATCAATTTGTTTATAATAATTGCAGATTTCATAAGTTATACAACAAAAAATATTTTTTATGTTTTTTTTTCGGTAAGCTCATGCAAAAACAATTTTTTGTAAATATTTTTTTTTCCATGCATCAAATACTTTCCGAGTTATCAGTGATTGAAAAATGTTCTATTTTATAAACTTCAAAAGTTAAAAATCTAATAACTTGAAAAAAGTATCATATTCAGCCAAAACAAAAAATACTTGTCAATTATTTTTAGCTAAAGAATGCAAGAAAAAAATCGAAGGAATTCAAATTTTGGTTGTAAATCTGACGGGGAATGACCCATACAACCATTGTTGTGAGTAATTATGAGATGGATCAAATATTGTTATTCTCCCTAGTATAAAATGTGTTGAGGGAAGTAAGTGCGTTCAACTGAATATTTGAGCCAATGCAGCTTTTTGCTGGTGGCTGCGTTTTTAAATGCGCACTC
Organism: Topomyia yanbarensis; assembly: GCF_030247195.1. Taxonomy (NCBI): domain Eukaryota; kingdom Metazoa; phylum Arthropoda; class Insecta; order Diptera; family Culicidae; genus Topomyia; species Topomyia yanbarensis. The sequence continues at coordinate 117,980,811 of NC_080670.1, forward strand.
TATTTTGACAAGTCGTCTGTACAGTGTCAACTTTGACAACTCGTCAGCAGTGTCAATTTTGACAAGCGGTCTCATCAGCCTTGAGTTTCATGGCTATCATATATCCTGCTTTATTTACAAGCAGATTCTCAGCTTTTAGAAAGTGTCAAGAGAATTGTGCGATTAGAACCTCTGCTCTTACCTAAATTCATCACACATGAAATGACTAATAATAGCACATGAAACTTGCTTTTAAACCACCCGGAAAAGCATCTTTTACGATACAGTACCTAAAACTAGACCTAAACAATGTTTGTTCGCATCTGATTTTGAATACAAATTTGTAGCAAAATTTAGCACCAAGAATTGACAATTGTTAGCTGCAGCTGCGTTTACCGAAAAATCGGTTGCAATTTTCCTGACTTATTAGTTTCGACTAAATTGAGTATCGCTGATTGGTTTTCCTCAGTATAACAATCGCCCAATTACATTATAAGACTGATTAATTGCCTTATTATTCGACCGATTTTTGTATGCCGATAGCGAGTAGCTAATAGTTTTGAATAGCAGATGTTCTGTATCCACATTTCGAGTTGAGTGCCACTGTTGAATGGGACTACAGTTGACTGTGCGGATCCGTACCGAAATCATTTTAGTTTTGACGTAGGACTTACGTCTTTCTTTACTATACTGGGTGTCATTTCAAAATTTTCAAAACGGATGCGTTACGTACACTTTGAACCTTAATAACTTTTCTCCTACTAAAGGAATTACTCCGTGAGATTGCACAGCATTTCAAAACCGATCTCTTCCGGAGCTCAGCCGTAATGGCCCTCTAAGAAGCCAGCGAGGCCTGCCTGGTTAGTTTGTTGGAAGATACCAATCTGTGCGCTATCCATACCAAGCGAATAATCATCATGCCGAGCGGGAAACGGCGAAATAATATTCACAACAAACGGTTCTTATTAGGACCACAAAATCGTTCTCAGAAGAATTACAATTGAAATTTCCATTTCGTGCTTTGGAAAATAACTTCCCTCTTATCGGGTTAGTTATTTTCTATAACAATATCCTGATAACAATAGAGCCTGAATTCTGGCAGAATCCAGCCGGAATTCCAACTGGACTTAGAGTTATGGCTGAACTCATTCCTGCAAGTTTATCGGAAGCGACTCGTAATTCGGATTCTTGTGTTTTGTATTATTTTTTATTATTTTAATTATAGAGGTTTTAACCTTAGGGTCATTCGCCTCTTTTCTGGTTAGAGTAATCTCTTGTGGAAAAATCTCTAACCCTATGTGCGGGGTTGGGAATCGAACCCAGGTGAGCTGCGTACAATCTTGTGTTTTGCATTCTCAATTCATCGAGCGTTGGTTTCGATTCTATTCCCCCAACGAGTGTTGATTTATAATGCAACCTATATATCTAAAAAAAAATGATCCATCGCAATGTAAACTTCGAACTTGGAAGATTTCAGAGCTTCACTATTTAGGGTAAACATTAAACCATTGTTTATGTCGATAAAATGAGCGAATTCTTGATCAAAAATTTCCTACTGATGCTAGTAGGAAGTTTCGGATTTATTTATGTTCACGTCCCCTGGGAGTATTTTCAAATGTACGGGATGTTTATTTCCATTAAAGATTATGGGATTGCTCCTCTGAATCAAACTAACAAGAATTCTGATTGATTTCTGCCTACTTGTCATTCTAATGATTCACCGATTCTGAGTCCGTTTGCTGGGAGTCCCAATTCCGAGAAAAGTAAACAATCTAGCCTGAAAAAAACATACGCTATGTCATAATAAGAAATATACTGAATTAGTTTCATTTGGCATGAAATTAATGTAATATTTCTATGGCTAGTATCAACAGTGTATTACTTGACGAATTGGATTGTTATCGACGCATTGAAAAATATTTCCGGTACTAACGTATTTTTGTGTATTAGCGTATTTTCGACGTATTATCGACGTATTGAAAAATTCTTCCAGAAGTAACGTATTTTAGTGCATTAGTGTATTTTCGGCGTATTAAATGTATTAGGTGTATTGAAGCATTTCTCGTGTATTTTTTCAATTGGGTATTTTCAATTCACTTTGAATGGGGAGTGAATTGTCCCTCGTCTATCAGTGACACATATAAACCAATGTTTATCGAATTAATCTACAAACTACTAAGCGAAAGCCACACCAAAAAGAATGATGAAAATATTTCCATTTGTCGCACAAAAGGATGGACTTCCATCTGCACTAAGAAGTTTATAAAAGAGATCGCATTGCGATATACAATGCTCATTCGATGTGAGCTGCGAAAGGGGAATGTTCGTGTATGTACGCAGCAGAAACGAATTCGGGCAAGGTTCGAATCGTTAGAAAGGATTCTCGTCTGGTATCACCAAAAATAGTTATTTGCAAACCGTTCTTTTTAGGATGAAAACATAATGGAGAAAGAATTGAATTAGAAAGTTCCATTTAACAACTTGCATTGAGTTTGCGCCTGTCCAGTCTGCTGTACTTTATCAGTGACACATATAAACAAATGTTTATCGAATTAATCTACAAACTACTAAGCGAAAGCCACACCAAAAAGAATGATGAAAATATTTCCATTTGTCGCACAAAAGGATGGACTTCCATCTGCACTAAGAAGTTTATAAAAGAGATCGCATTCCAATATACAATGCTCATTCGATGTGAGCTGCGAAAGGGGAATGTTCGTGTATGTACGCAGCAGAAACGAATTCAGGCAAGGTTCGAATCGTTAGAAAGGATTCTCGTCTGGTATCACCAAAAATAGTTATTTGCAAACCGTTTTTTTAGGATGAAAACATAATGGAGAAGGAATTGAATTAGAAAGTTCCATTTAATAACTTGGATTGAGTTTGCGCCTGTCAAGTCTGCTGTACATGTACCAGTGATTCATATAAGCAAATGTTTCTCAAATTAATCTACAAACCCGTAGGTTTTTGCAAGTCCTAGAAAATCAGTGAATGTGGCAATCTCATTCGACATGAAATTTCCAGTAAACATTCATTCAAAAAGTGCATTGGCTCAAATTATCCATGAATGTCATATGATATGCCCAAGTTTAGTTCTACGTCAACATTGCGGTTATGTCCCGGACATTACCCACTCCTAGTTTTTCAACTGAAAAACAATATTTTTATTTGACGTTCAATTTTAGTTGAGAGCAGAAGTGAACGCCTACCGCGATCAAAAAATTGAATCTAAAGCACGGTTTGTCAAATTTGACAAGACTTATGATTTGTCAAAATTGACATTGGACGGATGATTTGTCAAAGTGGAGTGCGCATTTGGGGACGCAGCCACCAACAAAAAGCTGAATACTTTCCAGTCGCATTTATAAAAAAAACATTAACACCAGGTCGAAATTTTTCCCTGATTTGATTACAAATTCCCTGAAAATTCCAAGTTTTTCCAGGTCAAATAGAATTCCCTGAATTTCCCTGATTTTCCAGATTTCTTCTAGGAATCGCCACCCTGTAATTAATATCATTATTATTCGTACCTGCTGGGACAGGTACGAATAATTTAACCTCTGTGATCGTTTCCGGATATCTTATTTTATGGCGCAAGTACAAAAGCGTTCGATTTTTAAATTTTAGTTATGCACGTCTTGATTTCAACAATGTAAACAATAAAAGTGACAACTCACACAAATTCACCGCACACTGAGAATAAGTTCGAAAACAAGTTTGAAAAAGTATAAGCTGTCTATAAAATTATATTCGTCTATAAATCTACAAAAACATTATAATTGTATAATAATTTATAAGTTATTGGAAGTGTCACGCCCCTTGCTTTAGTATCTTCAGTAATGTTTTTCACAATAATATTTTCTAGAACTTTTCTAAAGACAGACTCCCACTGACAGATGATATCGTCGTATTGCCGGGTTTATACAAGGCAAATGCGAACAAGTCATTTGTACTGTTACAAAGTCGCAGTAACATAGAAGTACGGACTAGTCCCAACCGCGTGGTGTTTGCGGAAATAATTAATTTTGAAATATTTAAAACTAACGCACCTCCTAAAGACGAGTTACCTCCCAATCCAAAACTACGCGACCAACTCAGACTCGTTCATCTAAATTATGAAGAAAAATAAACTTCTTTCATTCGTAACAAAGCACCAAAACGTCTTCTATCTCGACGATAATGATCTCACGTTTACAAATGCGATCAAGCATAGAGACAAATGACGAAATCCCAGTCCACGCCAAAAGCTATCGGATAGCTGCCACAAGCAAGCGGTGCAAAAGCAAATCTCGAAAATGCTTGCGCAAGGAATCATCTGTCCGAGCACGTTACCATGGTGCTCGCCAACTTGGATTGTTTCAAAGAAGCCTGATGCTTCGGAAGAGTATAGAAATGGCGCTTAGTAGTAGACTATATGAAACTTAACGAAAAGACCCCAGCAGACAAATATAACCGAAATACTAGACAAACTTGGCAGATTTCACGACATTAGACCTCGCATCCGATTTGTAACAGATCGAAGTACAAACTAAGGACGTTCCAAAAACGGCATTTTACGTCGAACACGCACTATACGAATATCTTAGTAGGCCCTTCGGCCTCAAAAATGCCCCTGCCACCTTCCAGCGCGTAATGGATAACGCGTTGAGAGAACCCAAGCAACCAAAAGTTCGTATAAGGGAGCTGCATAAGCTTCTCGTTTTAGGTAATTTTTCAGTACGTTTTATGTTCTAATAGCAGCTTAAGCAGTTTTTAAGTTCCATTAAAGCTTAAGCAGCTTGAAAGTTTGCTAAGAACTTTATGTGAACTCTAAAGTGTGCTTTTTAAGTATTATCCGAACTTCTGGTTGGTTGGGAATTGATCGGCAAATGAATGACTGGCGTCCAAAAGGGGCTAACCCACAATTCACACTCCTACCCTTATCTTTCGTTTTAGAGTTATGGTGTCTTTGGCAAAGTTGTTGCGTGACATCTAGCACTTTTTGTCGTGACTAACGACTTACCTTTCAATATAGGGGCCCCTTTTCAAAATTTCGGAAGAAAAATGATGTAAGATTTTGAACGCTTATATCTTTTGTTGTACTGAATGGATTTAATCAATTTCTTCGGCATTTTGTCGAAAATATTTGTACCAATGTTGTATTAAATTTTGGAATATGTAGGACATTCATTATCAACGGAAAAATAGTGTTTTGAAAAATCTTTCGAAAACGACTCGGAAAAGTGAAAATTTTCAGCCCATCCCGCACAGAGCCGTCAAAATGGTGCAGCAAATGAACAATAAAATAATGAAAAGTTTATATATAGGTCCACTACATGTTTGTTTCTATGATTATTCGTATTGGGTTGCTTGACGAGAGCAGTTGGTGGGGGAAAGCCGGGATATTAGTTTTGGTTAAGCCATTAGAAGTCGGACGGAAAGGAAAGGCTCATGCACGCCACGAGAACGAGCGAGAAAGCGATAGTAGTGCATATTAGCGAAAGCGTTACGTACATTTTGAACCTTATTAACTTTCCTTCTACAAAACGGATTGCCAATCTTGTTTCATAAATCGGAAGGAAAACGTTCAATGCTTGCTACCGATACGTTCTTTGCTATATAAAATTTGTTTAAATAGTTCGAAAACAATTTTAAATGAAATCAACATTAATGATAAAACCTATAAATAGGGGTGTCGCAGCTTTTCTCAAAGCCAGACATGTGTAAGACGCAGTGCCTAACAGACGTGCGTGGTCGTGAGAAGCTGCATCGGACGACCAATCAAATCAGCTACCATCGGAGAGAAGAAGAAAAACGTTGGTGGAGGTGGTGGCGATGAGAAGTCCAAAAAGCCAAAGGCTAAGAAACGCAGTCACTGAAAAGGCGGTAGTAACTGCCACTAAAAATGCCACCAAAACATCGAAGGCTGCAAAGCGTACTCATTCGGTGTGAGCTGCGAAAGGAGAAAGATCGTATGGATGTACGCAGTAAAAACAATCGTCGGCAAGGTTTGAATTGTTTTTAAAGATTACCGTCTTGTATCAACATAGTTATCTACAAACCGTCCTTATTAGGACGAATACAAAATGGAAAAAGAATTTAATTAGAAAGTTTCTTTTATTAACTGGTATTAAGTTTGCGCTTGGTAATTCTGTACTTTTACCAGTGAATCATAAGAAAATATTTTTCTAATTTACAAACCCGAAGGTTTTTGCAAATCCTTCCAAGAAAATCAATGAATGTGCCAACTCTGCCACTAAGCGAAAGCTACACCAAAACGAATGATGAAAATATTTTCATTTATCGAACAAAAGGACGTCCTTCCATCTGCATTGTAAAGTCAATAAATAGGAACACCATGATGAAAACCGTGCTCATTCGGTGTGAGCTGCGAAAGGGGAAAGATCGTACGGATGTACGCAGTAAAAACAATCGTCGGCAAGGTTTGAATTGTTTTAAAAGATTCCCGTCTTGTATCAGCATAGTTATCCACAAACCGTCCTTATTAGGACGAAGGCAAAATGGAAAAAGAATTTAATTAGAAAGTTTCTTTTATTAACTAGTATTAAGTTCGCGCTTGGTAATTCTGTACTTTTACCAGTGAATCAGAAAATGTTTTTCTAATCTACAAACCCGAAGGTTTTTGCAAATCCTTCCAAGAAAATCAGTGAATGTGCCAACTCTGCCACTAAGCGAAAGCTACACCAAAACGAATGATGAAAATATTTTCATTTATCGAACAAAAGGACGTCCTTCCATCTGCATTGTAATGTCAATAAATAGGAACACCATGATGAAAACCGTGCTCATTCGGTGTGAGCTGCGAAAGGGGAAAGATCGTACGGATGTACGCAGTAAAAACAATCGTCGGCAAGGTTTGAATTGTTTTAAAAGATTCCCGTCTTGTATCAACATAGTTATCCACAAACCGTCCTTATTAGGACGAAGGCAAAATGGAAAAAGAATTTAATTAGAAAGTTTCTTTTATTAACTAGTATTAAGTTTGCGCTTGGTAATTCTGTGCTTTTACCAGTGAATCAGAAGATGTTTTTCTAATCTACAAACCCGAAGGTTTTTGCAAATCCTTCCAAGAAAATCAGTGAATGTGGCAACTCTACCACTAAGCGAAAGCTACACCAAAACGAATGATGAAAATATTTTCATTTATCGAACAAAAGGACGTCCTTCCATCTGCATTGTAAAGTCAATAAATAGGAACACCATGATGAAAACCATGCTCATTCGGTGTGAGCTGCGAAGGGGGAAAGATCGTACGGATGTACGCAGTAAAAACAATCGTCGGCAAGGTTTGAATTGTTTTAAAAGATTCCCGTCTTGTATCAACATAGTTATCCACAAACCGTCCTTATTAGGACGAAGGCAAAATGGAAAAAGAATTTAATTAGAAAGTTTCTTTTATTAACTAGTATTAAGTTTGCGCTTGGTAATTCTGTGCTTTTACCAGTGAATCAGAAAATGTTTTTCTAATCTACAAACCCGAAGGTTTTTGCAAATCCTTCCAAGAAAATCAGTGAATGTGGCAACTCTGCCACTAAGCGAAAGGTACACCAAAACGAATGTTGAAAATATTTTCATTTATCGAACAAAAGGACGTCCTTCCATCTGCATTGTAAAGTCAATAAATAGGAACAGCTTGATGAAAAGTGTGCTCATTCGGCGTGAGCTGCGAAAGGGGATAGATCGTACGGATGTACGCAGTAAAAACAATCGTCGGCAAGGTTTGAATTGTTTTAAAAGATTCCCGTCTTGTATCAACATAGTTATCCACAAACCGTCCTTATTAGGACGAAGGCAAAATGGAAAAAGAATTTAATTAGAAAGTTTCTTTTATTAACTAGTACTAAGTTTGCACTTGTTAATTCTGTACTTTTTATTTTTCTTTTCGTAACTTCAATAATCACAATCCTATGTTGAAATTCTTTTGACATCAAGACAATGTTAAATGATAAATGATACCGACATTTCAAAGCAGGAAAACATGAAATTTGTTCATTTCATGAATGAATGCCTCAAGCTTCGTCTTATCTCTGATCCCTCACAAGCTACTACACTTGGAGGTACATGCATAGATTTAGTGTTTGTTAAAAACGTTAATATAGAAAGCCGAAGATATATTTCGTACTTTTCATATCACAGACCAATGCTTTGTTTGATTGATCCAGTGATTTAATATGTAATCTGCAATATACAACACAGTAAAATTATAACCGGTTGACGACCTACACCTACACCAATCATATCAGAATCGCATTCATGAACAACAGATGAGCCTGAGCATAGTGAACAGAAGTCAGCAGCATCCAACGATCCAGCGCATCACCATCAACACCAACGCCGAAACCAAAGGTTCTTTTCAGAACCACCATTATTACCATAGAGAATTATTTGAAAATTTCCCATTCAAACGTGATTCCGTTGAATATCATTAGATTTAAATTAACGTCTCGAAGTGAAGTCACGACACTCCGGTTATGTCACAGACATTACCCACCCATCTTTTTTTTGTTCATTTCATATTAGTTCGGAATTCAGTCGCTAGGGCTGCACTGTGAACAACTTTCTAATATGGTAAATATGGTGTCTACGGCAAAGTTGTATGTCAGGTAATTATAAATATATCTTCTGAAGATAACCACTATGTAGGTCCCACAGGTTTTGGAACATGGTGCATTTTTGAAAACATTATCTGTAAGTAAATGTATTCTATATCTCGAAACATACGGGACCTACAAAGTTTGCATCTTCAGAAGATGTGTTTAAAATGATAGGACCTACAACTTTCTCCAAGACATCGCATTTCTATCTACCTTTATAAAAAAGTTGATAACAGCGCCGCCCTAGTGACTGAATTCCGAACTAATATGATTCAACTAAATAAAGCGATATGTGCAATTTTTTTCTGAAAACACCTTAACTCTATAGCGAAAGATAATAATTGATTCCACGTTTTTTAACTTTCCGACCACAACGTACCATTTTTCTCTTAATCCTTTATTGCTCGGTGAACTTTCAATGAAGAAACTTTCACTGGAATTTTCGAGAAAATATGCTCAATAATATATATTTGTGCAAGAAATATATTAAATAGAAAATAGCCGTACATAGCAAGTATGTGAGCGGCCCCAACCTTTAGGAACGACAGTTTGGGCCGAAACGTCAACGTACAATGCAATATAGCTGAATCATATCGAGTGCACCGATATGTGAGCTACAACATAAAATTTACTGATTCCGAATCGATAGACTACCTTTTCGTAAAACCTCGGAAAACGAACGAGAAAACTTGAATTTACATAAGACTCAATGTGGGGTTAGGGTGCTTACAGAGTGGCCGCGAGAAGCTGAGCGGAAGCTGATACTGACAGTAGGATGCGAGAAACTTGCTTACTGCAAACTAAAGGAATGTTGTCAGAGTGAAAGCCGAGCGGATCTGCGCCGACTGCCTGCGTTTGCTCTGACATGCTCCATTTGATACGCTGTTAGCAGGTTTCTCGCATCTCGCATCATAATGTCAGTACCAGCCCTAGCTCAGCTTCTCGCCGCCACTCTGTAAGCGGCCTTAGCCCCTTTTGGACGCCAGCTAGTACTGGGGCTACCTCCAATATCAACTTTGACTGCTAATAGCAAAAAATCTAAAAATTGTTTTCAAAATTCCTAGAAACCAGAATGAATTAAAAAGCTTTCTAGGAATACTAAAGTATTACAGGCGATTCGTTCGCGATTTCGCCATAATCACAAAACCACTAACCTCGCAGTTGCGTGAAAGTGAATCAGTAGAACACACACCATTATTCCTAAAAACATTTGAGGCGAGCACAAAAACCTATAGCGACATCCTGCAATATCCAGGTTTTGAGAAGCCATTCGTACTAACCACCGATGCAAGTAACTTTGCTCTAGAAGCAGTGCACTTCCAAAAGGAATTGTTGGGCAACTCAATACTTTAAACCATACTTATTTGGAAGGAAGTTTACTCTATATACAGACCACCAACCTTTAACGTATGCTTTGAATCTGAAAACATCTAATTCAAAGCTCGCCAAATGGCATCTCCAACTGACTGAATACGACTTCGACATAAAATATCGCCCCGGCAAACAGAATGTCGTCGCTGAAGTGTTGTCAAAAATTCAACAAAAAATTAACGCAAATGAAGATAGACGGCTCAGCGGACACTGATGATTCGGAGTTTATCCCGTGCACAGCTACCGTTGAACGTCTTCCATAACCAGATAATACTAAAAGTAGGACAACGTGACTCCGAAGAATTAGAAGTTTTTCCTAGAATGTACAGGAGAACAGTAACGAAACCAATATTTGGAGTCTCAGCCGTAATCCGCATTTTCCGCGAATCTATGAACCCTGGCCAGGTAAATTGTATTTATTGTCCCAAGCGACTTATCCCAACTCTATAGACTACTCTATAAAAACTACTTCAGCAGATAAAAAACCTTCAAAGTAAGAATCGCCCAAACAATCTTATTTGATTTGAAAACTGTCGAAGACCAAGATCACATTATAGAAGAAACCCATGAAGTATCCCGCAGAGGAATTCAAGAGAACAAAGCAGAAATCGCAAGAAGCTTCTTCTTTCCCAAAATGAAAACGAAAATTTGTGATCGTCGAGAGGTTCCATTCGACCCTAAGCGAAATATTTAGATCAACCCGACACAAATTCGAAGCCGTTCCTAATAAAGAAATATTCTTAGTATCATGTACGCTATATAACAATAGCATACACACGGCGACAAATCTCAAACCCCGCGAAGTGTTCTATGGCATCAAAAACCGACAAGAAAGGCCTTTAAACATCAATGCTCTAATAGAATTACGGGACACATTATACGACGAAACGACGCTTAAACTAGCCAAGGTTCAGAAACAACAAAACGAATACCAAAATGCGATAAGGGAAGAACCACCATTCCTGGAGGCTAACGAACCAGTCTTCAATCGGATCCAAGGGATCAAAACGAAACAAAAAAAAACCAGTTTGGACCCGTTTGAGTCTCTCTAGTGCTATAGTTTCTACATTTAAATGTTAGCGGATTAGCGAAAAAAGCAGAAAGATCAATGAAATATTACTGCATATATAATTAAAATATCTTCAACCCACATTTGTGAATTCGACAATAAAATTTTTACACCTTTAAAGTCGCTATATAACAGGGCTGTCAAAGCGGTGTTTCCTTGCAAAGCTAGCCGCAGCACTACAGATTTTGTTCTATCTAGTCGCACTAGGCAACATCAAAAGTTCGTGGGAAGCCATATTTTTTGTGTCGTGTGCACCGTCGCCTCGTCTGCACACATATTTTATGATCCAATTGCGGATGAATTCGACAACAGAGTGTATTCTGTGCAGTATGAGACCCAGACCACAGACTAACAGACATAACACTATGAGGGAATTCCCTCAAAAAACATCGATCCGACAATTTTCCCAGAACACTAGCTCCACCTTTTATTCACAGTCCCAAACACAAATTTACTGGTGGGTTACCCCTCAGGTTTGGGAAAAAATTTTCACTAGTGGTCTATCCCCCATATGCTTGTTCATATGTCAGTGGCGCCATAATTTCAGTCCACAGTCCCAACTACAAATATATTTAAAATGACCGTTAAAGCAGGCGAAGCTTTGTTTTTGAGTGTTATGTCTGTTAGTCTGTGCCCAGACGACGAGAAGAGAGACGGAACATGACATCGGAAATCCTAAGTATGTGAGCCGTGATATATCCCGCATCCCGAATGTGATGTGAAGTGTTTACGTACGAGCTACACATGCGCCGAAATCGCCAATATGTGTTCAGATAGATTATTTCTCATGTCGAAATTATTCACGCGTATGGCTGGTGTGGGAATAACATTCTCATCTTTCCATTAAAAACCCTACTGAACAGTCAATCAACACGACGTGTAGGTTGAACAAGGCGCTTCTTTAGTAGGAATCGTTTCGTCCTGTACCTTTACTAGGGTTACTGCTCCCTAATTCATCTTAGCACCTCTATCCATCCCACCCATTTGAACACATTAGTTAGAGCAGTATCTGCTATCTCTATTCAACGCATTAGCTCAAATGGTGAAATGAATAAGGGTACGTTGTAGTCAACTTTTCGCTTCGCTCAAGCGTGAGCATTTTACATTTTCCAGGCACTGCTGTACTGCTTCTTAGAAACGAAGCAAAGATGATGATACCTATTTGAGCGCAATCCTTTCGTTCTAAGTCGAGATATCAACGAAATAGTGTGACATCATGACTAATGAGATGAATAAGGGCTCGTCTACCCTATTTTTCACAAGCTGACAATATGAGAACCGTTATCATATTACCAAACTGCCAAGTTTTATAATATGATAACGTGCCCTTAAATTTTGCTATTTTAGTGTTTAGATTTGTAAGAGACAAAAAGTTAAAATTGCCTTGGATCTTTGAAAACTTACTAATTTCACTCTAAATAGTTAAGCTAACGTGGCTCCTAGTCCGAGATACGCATTTCTGTTTTGCGACTATCTCGTGCGGGAGATCCTTATGGGGTTTTTGATTGAAAAACCCCGGGGCGGTGGATTGCACTGGTGTTGCATTTTCAAGCAGAAGAGCAGGCCACTAGACGTGTTCCCACTTCTGCTAGAAAGTGCAAAACCAGTGCAGTGCACTGCCCCGGTGTTTTTCAATGGAAAACGACATTAGACTGCTTAGGTGGTTGTGCTCTGAGTGCATAAGGAGAGTGACGACACTGTCAAAATTGGAACAATTATTATTTGTCAGTGTCATTCCAAACGAGTCAAATTCATGTATTTTGACAGGTCGTTTGTTCGTTTGGAATTTCACTGACGGATAATCATGACAGTTGTCTTCACTCTCCTTACATACACTCTGGTTGTGCTAATGCCTCTTACACATGGCCCCGGCATAAGATTATTTCTTGAGCGTTTTTTCAAAACGTCATATCTGCAATGAGTTACTCTGTTTACTTTCTCTTCTGTTAATAATTCGGTCACTTTAACATTTATCCCTCAGCTCTTTGCATAATATGCTAGTTAAAACCACCGTCTTTCGATCTGTACTGTAAATAAGTGAAAAGTGTTATAGTGACGCCGTAAAAATCGAAAGAGAAAGTAAACAAAGAGAGTAACTCATTGCAGATATGACGTTTTGAAAAAACGCTCAAGATTTAAATTCAAGCAAAGGCAAGATATTGCTTGTGGCACTAAAAACTGGATTCTAATCGCACTGCGCACTTACTGTTTTTCTATTAAATTCTTTTCATAGACTGGTTAGTTCGACTGGTCTGTCTATGAAAGGACCATATCTATCACTTGAAATACATGTGTTTTGACAGCTCGCAGTTTTCAGTAGCAGTTTGATCACTCGCACTTTGAAAGTGCGGAGTCCAGGTTAATGGGAAGTGCGCAATAAGTCGCATAACACTAGCTTTGCAACATTAATTTCTGGAGCGCAATATCACTATTAGTAAGGTTATTTGATAAATTTACAATATTTAAATAGCAAAATCACTTACAGAGTGAAAAGTACATGTCATCCTTATTATTTTTCTATGGCGCCCATCCAGCCACTCTTGATACCCGCCTCCAAGAAAAGACAATATCGGAAGGGTCTTCAGATCATAATTATTCGGATTATACTTGAAACCAATCTACATTGCCTGTTACGAACCAGCCAGCGACATCATATTACCGAATAAGCTAGACGAAGCCATACATTCCTGCTTCGTTTGAGCTGCAAGAAATTATCATCAGTGTGCAAGCTGAGCTGATAATAAACAAAAATTCAATACTCACTGGTAAGTTAATACTTGGTGAATCGGTATCCAAAATAATCCAGCAGGCTTTGAGAATCAAACATTGGCGAGGAAATACTTATTTTGTTGAAAGTGAGTGAAAACTAAGATGAAGAGAAAGAACCCGTCTTGAGTGAAAACAGTGAGAGGTCCGCCTCACTATAGTTACTATATTCATAGTTAGGCGGAGACACTGAGCGGAGCCCATTGAACATGTCAAATACCGGAGCCAATCGAGCATGACGTCACATAACATGTTCTCTTTGGATGTATATTGTGCCTTGCAGGATAATCGCTCGATATGCGATTATGTGAAAGCTCAGTTGAGATAGGCGCGTGACAGCCGCCTATATAAATTTATAGGCAGTTTTTTCCTTGAAGCTTTCGAAAAGCACACAGCTGGTAGAAAAATAAAGCTCCACTGAAATCTGCTTGCGGAGCAACTGCGGCTATATTTGATGCGCCTTTCAGACGCCCGCAATGTGAGATTTTATTATAAGCGCGACAATATGGAAAAGGTATTGTGATTATATGGTCATTAAAGACGCTGAATCCCTCTGGATAAAGACTCGCCATCTCTATCTTATTCTTATTATTTATCAGTAAGTGTCGTTCCAATCAAGCACGAGACCTGTCAAAAGCCCTCATTGCAAAGAAAATCGCTTCGAATTCTTCTGGAGTAGTTGAATATAATGTTATATTAAACTGCGTATATACCCCTTTAAATCAAAATTTCCCAACATTATATTAAACTACTTAAAAAATAAAGAAATCTTTCCGAAGGCATCAAAGTGCCTTAACCAATAGTTTCGTCCCAAATATGAATGTCCGGCTTTTTTTGATTCCGTCCCACTGTGTGCCGTAATGCAATGATTGCTGAGAGTAAGCCAGACTGTCCGTGGAAAGTCGACGCCTGTATTGGTCGATGCATTAGATGATAGGGTCTGCGTTCGAACTGTACTCTAATAGGGCCCCTTACACGAGGCGCTAGTAATGTCATTACTGAGCAGTAATGTCACTTTTAATGATCGTGTAAGGTGAGTAATGACGGAATTCCCATACAATTCTAGTAATGACACTACTTAGTAATGACACTTTTATTGCGCGTGTAAGGGCCCCTAATGAGGTTTATGAAAATACAAGTTTCCGTCTAGCAATCCGAATTACGGAACTCTATGATCCGGGGAGCGCTCAAGAGGGAACTAGAAAGCTGCTAAAGAAGTATTATGAATCAATCAAGTTTGAATGTGAATGTCAGTGATAGGTTGGACTCCAATGAGGAAGACATTGGTGCTGAAGTGCTTCATGATTTTAACACCTTGAACATGTACCCAAATGGGCTGTAGGAAAAAGCCTCACGAGAGGGAAAAAGAAACTAGTTATAATAAAAATCGTTGATTAACTCTTCCATATGGTCCCAGTATATTTGCAAAAATAAAGCGCCAAAATACTATATAATGCATATATTTTTCAATTCAATCGATGCCTTTTGGTATAACGACCCATTTGATCAGGTTGTGTTCGACTCTTTCATTTTCTTTAACACCAGTTTGATTATCTTGAACTACGTTTATTCCAAAAATCAATCCGTCGTATTGTTAAATGTCTCCAATTTATTGTTTTTGCTTGCCCCCTAACAACTAAATTAAATTTTCTCTGCCGCTAATTTGATGGATTGCATTAGCCGTTCATCTGCGCGAAAAATGAAAGTATGTAACCAGCGGTATACATTTAGGTACTCTTGAAAATACAAAATTAGGAAAATTTGCGATATTTTTTTTTTTCATTTTTTTCTACCAAGTTGTGGAAGATAGCAGGAATAGGCTGCTCAATTTTTTATTTTTCTGGTTAGATTCTGTAAACTTAGCAGGAAAAGGCGGGCCCTTATGTTTGTTTACCTTGCTAGATTGTGTTAAGTTAGCAGGTAAAGGCGGGCCATACTGTTGTTTTCCTTGCTAGATTGTCTGAAGTTAGCAGGAAAAGGCGGGGCATATATTACTTTTGACATTAAAAATGTCTTACTCCACTATCTGGGGCTAGGTGTCATTCTAAAATCTAAACTATCTCCCATGTAACGAAACTATGTAAGGTTTGCACGCTTATAACTCCGATATTACTAGATGGATTTTAATCATTCATACACCAACCGATTCAGAAACACCTAACTTAAATATTGGTAATAATTTAATATCTCCCCAATAAAAGTAGACTTTTGGAAATTGGTAAAATTAAAAAGTTCACGAAAAACGGGAAAAATACCATTCGTGAGGCAGATTTCTCAGACACAGCCGTCAAAAGAGGGAAGCTTAGTTGCTCAATGAAACACGAAAAGTCATAAATAGAAGCAACGCATGTCCGTTTAAATCAGTTGTTGCTCTTATCCCACACGAGCAACGTCGTCTCCGGGCGATGCAATAAGCGTTATCGATTTTCGGTAACGTTGGCATTTGCGCACACTCGCACCTAAGTGACTAAACCATATACGGTTAGTTTATAAATAGAGGTGACGCGTACCCGTTTGAATCAGTTTTTGTTCTTATGTCGAACGGGTAAGATCATGGCTGCAGCGTCTGGGCACTACAATAAGCGGTAGACGCTATGCATTTTCGGCAGCGGTGGCCGTGTGCGGATTTTTCGGGTACCAGCACGGTGTCACAGAATGATTTGCAAAGTGGGTGGGCGGGGTGGTTTGGATTTAATTCAATACGGTGTGTGCTGCTTAAGAGTGTTGCGTTTGAAAAAAATATATTTTTATGCATGCGTGTGCGTTGTAACTTGTTAGTCCATGTTTACGGCGCTTTGTAGCTGCGTAGGGTAAAGGGCCTATTGGTTTTCATGTTTCATATTTCGGTTATATGTTTTTTATCAGTAAGGCATCTGACAACGTGCTTCTGTTGTTATTACACTGTTCATCAGCGTAGTATTTTATATAGGAGAGTACACTCAGGTTTTTTTACGCGGTTTTCATTAACGAGTTTTTTTTAAAATTTACGCGGTTTTCATTTACACGGTCTGTATCCCCTGCGTGAAAAATCTGAGTGTAATTGCATCGGAAACAATCACATTCCCAGCAGAACTTTTTGTTTTCTAATTTCAAACACTTTTGTTTCGTACTGCACACAACGGGAAATTTTAAAACAGAACTTACCGTCCCAGCAGCAGTTGAAGCGGGTGTTCTTTTTCGATTCAAATTCAAGCCATGTCGTCGCTGTTGTGCTATCTTATGACAAACGCCATTTTGGGGTAAACTGAGTTAAAAATGCTACATTACTGGTTTGAAAAATCTCTACAAAGTGGCGTTTTCAGAATTTTGAAATTCTACTTGGATACTTAGATATAGCGAGAAAGATGATAAGAAATTGTGAGTTTTTTGCTTCAAATCACTGTTTCTAGGGATTTGCTCAATTTATATTGAAGTTTTAGATGTTTTTATGTGTGAAAATGTCTGAGGAACACAATGGCATAAATATTTCAAAATAAAATTACACGAGTTGTGAGAAAAATACAGTTTTAGTTTTAAACTGAAAATTAAGCATGTTTGGCAACACTGTAGCCAAAAATAACAATTTTTTCTAGATTCCCTGACTCATTTCCTTCAAAATGCATTTCACCGATTGTCTAGACTGTATGAACGCAAAGATATGAATAAAAGTTAAAAATTTATGATTTTTTTCTATGGAAAATTTTCCATGCACGATTATGACACGCCATACAAATTTTGTCATCAATACACGCCTATGACACGTGTGAGTGCGACTTTTGTTTACATTCATAGTAAAAACTCGCAACATAGTCAACCGATCTTCGTAATATTTGAGAGACTAATGCAGAATAGATAGAAGCATCAATTGTCTTCTTTGGATTGTTTATACCATTTATAAGTTTCAAGATATTCAATCTCAAACTTTAAAAATCGTTTTTCTTGAAATGTGCTAAATGGCGCTTGTCATGAGATAGCACAACAGCGACGATGTCTTAAGCGTTACTGGACTTAAAATTGTTTTCCCAGTTTAACCAGTCAGAATATCTGTCCTGCCCTATGTATTTAAAACACAGTTCTAATTGCGTTTTAAGGTATACAACAAATACGGTTGGGTATACTAATTTAAATTTTAAAATAAATCTGTTTTAAATTATGAAACAAACCGCTGTACTGAAGATATAATTATGTCAGTCCTATTACCACATAAAACACCTATATAACATAAAACGCTGCAGAATTGGTTTAATAATACAATGTTTACACTACAGAGTTATAACACGTTTTAATAATTAGCAACAAGAAAAATGTCACCAAGATAGCATAAAAACCCGTTTTAACTGGTAGTGCGAACGTTGCATAACAATGTAATTTATCAAATAATTTCATTTTTCCACCACTAATCGATCAAGAAATACTTAAACTTAAGATTGTTTACTTAAGTTCATTAGTACATTATTGAAAATTTAAATGGAAAATGAAATTTCATATTTTATGGAGAATCTGTATATTTCCGTTGGCGGGCGTGGGTTTCCTCATCACAGCTCTCAATATGGAACTTTTCTTTTGAATATATTTTCTGGACAGACCAGCCTATTTTTACTAGATGGATCAGCCAAATAATGCCAATCACCTAGTGAGATACTTGATAAATTAATAGATTACCGTTAAAAGACCTTCAATAAAATATGTTTTAATGGGGAGGGTATATAGCAAATTGTAACATATGAAAACAAGCGAGTGAACAAGAACGTGAGTCGATATGTGTGATAGATAAAATTCATTTGCACGCTCTTGAAAAAAGCTACATTTTTAATGTCACCGTGGTCGTGTCCTGTACACAACCCTTTAATTTTTCCTGCTAGAATGTGTGAAGTTAGCGGGAAAAGGCGGATCATAAATTAGTTTTTCCTGCCAGAGTGTGTGAAGTTAGCGGGAAAAGGCGTGGCTTTGTAGTTTAATTTTTGACATGTAGGTGGCGCAGCGATCGTTTTTCCTGCTGGCCTTTTTTCTTATTTCTGTGGTCGTTAAGGCTACTGTACACCTCGGGAAATTGATCGCGGATTTTGGCACGGGATTTTGTGCGGGATTTTGATCACGGAAAATTTTCCGCCGAAAAGTCTCCACAGCTCTCAACTGTCAAAAAAAATCCGCTCCTGGGTTTACAGCTCGGAATTCTTATTGAATTAATAAACAATATTTGATTAGTGAACAACTATGGATTCCGAATCTGATGTTATGTTTATGGGACTTTCCGTTCTGTCGATTGGAATATTGTCAAAAATCAGAAACCGCAAGAACAAGCGGAGCAGAAGATTTTGGGTGAATCCTTACCTCAAAATGCGGCTAGAAAAAGGAAGGTTCACAAAGGATGTAAGTATTGTAATTGTAAATTTATTAGCTTACGATACCCTGTTGGGTACAGTATGTATTCTTAGGGATATCCTAAGTATTCTGAGGGATGTTTCTCAAAATCACCCCTCATCGTGTGCTTTTTTCAAATAACAGGTGGGTAATTTACTAAATAAATATTTTCATTTCCTTGCTATAATTATCAGTTCGACGATATGCGTTATTGGACAGACGAGTTCACCAGCAACTTTCATATGAACGCAGAGCAATTTGACGAACTGTATCGTCGAATACGACATAAACTTGAACCAAAAAGATGGACTCGGGCTGATTGCATTAGCGCAAAACATAAACTGGCGTATACCGTTGAGTATGTTTCATTTCAGAAATCAATATCGGTGAGATGATATGATTAATATTTGTAGATACCTTGCCGGTGGACCTTTCTTCGAGAAGTATGGAGCAAGTAACTATCGCATTAGTTCCACTGAAAGTTCGAAAATCTTGCGGGAGACTTGTCAGGCAATTTACGAGGAACTAGCAGGAACTGAATTCATGGAATTCTCAGCAAAGAACTGGTTGGGTGTGGCAAATAACTTCCGTAGTAAATGGAACATGCCGAATTGCGTCGGAGCCATCGACGGCAAGCACATCCGCATTAAATGTCCCCCAAACGCAGGGTCATTGTATTACAATTACAAAGTAAGTATTTTAGGCACTGTGTCACAAAGTTCTAGATTTTAACATATGCGAGTGTGCGTCAAGGACTTGCAACGCTGTCTTGTTCGTCATTATGTCCTGAGTGTTGCAACCTCTTTCAGATGTTGTGACACAGTGCCGGTAATTCACGATTTCATAGCGTTTTAGTACGTTATTCGAGTCTTAATTGCAGCGTTACCACAGCATCATACTCTTGGCAGCATGTGATGCAGATTATCGTTTCACTTTTATAGATGTTGGATCTCCTGGTGCAGATGGCGATATGAATGTTTTTGGAAGAACTAAATTTGGCCAGGATATTCTGGAGGATTGCGGTTTGTTGGAATTACCACCTGATGCCAGTGTGAATGGGATAGAAATTCCATTTTTCTTCGTTGGAGATGATGCATTCCCACTTTCTTCTCGGATAATGAAGCCATATGGTACAGGAAGTGCGTTCTCCAATGAACAAAAAATTTTCAACTACAGACTTTCTCGAGCTCGCAGAACGATTGAAAATGCCTTTGGCTTACTAACAATGAGGTGGGGCTGTCTGAGGTCCGAATTTCTATGCTATCCGGACAAAGTTAAAGTTATTGTGGGTGCTTGTTGTGCACTCCACAATTTTCTTCTGAAATCATCTCATTTTGATCACGTTGATCGAATTGAGAACGGAGTTTTTATTGAAGGAGAGTGGCGTCGTTTGAATCAACTGGATCAAATTAATTTACCAAGACGTGGACGTCCGAACGAAATAGCAAGCAACATACGGAAAATGCTCACAAACTTCTTTGCTGAAATCGATGTACTACCATTCCAAAGCGATCGTGCTCATTGCATTTGAGGAATTGTGCACAATAAGGGGTGTATTAGCTTAGTCAATATAAATAATAAATAAATCATATACTGCATACATTTCTTACACACAATGAATTAATTTCAAAGAAATTTTGTTAAATCCAGAAAATTCTTTTTCGTTATAGATTTGACTACAGAACAAATCCCATTCAATAGAAAGAATATTGTATATAATCTTAAGTGGGGTAAGCAACGTTGTAACGGTGTGTGCCTTCTCTACTCGCTTGTTCGTTCAATAACACATTGGGGTGTTCCAGTCCCAATCATTGATCTTGCGCAGTGCTGAGGCGCTTATCTTGTATTGTTGATCGGCTTATGAAACATTATTGAATTGTTCCTGGTTAAGTTTCCGTGAGTCTCGTATTCATGAATGAATTTTTGATGTAGAATCGTAATCGGGCGACGATACTTTAGTAGACCTCGTAAATTATAGAAAGCCCTATTCGCAACCGCAACACGTCTTTTTATTTCGAAGTTAACATCGTTCGGACTGCCTCACTCTACCAGTGATCACCATGTTCCTTGTCTTGTCAGAGGTTATAGTCAATTCGATTCTCGCAGCCTCCCTTCTAAACTGGAAAAATGTCCCTTCCACTGTTGTGCGATCAAGGCGTATGATGACGATGTCAGTTGGTGACCAGTTCGCAATCGGGAGAGGGCTTTCTGCTCGAGTCTTTTGGAGTGGTCAATCCAGCATGCCAGCTCCCCTTTAACCTCCTGGGGGTGACCATGTTGGTTCCTCCAGTAAAATGTGAAATGTTCTCTTGTTTTACTCCGAAATTGCGTGACTATATCCGAGGAGGGTACCAGTTTGGTAAGCAGTTTGACGGCACGTCTCCCGCACGCTGCTAATGCATCGGCTTCTTCATTTCAGCTGATCGCACAATGACCAGGAAACCACCGAATAGTCAGCGAATCGCAGTAGCTCCCGATAGCCTGTATGTACGGGTGGCGGGATGTACCAGTTTCCAGGGCGGTGATTACCGACGGTCGGGATGCCATCTGTTTTGTTGGCTAGCGCAAAGCTAATCGCTACGGATTCTGCTGAGAAAACGGAACAGATTGGAGGGAGGCAGAAGGCGAAGTCTGTACCTATCCCCCGGATCCCCTCCCCAACTCGATCGACTAGCTTGGACGCATCTGTGAAGATCCGGGCGTGGTTTGTAAACCGATCCTTTATTAGCTCGGGCTACCTCTGGGGAGGGTCCAGCGCTAAGTGATGTAGATAAGCTGGTGTTCTTACAAGGCCGACTTTCATACCAGGGGAGGTCAACAAGGGGTGCGTCATAGGATCCGAAAATAAGTGTGCATCATAAAGTCAGGGACCTTATGACACATATCCGTTTTCGGATGTTATGACGTACCCGTTGTGCGTCATAATGCCCCGGTTGTTATGACGCACTGTCATTTTCGGATTTTATGTCGCAATGGACATGTTGGACACTGTAACGCACTCATAGTGTTGGATATTATGACGCACAGGTGCTGCGTCATGATGTCCCAGGTCATAACGTCCTGGACGTTATGTGAGCGTCATAACGTCCGGGACATTATGACGTACGAGAGTGTGTCATAATATCCGAAAGCAAGAATGCGTCATAACATCCTAAGTTATTTTTGTATCGCAACGTCCGATAGTAGTCCTGTGTCAGAATGTCCGGGATCTTATGAGACACACTGATATTGGGATGTTATTACGCAGAGGAATTGCGTCATAATGTCCGGAATAATATGACGCACTCATTGTTTCGGATATTTTGACGCACAGGTACTATGTCATAGCTTCCCAAGTCATAAGGTCCCACAGAAGGACGCGTCATAATGTCTGGGACAATATGACACACCAGGCTGCGTCATAATATCCGGAAACGGGTGTGCGTCATAAGTTCCCGGACTTTATAACGCACATTTCTTTTCGGGTTATATGGCGCACACCTTGTCACACAATGTCCCGGACGTTATGACGCACATTATTTTGGGACGATATGGCCTGGACATTATGACGCAGTTTTTATGCGTCACAATATCCGAATCCATAAGTGCGTCACAGTGTCCAGGTTATCGACTGCGACATTAGATCCGAAATTGAATGTGCATCATAACGTCCGGGACATTATGACGCACAAGAGGTGCGTTATAAGATCCGTAAATGATTGTGCGTCATAACGTCCGGGACATTATGACGCACATCCGTTTTCGGATGTTATGACGCAGCCTGATGCGTCCTAATGTTCCGGACGTTATGACGCACCACTCTTGGGACGCTATGACACGGTGCCCGGAATAATGTCCCCCACAAAATAATAACCGACATGATCACATGGAACGCGGTCGACAGAGTGGTGACGCAGATCATGACTGCCTTACAGAGGAAATGGCGTGATGAGCAGCGAACAACGGTTTCGGGATCAACTCTCTCCGAGCTCTCGATCGAAGCAGTTCGTTTTCTGGTGCTGTGCATAAAGTGATCAAGAATATATATTGTCAGTGAAGGTCAACCATTGTTTGAGGCAGTCTTTGTTCGCCGGTGCCCAGGCTGGTGAAGTGAATACCAGAATAGCCGGACACGCCGCTATATAAGCTAAGTATTATTTTTCTTTCTTTCATTTCCCTTTCCCCGATCGGTCTCTACTTTTCCCTTTCCCCAGAATACAAGTTTCATCTCTCGTTTACACCACGTGCTATCCTCGTGCCTTAATGGCCGAGGGCGAAGGAACATTGGATGGGAATGATATTCCCATGGATATACCGGATAAACCCGAAATTACTCCCTCCCCTGATTCCCCCAGTCCTCCCCGTATTAAAACATACCCAGCCAGTTCAAACGGACCCTGGGTGGTGTATTTCCGGCCCAACACGAAATCGCCAATATTCTAGAAATATCACGGGAGCTGACTGCTAACTATCCGTCCGTAGCTCAGATAACACGTGTTCGAGCTAATAAGATACGCGTTATAGTAAATGACCTCGACCAGGCAAACCAGATTGCTCGCAGCGAGCGTTTTACGAAGCAATTCAGGGTGTATGTGCCTTGTAGGGCAGTGGAGATCGATGGAATCGTCGCCGAACCGGGTCTAAAGTGCGAAGACCTGTTGAAGTACGGGGTTGGCTGCTTTAAGGACCCTTCACTTCAAAAGGTGAAGATTTTGGAATGCAAGCAATTGTATTCCGCAAAAACTGAAAATGATAAGACAACTTATTCTCCGTCAGACTCGATTCGGGTGACTTTCTCCGGGTCTGCTCTTCCCAACTATGTCCTACTGGATAAGGTTCGCCTACCCGTTCGCCTGTTTGTACCGCGGCAACTGTTTTATTGTGGCAATAAAAAACGGTGCGGCAAATGCGAGGGAGAGCATGAGGATGACGCTTGCGGTGGAAAACTGAGAAGTGTTTTTACTGAGGGGCCCTCCGCATGCTCTTAAGTCATGCCCGGCGTACAAGCAGCGCGGGGATAAAATTAAGCGCTCCCTTAAGGATCGCTCGAGGCATTCTTATGCAGAAATGTTAAAGAATGCTTCGCCATCTGTCCCTTCCGAAAATTCCTTTGCTATTTTGGCTGGCGTTGAGCAAGAAACTGACGACCCACAAGAGGGAACATCATTGGTTAACCCAGGGGAATCCAGGAAGAGGAGAAATCTAGCCTCCTCTAAATTGCCTCGTAAGGGTGCCAAGGTGTCGCCCCTCAGAGTGCGCCAACTACAATAAAAAAATCCAACGGAAGTGATGCACTACAGCCGAAGCAATTTGCTCCAGGACTTGGAAATATTAATTCTAACAAGGAGTACCCACCACTTCCAGGGACACCAAAAACCCCAAGTGTCCCCTTTTTTCAAACAGATACTCAGTCCAGTAGCGGACTAATGAAATTTTCTGACATAGTGGACTTAATTTTCACAGCTTTCAATGTTACTGATCCTCTTAAAAGCCTTCTGATACGTTTTCTCCCTATAGTGCAAACATTTTTGAAGCAGTTGACTGCTAAATGGCCCCTCCTTGCAGCGATCGTATCCTTCGATGGCTAAGTCATCGAACGAGGTCACCGATTCGATCACTGTTCTACAGTGGAACAGCAGAAGTATCCTCCCGAAAATCGATTCCTTTAAATTTTTACTAAATAGTTTAAAATGTGATGCTTTCGCATTATGTGAAACTTGGTTAACTTCCGATATAAATCTCAACTTCCACGACTTTAATATAATTCGTCTGGATCGAGAAAACCCCTATGGAGGAGTACTTTTGGGGATCAAAAAGTGCTATTCTTTCAACCGAATTAACCTCCCTTCGACACCAGGCATTGAAATTGTCGCTTGTCAAGTTTTAATCAAAGGTAAAGACCTTTGCATTGCTTCCATCTACATTCCTCCTAGAGCCTCGGTAGGGCACCGAACGCTTTGTAATATCACGGAATCCTTACCGGCACCGCGGCTAGTTCTGGGAGACTTTAACTCGCACGGTACGGTATGGGGTTGTCTTCATGATGATAATAGATCAACATTAATCCAAGATCTTTGCGACAATTTCAACATGACCATCTTAAACACGGGAGAAATGACGCGGATTCCTACACCACCAGTACGCGCAAGCGCGTTGGATTTATCGCTTTGCTCGACATCGCTACAGTTAGATTGCATGTGGAAGGTGATCCCTGATCCCCACGGTAGCGATCATTTGCCTATCGTGATTTCAATTGCTAACGGTTCAAGACCATCGGAAACAATCAATGTCTCATATGACCTCACACGGAATATTGATTGGAAGAGTTACGCGACCGCGATATCCGTTAAAATCGAATCCACTCAATAACTTCCTCCGGAGGAAGAGTACAGGTTTTTGGCTGGCTTGATTCTCGACAGTGCGAATCAAGCTCAGACTAAACCAGTACCCATTGCGAATACAAATGGACGGTCTCCCACACTGTGGTGGGATAAAGAGTGCTCAGAGCTGTACGCGGAGAAGTCCACTGCATATAAGGCCTTCCGGGAAGACGGGTTACCCGCTAGCTATCAGCAGTACGCGTCGCTAGAAAGGCGAATGAAGAGTTTAATGAAAGCCAAAAAACGCAGTTATTGGCGCCGGTTCGTCGACGGGTTAACGAGAGAAACAGCGATGAGCACTCTTTGGGGTACGGCTCGACGTATGCGTAACCGAAACAGTAACAACGAGAACGTGGAATATTCAAACCGTTGGATATTCGCTTTCGCCAAGACTCTGTCCCGGTACTGAAAACGTACCGCGCCGCGTCTCCTCACGATACCGCGAACGAAACACCGTTTTCGATGGTGGAGTTTTCACTTGCTCTCTTATCATGCAACAATAACGCCCCAATCAAATTCAACTTGCTGAAGAATCTGCCTGACACTGCAAAAAGGCGCTTGCTGAATTTATTTAACAAGTTTCTTGAGGGTAACACTGTCCCTCATGACTGGAGGCAAGTGAAGGTCATCGCCATTCAAAAACCAGCCTCCGACCACAACTCGTATCGGCCGATTGCAATGCTGTCCTGTATTCGGAAGTTGTTCGAGAAAATGATCTTGTTTCGCCTCGACAATTGGGTTGAAGCAAATGGCTTACTGTCAGATACACAATTTGGCTTCCGCAAAGGCAAAGGGACGAACGATTGCCTTACGTTGCTTTCTACAGAAATCCAAATGGCCTATGCTAACAAAGAGCAGATGGCATCAGTCTTCTTGGATATTAAGGGGGCTTTTGACTCAGTTTCTATCAACATTCCGTCAGAGAAGCTGCACCAGCATGGTCTTTCACCAATTTTAAATAACTTTTTGCTAAACCTGTTGTCTAAAAAGCACATGCACTTTTCGCATGGCGATTTAACAACATCGCGATTTAGCTACATGGGTCTACTCCAGGGCTCATGTCTAAGTCCCCTGCTCTACAATTTCTACGTGAATGACATTGACGATTGTCTTGCCAATTCATGCACGCTAAGGCAACTTGCAGACGACGGGGTGGTCTCTGTTACAGGGCCCAAAGCTGCCGACTTGCAAGGACCGTTACAAAATACCTTGGACAATTTGTCTGCTTGGGCTCTTCAGCTGGGTATTGAGTTCTCCACGGAGAAAACTGAGTTGGTTGTTTTTTCTAGGAAGCGTGAGCCGGCGCAACTCCAGCTTTTATTAATGGGTGCAACGATCAACCAGGTTTTCACATTTAAATATCTCGGGGTCTGGTTCGACTCTAAAGGTACCTGGGGATGTCACATTAGGTATCTGAAACAGAAATGCCAACAAAGGATCAATTTTCTCCGAACAATAACTGGAACATGGTGGGGTGCTCACCCAGGAGACCTGATCAGGTTGTACCAAACAACGATATTGTCGGTGATGGAGTACGGGTGTTTCTGTTTCCGCTCCGCTGCGAACATACACTTCATCAAACTGGAGAGAATCCAGTATCGTTGCTTGCGCATTGCCTTGGGTTGCATGCACTCGACCCATACGATGAGTCTCGAAGTGCTGGTGGGCGTTCTTCCGCTAAAAAATCGATTTTGGAAACTCTCATATCGATTGCTCATCCGATGCGACATTCTGAACCCGTTGGAGATTGAAAACTTCGAGAGGCTCGTCGAGCTTAATTCTCAAACCCGATTTATGTCCTTGTACTTCGACTCCATGGCACAGAGCATTAATCCTTCTTCGTATACTCCCAACCGTGTTCGTTTCCTAGATACTTCTGATTCTACTGTATTCTTCGACACATCCATGAAGGAAGAGATTCGTGGAATCCCGGACCATATACGCCCGCAAGTGATCCCCAATATATTTTATAATAAATTCCGAGAAGTCGACTGTGACAAAATGTTCTACACTGGCGGATCAAATCTCGATGCGTCCACTGGCTTCGGTATCTTCAACAATACTATCACCGCTTCATTCAAGCTCAATGATCCCGCTTCAGTTTACGTCGCAGAGTTAGCTGCAATTCAGTACACCCTTGGGATCATCGACACTCTGCCCACAGATCACTACTTCATCATCTCGGACAGCCTCAGCTCTATCGAGGCTCCTCGTGCGGTGAAGCCTAAAAAGCAATTCCCGTATTTTCTGGGGAAGATACAGGAGTCCTTGTGTACGTTATCTGAAAAATCTTATCAGATTACCTTTGTTTGGGTCCCCTCTCATTGTTCTATCCCGGGCAATGAAAAGGCCGACTCATTAGCAAAGGTGGGCGCATTAAATGGTGACATATACGAAAGACCAATCTGCTTCAACGAATTTTTTAGTATTTGTCGTCAGAGGACACTCAACAGTTGGCAAACCTCGTGGAGCAATGGTGAACTTGGACGATGGCTACATTCGATTATCCCAAAGGTATCAACGAAGCCTTGGTTCAGGGGGATGGATGTGGGTCGGGATTTTATTCGCGTAATGTCCCGACTTATGTCCAATCACTACACCTTAGATGCACATTTGCGGCGTATTGGGCTTGCGGAGAGTAGTCTGTGCGCTTGTGACGAGGGCTATCACGACATCGAGCACGTTGTCTGGGTATGCGCCGGGTATTTGGACGCCAGGTCTCAGTTAAAGGATTCCCTTCGGGCCCGAGGTAGACCACCCAATGTCCCAGTCCGAGATATGCTGGCAAATCGTGATTTCCCCTATATGTCCCTTATTTATACTTTCATAAAAACGATAAATATCCCAATTTAGCCCCTCTCTTTTTATTTCTCGTTTTTAGAAGTTTCCTCTTGCCGTGGGGAACCGATAAGCTCCAGACTGCCACTATGTAACCGCCGTCGCCCTTATCACTACGGAATGTGAAGCGAGAGCGACTCGAAGTCCGAAAGATTCCCTTTGAAGGATTCCTCGCGGGTCCGAAGAATACCATCGGCCAATCCGACCTACTAGACTGAGGCGCAAATTTGTTTCGCTGATCTCCCGTTTGCCCGAAAGTTGCAAGTTTTGCTCTTCTCTACCGGTCACCATCTACGCCTTCTCTCCCCTGTCCTTGATACAACTACTTCTACACCGATTTTGGAAATGACCAAGTATAAGTATCCGATAAAAAATCAAATTTGTATTCCGTATTCCTAGTTTTAAGATAGTTGTAATTTCTATTCTTTGTTAAAACTATTGTCCCCCATCTTGTAAATAGAATTGTATCCCTAGTTTTAAAACATCTGTGAAATTTTTAATGAATATTTGTTCCCCCTTTTGTGTACCAAACTATATTGTTAGTTTTAAGATAACTGTAAATATTTCCTAAAAAACTATTACTATTGAATTCCTTGTTTTAAAATTTTTCATAAAAAAATCTTTTGCCCCCTCTCTTATATATAGATTTTTTTTCTAGTCTTAAGATAGCAGTAAATTTTTTCTCTTTTATAAAAAAAATATTTCAACATTGTAACCTCCTAGTTTTAAGATATTCAAAATGTAAAAACAAAAGAACTCGGCACCGCCAAGCTAACGCATTTGTGCCTATCAAATAAACGAAATGAATAAAAAAAAAACGGTTTCGGGAGAGCGATCACCGCCGGGAAACTCTCCGCCAGAGTAGGCGAGATCTACTGCTGGGGATTAATCGAGTAGACCGCACTAGAGCACCGGGTATGGGTCGTCGGGGCGCCAGCGAACCGGAAGCCACGCTCCACCCCGGACTGACTACGGTATCCTACCGGTAGACCCGAGAGAAATATAGCGAAAACTGAAGAAGAATCCGTGTCGGGAGAACTGCTTCAGCCGGGGAACTCTCCGTCAGTGTAGGCAAGATTCACTGTCGGGGACTAGACTGAGTAGATCGCGACGAGACACCACATAATAGCCAGAGGCGACGTTCGGTCCTTGCAAAATCATTGCATTAGAAAAATGCTTGTCGTCCATGAGCAGATAACTTTTATAAAGCAGTCGCGGCTCGTATGCAAGAGCCTCGAGCAGCAAAGGATGCTCAGCGTCTGTATTATCAAAAATGTCTTGTACTCTAAGAACGGGCTGTGAAGTATAATCAAACACTAAAACTGCATGATTGTTCAAATATAATAATCGAGATGTTTATGACATGTCTGATAGTTTTCTTCGATAAAAGAAAAGTGGTATTCTTAAGAATAAAACACTTGCAGTGAAAAACAACACTCAGTTCAGTTTTGTTGGCAGCTACAAGAAAGATTACAAATTCTAGAGGGGGCTAAGTGCTAGTGCCTTCATGCTACCATATACCTATACTACCCATAATCGCAAGTCAGTCCCATGTTCTATAAGACTCCCTATCTACATGGGACTGACTTACGATTATGGGCAGTATACCCACTACTGCACCCGGAGCAATGAATGTTAAAAGCGAGACATTTCAGTACTAGCATCGGCAGGTATCCTCTATACGTTATAATCCATTTTGCTTCTACACTTCTCCAGCAGTTCGTTCGCCTGTTCCAAAACACAGATGTTGAACTTCATAGCTTCGATAAAGGGGAGTTCGCATAGGATGTTATCCAACTCGCCGTGAAACTCCTTGAATTTATATTCCTTCTGAGAACTGCGAGAACTTACAAATTCTGATACGGAAGTTGCCAGTGTAATCAAAGTCATATCCAGATTAGCCTCGTCTCCTTTCCGGGAACGACTCGTTCGTCCGCTGGTAGATGGGCTAATGAAAGCTGTGTCTGTGTTCGATGAACCCTGTAAAGTATCATAATGAGTTTTCTGGAAATCAATAATGGAAATTTAATGTTCTTACATCAAACTCTTGAGACCAATCTTCACCTTCGAGGTGAGTTGTCTGACTAGTTTCGATTGGATTTTTTAATCTAGTATTGGCTCCTGAGTTTCCAAGCGATACCGTATATGCCGTTCGAGCACAGGAAGGGATGTAAAAGCTCATTTCTTCGGCAAATGGCCAGCGACTTTGGTAGAGATCAAATTTGCCCTGTATGTCTGCGCTATACAGGTCCAGAAGATCAGCAGGGGCACCTGATTTGTTGCTTATCTTTTCGAGCTTTGATCTATCCAAGTAAACTCTGCAAAACGGGAATAAACTACTTATCAAACCTTTGTACTTATATTGCATATTTACCTTGTGGATTCTCGAAGCGCATCCCAATACTTACGACATTCGGGCACTGCAATGACTTTCCCAAGTTCAGAGGAAACAGTTATACTAATCTTTTCCCACATAGCATCCTTCGCTACTTTGTTCGAATAATCCTTATGCGTTATTTGGTATACAATCAGGGTTTTAATTTCAAATTCCGTTTTTTTTTTTGAAGCGATCTTTGGCTTTTTCTTGGAAGATGTCTGTGTTAAATTTGTGGAATCCACGTTTTCCGGCTCATCTTCCAGTTGTTCGAGAGTTTTCGCTACCTCCACCAGCTCCTCTTCGTTCCAATACATATCCTGCATTTTCAGGGCACTACCGTGGTTAAAAAATTAATTTAATAATATTTGTCTGAATCATTTTAAACTTGAGCTATTTCTAGAGAACTTTTTCAATAGGACATAAGAAATAATAAAATCAATTTAGTTAATTTGTTTTACACGTCCATTAAATTTTTACTCAGATCGTTATAATTTTGTCTATAAACATATCTAATAAATAGTTCGGTAAATTGTTAAAGAAGAAACGAAAATTCGTCCGAGTTATCAGCGTAAGAAAAGCAATCAACCCTCTCTTATACCAGATTTACACATTCAATGTTTATTAACTTAATCATTATAAATCTCTGGAATTTCATCCAAGACTTGCTACCCGAAATTGCAATCTAAGGTAATACACACACCACCAAATTGGACGGTAAACTGTAAAACGTAAATGTAAACTGTAACGGTAAATTTAAACTATTTTGTTGTCAACAGTCCATTTCGTAATCTATACGTGAAAAGGAGAATAACACAATACCGATTTAGTTCTCTGAATCAAAGTTATCAAAGCACCAAATGGAATCATCCAGAACACATCCCGATTGCCACGGAATCCATTGAATGAATCCAGAAAAAAAATACTTTGGGTCATCCGATGACGCTTTTTTCTGTTTCATGATATTCTCCTAAAAATCGGTTCAATCGCAAATTCTCATGCTCCTGTTTGATATCCACAACTTACCACAACAATTTCAAATAGACTAGTTGATATACCTACAAACTTGATCAAAACTACCAATTTTCCTCTCGGAAACAATTCAGGCTGAATTGATTCCAGCCGGATTTTTTGTGGAGAGACGGAATTTGGAATCCGCGATGTTTCCCGCGGCTGGATTTACACTTCGGGAAACTTGTTTTTATTGTGTAGAATTTTTTTCCGTCACGGAAAATCAAAATCCGTGTCCCATTAGAATTACATGGGGAAAAAAATCCCGCGATCAAATTCCCGAGGTGTACAGTACCCTTTACCCTGCAGCTAAATCTGGCAGCTTGCCAGAAGAAAATTTCGCGGAAGGATTTGAGGTAAGTTTGATTTGTTATCTTGATTTGCTAGGTGGTTTGGTCCACAAAAAATATTGCATTGTGATCAATTTCACAGGTCCATAAAATCAATCCCATTGTAAACATTTTTAAAGATTCTTCCGATTCTCTTTCACAGGACAAACATCCAATCTAATAAAGGAGTAGCTACTACCACTTTCCCCAGCGGAATCACTCGGAATGAGTACATTTAATTTGGATTTGTATGGGGAAAGGAAAAGTTAATCATGATTCACTTATTCCTCAAAAGAAGCAGAAACAGAACCACATGAGCAAACCAATTTAACTCGGGTAAGTTTCGATTAAAAGCGATACGCTTGTTAGATTACTTTAGATTTGTAACATTTATTGCTATTTAGCAAATACAGTTTGTATTTAATCCACTAAACTTAGATGATGTTTGGGTTTCATTTTATCATGGTTTTGAAGGAATGTACGGTTGTAGGCAAGGATCTTCGATGGGTGGAAGATATCTGAAGGGAAAAGTAAAAAAAAGTTACTTGCTTCAAAAGTTTTTGATAGGAAGAGGAAAGTTTAGTAGGCATTTCTGACGAATTCTCGGTGGTGGACTATGGAGTGCAAAACGGCGGATTGCTGATTCAACGTTCTCGGAACGGTTATGGCTTCATGGTGTTGCTCTCTCAGAAAGATTCTACGTGCCGAACTGAAGTGTGGCGGAACGTTCGCCAATCGCTACTTGCGGGCGGTATTCGAAAGTGGTCTCAGCGGTCTCAGCGACCATCGCACACTCTAGGAAAAAATAGAGCAATTTCGTCGTGCTGGTGTACAGAAACCGGCGCACTGCTGCTGGTTCTCGTTCGACCGGCATGGCACTGCTGGCTGGTGGTGAGTTGTTTGCTTCATCGCTCAGCAGTTTTTTTGCTTTTAGTTTCAATTTAGCATAATTTTTGTTCTTTTCGTTTTTTCTTTGTTTTGTTTTTGTAATATTTGCTTCACATGCAGAATAGAATAGGAAAGAGGTTTAGTAGTATATTTGCTCTAACAGCTTAGTTCTGTAGAAACAATTGGAATGAGTTCAGACTTTCTATTCGAAAGTTAAGCAGTAGTTTTTAGAATCAGTCATAGGTTGTCTAAATGTCAGCAACTTGGATCACATCCTCCGTTAGGTGGACATGGTCCAAATTTAATCATTTTCGATAGGCGATTCTGTTTATTCTGGATTTTTCAAAACGATGTGGGCAGCGATTTATGCCACGCTGGAGACCCATACGCCACAGTACGTCAAAATTCAACTGTGTACAGCCAGCGGTAATTTTATGTTGTTGCGACAAGCGACAATTTATCAGCGTATAGAACAATTTGGTGAGCATGTTGCATAAACGCTAACATACGGTAATGAACCGCCAGACGAGGGTGTCCAGGCCCACTGGTGACCGGATAACAAATTGTCATTGTGTTATCCGGTCACCAGTAGACCTGGACAGCGGGCCCTACACGAAACAAGAGTATTGTCAGTAAAAATATTGACAAAATGGCTTCAATACGTCAACCCCATTTGATTTTCACATGATCAATATTTTCAAGATGCCCTTGCACCATCAATATATTGATCAATAATCGATTTATTGTCAATATTTCTACTTGTGTAGGGTTTAAAGCATAAACTTTCGAGTTGGTGTTATTTGATGTGCCCCATGCCAGGTTTAGGGGTCATACAGTGCTACGTTATTTACAAGGGGGAGAATAGAATTTTGTGACAAAATGCTACGAGGGGGAGGGAGGGGCAGAAAAAACGCCGAAAAAAGCTACGTCATTTGAGTAAGGTCCCTAATTTACGCAGTTGAAAGCAAGCAACAGATCGACGAGAACTATCACAGTACAGTTGCCTTCGTCTAAGTTGGTATAGACATCGTGTACGACTTTTGTTAGGGCGGTGGTGGTACTATGGCGTTTCCGATATCCTGATTGATGTTTAGGAAGCAGAAGTTTCTAGAATATTTTAGATAGGGATGGGAGGACACTAATTGGTCGATAGTCTTTTGGTTCGACGATTTTGAAATCGGCGTTATGATAGCCTTTCGCAGATTTTTGAAAACCTGCAACTCAATCAATTATCGTATTGAAGCGGTGAACAAGGATTGGAAGTATGTGAGGGCCTAATAGCTTGATGACTGAGATAGGTACGTCGTCGATTCCTGTTGCTCATGTTGCAATTTCGTAGATCTTAGACACATTACTCGAATTCGTGTGTTCAAAGCAAAATCTACTATTAGTGGATTGGTTTTTGGATTTCTTCACGGCGAAGGTTGTTCCAGAGGTTTTTTCGCAGACAGTTCACAACCTGCTTTCTTTCCGCATATCGCTTCTTTGCTGTGGAAATCAAGGTGTTGGGTTTGTTGCGCTTGCTTATATTATCACGCCACTGTGCGTCTCCTCTTCTTTTATTGGGATTGCGTGCATACAATAAATAAGACAGGTTACGCAATTTTATCGCTTGTTGAACCTCCCGGTTAATCCACGGCGTGCGTTTGTCTTTAATGAGAATTTCTGTTTAGGGTGCATGTTGGATAAGGTTTTTCTGGAGTTCGGTTAGCATAAGAGCTTTGGTTACTATGTCATTTTCTTCGAAGGTGCCTTGATTACCTCTGGCAATGAGGACGGCTTGTAAACGTACTGGATGTACATGTCGGAAGTAGCGGATTTTTACGCGACGTGGTATCAATTTCACTACTCTTACGTCTGCAATTACGTAGACCACTTCGTGATCGGAGATCATGTTTTCTGTAGATGTCTTCGAAACCTGAATTGCGTTCGGACAGTCCGTGATTAGGAGGTCGATGGTGGAACTGCTGGATTCTTGTATGGATGGTCGGTAATATGTAGAGGTTGAAAACGTTATGGATGTTAGAGCATGGTTGTTTCCGGTGGGCACAGTTGCATTGACGTTAATATTGAAGTTGCCAAAATGCCCCAAAAGTCCTTGTGTTTTTCGAGTAAAAAAATATTTCCATTAAAGTTCTATGAATGGTATAAACTGTAATTTTACGTTTACTACCCCAAAATTTATAGCACTTAATATATTTTTTTCCTCATTATCTTATAGTACCAATGTCAAAAATTTCAAGCGAAGTGGACGGGGGTCTAAAATTGTCCAAATGATGTGAAATATAGGAACTGAGCTTACTTTGACATTTATGGCAATATAAAGGGGGGGCGAGGTTTTGTATTTTTTTGCTGTTCGCTAATGTTGTAATTCTAAATTATTCGTTTATTTCCATTTCTCTAGCTTTATGCATTTTAACAGTTCACATATTTTTAAAATGTTTTAACTTGTTTATTTTCTTTTGTTTTATAATTTTTTTTCCTCGATCCATTGAGTTTTTTTTGTTTCATCTAGTTTTTACATATTATTGGTTAACATTTTTTTAGGGAATTTAGTATTCGTGGATATTACGGTTGACAGCGCTCTCTGATTTACTAATAGTCGATTGATCCGCTTCAAACCTAGGGGATCCAAGAGGAGATCACGAACAAGACAAGCGAAATCAATGCGAAGTTTAAATTGCATCACTGACGACTTAGCATGCGTTGTTAAGGAGCAGGATAACAAACAATAGTCTTAATTTCACTCGACAACGGAATCTTTCGTTACCGGAGTTTGTTTCATGAGCCAATTAGCTCCCCTTTTTGTCCCGATTCTGTCGGGTAGTCGACGGCGGCTAATCTGCCCTACCGTGCATTCCCCGGCGGTAGATTGCTCCCGATACTGATGTACATTTCTGTGAGCCATTAAGCACTTCGCTTCGTCTACTCGGTCTAATCCCCGGCGGTGGATCAAGCCTACTCACGAGCTACCTGGTATGGTGTCGAGGTTGGTTTGGCGATTCCGGTGAAACCTGATTTTTGGTTTCCCGGCGACGTTCTAGCCAATGGCGCTACTTTGTTGGTCCCTTCGCCACTTTCTCTGCAGCTCGGAGAGTATAGTCGTAACCACTCTTTTCATTCGTAACCCAACTTTGTACCGGGAAACAAGTGCTTTTTGTTCTCTCCGGTGTGGTTTAGTTTTTTCGGTGGTACGAAGGTGCTTGCTGTGGCGGAGGCTGCAGTAAAGCATTACTAATAAACAGTCCCGCGAGTGATAATTGTTACCTGCGATATCAGTTAAAGTAGTGCAGTGAAGTGCGTTACTAAACATTTTTCTTGCCTGAAAGACGGCTTTGTTTAGACGAGCTATATCAGCTCTACTGTGTGAAGGTCACGCGGGTGACGGATAAAACAAACGAAGGATCAATTCACCTACCAGCTCGTCAGGAACCAACTGGTGAAGTGTTTCGTTTTTTACTTTTCTTATCGATTTTTTTCTTTTTATTGCTTTTGATTTTTTATTTTGATTTAAGTTAAACAGTGCGGTCGAGCGTGTTGCTCCCGCAACAAAATGGAACAAACAGAAGGATCACCCTCCGAAGAGGAATATTATGAAGAAGAAGAACGTATATCTGATACTGAGACAGATAATGTTATGGTCGATCCACTTCCCCCACTTTCCCCCAATGTCTCACAGCCCCCCCGAGTCAAGGTTTACCAGGATGGATCCGCTGGTCCTTGGGTGGTATACTTTCGGCCCAAAAATAAACCGTTAAACAGCATAACTGTTGCACGGGAGCTGACAAAACGTTACTCGGCCGTAACCGAGATTAAAAAGGTTCAGTCAGATAAACTGCGCGTAGTCGTTACTGACTTGAAACAGGCCAATGATATCGTTAGCAATAGCCTCTTTACGCTGGAGTATCGCGTCTACATCCCTTCTCGTGATGTGGAGATCGACGGTGTGGTAAGTGATGCGGGTCTAACTGTCGATGATCTGATGAATGATGGGGCTGGCCGCTTTAAGGACCCTAACCTTCAATCAGTTAAGATTTTGGAGTGCAAGCAATTGCACTCAAAGTCCATCGAAGATGGTAATTACTATCCATCAGACTCGTTTCGCGTAACCTTCGCCGGATCTGCACTTCCGAGCTACGTTGAAGTGGGAGGAGCTCGTCTACCTGTACGCCTGTTTGTACCGCGGGTCATGAATTGTTCCAATTGCAAGCAGCTAGGTCACACGGCCACCTACTGTAGCAACAAGCAACGGTGCGGTAAATGTGGGGAACGCCATGCGGATGATACTTGCAGTAGGCCCGCTGAGAAGTGTGTTTACTGTGGGGAGAATCCGTAGGCACTTTTGACATGCCCAACGTACAAACTTC
This sequence comes from Topomyia yanbarensis, assembly GCF_030247195.1. Taxonomy (NCBI): domain Eukaryota; kingdom Metazoa; phylum Arthropoda; class Insecta; order Diptera; family Culicidae; genus Topomyia; species Topomyia yanbarensis. The sequence goes on from NC_080670.1 coordinate 118,018,096, forward strand.
GCGCGGATAAACTGAAGCGATCCGCCAAAGATCGCTCCAGACGCTCTTACGCAGAAATGCTTAAAAGAGCTGTTCCACTTATCTCCGAAAACCCATTCGCTCTCTTGCCAACTGACGATAACGCCTCTAACGACCCTTGCGAGGGGCATTCTTTGGCTCCGCTTGGAAACTCTAGGAAAAGACCTAATCAAAACTCACCTGAACTTCCTCGTAAGGGTCCTAGGTTGTCCCAAACAAGGGTACAAAATAGAAATAATTCATCAACTGGAAGTGCTGGTACAAATCCGAAGATAATACCTCCTGGTTTTGGGAAATTGAGATACAACCAGGAGTTCCCAGCACTCCCCGGGGCACCAAAAATCCCAAGTGCTCCAATTTTACAGTCAGAAACTCAACCTAAAACGGGATTCCTTAAATTTTCTGACATTGTGGACTGGATATTCACAGCTTTCAACATTACCGATCCTATGAAAAGCTTGCTGGTTGCTATTCTACCAACAGTAAGAACATTTTTAAAACAGTTGACTGAACAATGGCCCCTCCTTACAGCGATCGTATCCTTCGATGGCTAACTTATTAGACGGAATCAGGGATCTGATAACTGTTTTACAGTGGAACTGCACAAGTATTATCCCCAAAATTGATTCATTAAAACACTTGCTAAATTACAATCATTGTGATGCATTTTCCCTATGTGAAACATGGCTAACTTCTAATATAAACCTCAACTTCCACGATTTTAACATTATCCGCTTGGATCGAGAAGACTCATATGGGGGGGGGGGTACTTTTAGGGATCAAAAAGTGCTACTCCTTCAATCGAATCAACCTCCCTTCGACGCCAGGCATTGAAGTTGTCGCTTGTCAAACAACAATCAAAGGCAAAGATCTTTGCATTGCTTCTATTTACATTCCTCCTAGGGCCATGATGGGATATCGAAGATTCTCCAACGTGATTGAACACCTTCCCTCGCCCCGCCTGCTTCTTGGAGACTTTAACTCTCACGGTACGGGGTGGGGCTGTCTATACGACGATAATCGATCTTCGACAATTCAAGACCTTTGTGACAACTTCAATATGACAATTCTGAACACAGGGGAAATGACACGAATTCCTAGAGCACCTGCGCAAGCAAGTGCACTGGACATATCTTTATGCTCGACATCACTACGGTTAGATTGCAAGTGGAAGGTAATATCTGATCCCCACGGTAGTGACCACTTACCAATTGTAATTGCAATCACCACTGGTTCAAGACCATCGACACCAATCAATGTTCCCTATGACCGCACACGAAACATTGATTGGAAGAGCTACGCTGCTGAGATATCCAAAACTATCGATTCAACACAGATACTTCCCCCGGAGGAAGAATATAAGTTTTTGTCCAACTCGATTCTCGATAGTGCGATTCAAACTCAGACGAAACGAGTACCCGACTCAGACGAAACGAGTACACCCAAAAACGTTCTCCCAACCCGTGGTGGGACAAAGAGTGCTCAGACGTGTACGCGGAGAAAGCTGCCGCGTATAAAACCTTCCGGAACGACGGGTTAGTTGCTAGTTATCGAGTGTACGCGATATTAGAAAAGCGAATGAAAAATTTAATGAAAGCTAAGAAACGCAGTTACTGGCGCCGGTTTGTCGACGGGTTAACAATAGAAACATCGATGAGCACTCTTTGGGGCACGGCCCGACGTATGCGAAACCGAAACAGTACTAACGAGAGCGTGGAATATTCAAACCGTTGGATATTCGATTTCGCCAAGAAGGTTTGCCCGGATTCCGCCCCGGCACAGAAAATCTACCGCGCCGCGTCGCCTTACAATACCGCGAACGAAACAACGTTTACGATGGTGGAGTTCTCACTTGCTCTCTTATCATGTAACAATAAAGCCCCGGGGCCAGATAGAATTAAATTCAACTTATTGAAGAATCTGCCAGACTCTGCCGAAAGACGCTTGTTGAATTTATTTAATAGGTTTCTTGAGGGTAACATTGTCCCACATGACTGGAGACAGGTGAGGGTCATCGCCATCCAAAAACCAGGAAAACCAGCCTCCAACCACAATTCGTATCGTCCGATTGCAATGCTGTCCTGTATCCGGAAGTTGTTCGAGAAAATGATCCTGTTTCGGCTCGACAATTGGGTCGAAACAAATGGCTTACTGTCAGATACACAATTTGGCTTCCGCAAAGGCAAAGGGACGAACGATTGCCTTGCGTTGCTCTCAACAGAAATTCAAATGGCATATGCTAACAAAGAGCAGATGGCATCAGTATTCTTGGATATTAAGGGGGCTTTCGATTCAGTTTCGATCAACATTTTTTATGAGAAGTTGCACCAGCATGGTCTTTCGCCAATTTTAAATAACTTTTTGCTAAACCTGTTGTCTGAAAAACATTTGCATTTCTCGCATGGCGATTTATCGACATCACGATTTAGCTACATGGGCCTTCCCCAGGGCTCATGTCTAAGCCCTCTCCTCTACAATTTTTACGTGAATGACATTGACGAATGTCTTGTCAATTCCTGCACGCTAAGGCAGCTTGCAGATGACGGTGTGGTCTCTATTACAGGTCCTAAAGCCGTCGACTTGCAAGGACCACTGCAAGATACCTTGGACAATTTGTCTGCATGGGCTCTCCAACTGGGTATCGAGTTCTCCACGGAGAAAACTGAGCTAGTCTTATTTTCTAGAAAGCGTGAACCAGCGCAACTACAGCTTCAATTAATGAATCAAACTATTGCTCAGGCTTCAACATTCAAATATCTCGGGGTATGGTTCGACTCGAAAGGTACCTGGGGATGTCACATTAGGTATCTGGAACAGAAGTGCCAACAAAGGATCAACTTTTTCCGTACAATAACTGGAACATGGTGGGGTGCCCATCCAGGAGACCTAATCAGGCTGTACCAAACAACGATATTATCAGTGTTGGAGTACGGATGTTTCTGCTTTCGCTCCGCTGCGAACATACACTTCATCAAACTGGAGCGAATCCAGTATCGTTGCTTGCGTATTGCCTTGGGTTGCATGCACTCGACCCATACGATGAGTCTCGAAGTGCTGGCGGGCGTTCTTCCGCTGAAAAATCGATTCTGGGACCTCTCATATCGATTGCTCATTCGATGCGATATTCTGAACCCATTGGTGATTGCAAATTGCGAAAGGCTTGTCGAGCTTAATTCTCAGACCCGATTCATGTCCTTGTACTTCGATTACATGGCACAGAACATCAATTCATCTACATATAACGTCAACCGTGCTCATCTCTTAGATACTTCTGATCCAACTGTATTTTTCGATACATCCATGAAGGAAGAGATTTGTGGAATTCCGGATCATATTCGCCCACAAGTGGTCCCAAATATTTTCTATAACAAATACCATCAAGTCGACTGCGCCAAAATGTTCTACACTGACGGATCAATTCTCGACGGGTCCACAGGCTTCGGTATCTTCAACGAAAATCTTGCTGCCTCATTCAAACTCAGTGATCCTGCTTCAATTTACGTCGCAGAATTAGCTGCCATTCAGTATACTCTCGGGATCATTGACACCCTGCCCTCAGACCATTACTTCATCGTTTCGAATAGTCTCAGCTCCATTGAGGCCATCCGTGCGGCGAAGCCTGGAAAGCACTCACCGTATTTCCTGGGGAAAATACGGGAATATCTGAGTGCTTTATCTGAAAAATCTTACCAGATTACCTTGGTTTGGGTCCCGTCACATTGTTCTATTGCGGGCAATGAGAAGGCGGACTCTTTAGCCAAGGTGGGCGCATTAGAAGGCGACACTTACGAAAGACCAATTTGCTTCAACGAATTTTTCAGTATCTCTCGTCAGAGGACGCTCGATAGTTGGCAAACCTCATGGAGCAATGGGCATCTGGGACGGTGGCTACATTCCATTATCCAGAAGGTATCAACGAATGCTTGGTTTAAGGGGTTGGATGTGAACCGGGACTTTATTCGTACGATGTCAAGGATCATGTCCAACCATTACTCGTTTGACGCGCATCTCCGTCGTATAGGGCTTGCTGAAAATAATCATTGTGTTTGTGAGAACGGCTACCACGACATGGAGCATGTTGTTTGGCTGTGCGCAGAGTACTGTGTTGCCAGGTCCCAACTAATAGATTCCCTTCGGGCCCGAGGTAGATCACCCTATGTGCCAGTCCGGGACGTCCTGGCAAGCCGTGACCACCCCTATATTTTTCTTATCTATATCTTTTTGAAAACCATTGATGTCCAAGTTTAATACATTTTACCCTCTCTCATTCACAGTAGAATCTCACCAACCTATCCCTGTATCTACAATATGGCATTGCTTCACGAGTCTTCGGTGCACACTCTTCTTGATAACCGTCTATCCAGAACATCATGACATACCGCACATGCAGATGATATAGAGTGCCAATAATTATCCGAAATTTCGACCCTCCCCTCGCCCCTGCGATTACAGGCTGGAAACTACAACACTACAACAAAGTGTGCATATCCGCCACAATGATCAATCAGCAAACGACGATGTCAATTACACAATATGTATCCCACTTCCTACCTTTTTTCCTTTACTTACATAAGAGGGGAGCAAGCCGCCCCTAAATACGGCTTTCCCTTCCCCCACTAACATGTGACATGTAATAAAAAAAATGAATTATCGGCCTCGTTAAGCTACAGCATTTGGGCCTAAATAAACGTATTTTAAGATAAAAAAAATAAAAAAAAACACTCTTTTGACAGCGTCTTCGACGATATTGTATACTGTCACACCAGGCATACCCCTACAAATTTTTCGAACCTAATTCAAATACCACGTGTTTCGGTGTCTCTTGCGCGTTCACACACCACACTCCAGGCAAAGGGTTGACGAAGTGTGTCCAAACCGGTGTAGGTATTTCCGGAAGCATCCGTGCCCGTACAAAACTGCGTCAAATAGAAGTTCACCTCTCCATGCTTTCTATGTACCCAAACAGACACATTGGGGGATGGGAATCATCCCGGCAATTACGCATACCGTCTACGACGATATCGTTCTGTACGCACTCGCGACACGAACAGCCATTAGGTGAAACGTTCTTGTTAACTTCGTCCGGTTCCGCTTTGAGTTCAGCGCAGCAACCCAGGCCGGTACGCCATAACTCAGTATTGAGGATGAGACACCCGCCAGGAGACGTCTCGTGCTGCCTTTTGCTTCCCCGCGATTCGGCATGATCCTTGCCAATGCGTTAGTTGTCTTCGCAGCCTTCTGGCATACATAGTCGACATGGCTGTTGTAATTTAACCGATCGTCGACCATCCCACACAGCCCAGGTAACCAATAAGCAAGCTGAATGCGCCTTAACGGCTACTTGATAAGCACTTAAGTCGTTTTAAATGCTATTTAAAAGTCGCTTTTGGCAAAATATACGGCTACATTACTGCTGTGCTATGAAAATGCTTTTTTACTACTGTTGTGCATTCAGAATGCTGCTTACTGGCAAGAAGTATTTAAACAGTTTTTAAAATGCTGATTAACAACAGTTATGCATAACGAATGCCAGCATACTGCAAGAAGCATCCGAAATGCAAATTTTACGCTACTTTACTGCAGACACTAATGCTTGTTGGTTACCTGGGAGGTGCTTCAGCGCACGCATCGATGGGATGGATTGTCCCCCGACGCTGATCTCGACACGCTGGATTTTTTTTGCAGTTGCTGAGCAGCACTACCTCGGTCTTGTGGTAAGCCAGTTGCAATTTGACGTCAGCCATCAAGCTTTCCACCAGAGGTGACGCGTCTGTACGTTCAACCTGTTCATTGAACAGGTTTCCAAATTAACAACAGTAGCACGATAACTATTTTAAATGAAAGTAATAATCTCCGAACCTCGAAGTTTGACAATTTGATCCGAACGATAAACCAACTCGACGTCTCCAGCGAGTAGAATTCAGAAATTTTCTGCTTTCCCATGACCGCTTCAACCAAAAACTTGCACGCATCTTTTACTCTCACCTCATGCTCTGGATTCAACCAGCTTGGTGAGCGATGGCTGGAATAACAGGGTGAGTGTCAATGACGACTGCTTTTTCTATTCCCTTTTGCACCGGTTCAAATCAAATATTGAACCATCGTGCATTGCTGGGCGTTGGAGCTATGTGCAAAACGAGGGCGCTTTATAGAGTTCTATGCAAATGATTTCACTCACACTACTTGGGAGTTTGTTTTCCTCCAGCATATGTAAACCTGTTCGTCAATTTAAACGTTTGAAATCGCTTGCCTAAAGTATTGATAATGGTGTTTAAATGCTCTGTGTCACTGTGAAACTTATTCCGGAGACTTCAATACCGGTTGGGTTCGATCCACCATGCGAATAATGTGACCGAAAAGCTTTTTATTCGATTTGTTTTCCTCCAGCTATCAGAAATTATGACAGGTGGAGGAAAACAAATCGTTGAACACACTAATACAGTTACAGATTGTCAAGTACTCTATAATTTTCAAACACATTGCGTCATACGTTCATACGCTTGTTTTCTCGGGTAGCCTAACAAAATGTTTCTCCCCTTGGGAGGGACATATTTGTAAGCGCGTATGTATTTGGTTGGTTCAACGATAATAATGAACCATCTACTTTTGCTTGAAAGAAACTGTTTGTTGTTTGCATTTACATGCTGAAAATATGTCTACTGAAAGTGTAAAATAGACAAACTCAAATCAGGAGATGTTCTAATCATGAGTGCTAGATATTGAATGCAGTTTTCCTATGATATTTTGCGAGGAAAAAAAGTTCTCTGGATTTAATTAATTGCATTTGGAAAATTCCAATTGCTATCCCATTTGAAAGATGTAATATATTTTTTGCTCTTGTTCTACGGTAAATTAAGCATCATATGATCAGAAACGTCTCATGGAATTGAATTAGTGACGTTTCTGATCAGTTGCTTATTTCGTGACATTTTGAGGGCCCTCGTGATATATTGAACAGGTTAACGGTGGAACCACGCGTCGCCTCTGCATTCCACGATGCCTACTGTCTCTGCCATCAACATCTCCACCTCAAGGGTCTTGCCCGTTATCGTTAAAACAACATCATCTGCAAAACCAACGATCTCCACTCCCCTGGGCAGTTCCAGTGTTACCACTCCATTGTACATTATATTCCAGAGCGTTGGACCGAGTAGGTACTGAGGTACTCCCGTTGTGGCCTTAATCTGCCCCATGTTCGTTTCGTAGACTGGTTTTGGAAGTAACTTTTCAGAACCTTGCACAGATAGTCCGGAACCCGCATTCTGTGCAGCGCTACGGTGATTGCCCCCCAGCTAGCACTGTTGAACGCGTTCTTCACATCTATCGTTACCACGGCGCACTAGCGATTACCCCTTCTCTTTTGCTTCAATGCTTTCTCCGCGTTCGCAATGGCTGTGCGAATACCTCTGAGATAGTCCGTTCTCACTTTCAGCGTAGGTCGTCAGCGTGTTGAGGATGACTTTTTCCAGGAGCTTACCAAGAGTATCCAGCGGGCATATAGGCCGATACGATGCTGGATCTCCTGGAGGTTTCTCTGGTTTTGGCAGCAGCACCAACTTCTGGATCTTCCATCTATTCGGGAAGTATCCATCGTCCAGGCATTTCTGTAGGACTATCCTGAACATTTCCTGAAACGCCAGGATCGCAGCCTTTAGTGCCACGTTGGGGATACCATCCAGTGCGGGAGCTTTCTTCGCTTTCAGCCCTTTTGCCACTATAAGGAGCACATTGTTGAAAACTTGATTGTCACCTGCATTTCCACCGTCTGCATCAACGTACGGTGTAGGCGGCCATGCGGTTGGGTCGTGCTTCGGGAAAAAGCCCTCCACGACAATTTTCAGCTTGTGGGCGCACATTTCGACTAGCGTCATTGGACTTTTGATCCTGGCCATAACGACGCTGTAAGCATTGCCCCAGGGGTTAGCGCCTACTTCTCTGTACAGCTCCATGTAGCAGCTTGACTTGCTTAGCATTATCCCGTGCTTAAAAGCGGCCCTGGCCGCCCGAATCGTTACCTTACACTCTTCTCTAATTACCTTAGATCTCAGATCTTGCTCTCTGGACGCGTCTTCTGGCTTTTAGGGCAGGCGGCTGCAGGATGCTTAGCATTTCGTTCCACCAGTATGCCGGAGGCGGGTAGTTCCACGGCTTTATTTTCCTCGGCAATGTTACATCACATGCCCTCGCTACTGTTTCCGACAGCTCTATGGCACTCCGAATTGGAGTGACGCTGTCAGCAAAAAGTTCTCCCACAAAAAGGTCCTTGTCGAAGACCTTTTTTCACCTCACCAGTCCGTAATCTCCGCGTTACAGTATAATTCCGCCGACAAATGGTGTAGTGGATCGCTTGGTGGTCACTATGTGTGTACTACTCACTAACTCGCCAATTCATGTTATCCATCAGCGAAGGACTGCAGAACGTTATGTCTTACATTCAGTTTCGCCAGGGCTTCCAACAAGCTTTAACCTCTTGCGTTGATCAGCCTGCTACCCCACTCCACGGCCCAAGCGTTAAAGTCTCTTGGTTCTGGTGTCCACCGTGGAGGAGCATAATAGCTACACGCGAATACGCCGTTGATTCTGGCGATCACGAAACCTTCGTGTGTGCTATCTACCACCTCTTGAACAGGGAAATCGTCCATCACTAGGATTGCCGCCATCACTGCACTATCCACCACACAGTTACCGTTATGGGGAGAGACACGATACGGCTCTGCAATAATTGCAACGTCTCACTTCGTTTCTGTTATTGACTGCCGCAACAGTTGCTGTGCAATGTCACAATGATCGAGATTAAGCTGGGTTATCTCCTTCATCATTGGCCTGCATTTGCCTTTTTGTACTCTGAACATAAGAAGCCTCCCGTCACGTGGTCTTTATCGCCCTCATTTGTGCATAGCAAACACTTCGGTTACTTCGTGCAGTCTCTAGCAATGTGTCCCTTCTCCTCACGTTTTCTGCACAGATCAGATCTGTCCGGGCCTCTACAGTTTCTTGCCTGATGGCCGAAACCTAGGCATCTGAAACACCTTCTCATTTGTTTAGTGGCTCTACTCTTTTACCGGTCGATATAAGGTTGTTGGCTGCGGTTGACGATAAGCGTATCATTGCTGTCTGTATGCCACTGTATGCCTTCCTCAACCTGATTGATATTTGCTCTTTTTCCAGGTTGCATTGCTCTATTAGCGCGCTTCTAACCTCGTCTTCCGTTGTGATCTCGTTCAGATTCCTGCACTCGACCACTGATACCTGAACTAAAGCTCTCACATTCGCTTATCCTCCCACCGCTTACCATCTGTATTCGCGTGTGTACGTGTGTGTGCGAATGTGTCAAAAATGTCACTCATTTTTCTCGGAGATGGCTAGACCGATTTGCCCAAACTTATTCTCAAATGAAAGGTACAACCTTCCCATTGGCTGCGATTGAATTTTGTGTCGATCTGAAGTCCTGTTCCGGAGTTACGGGTTGCGACCACACAGAAATTTCCCATAGAAACTGGTGCCACTATTACATCAAAATGATGCAAAACTTTTTAAAATTGATGCAAAATTAAAATTATCAATATTTGATGAATTCTCAAAAAAAATTACGAAGATTGACTTTTTTGGATTTTGGCACATTTTTGTCTTACTCTTCTAGGAAGGTTATGCAATCACTCAGAAAATTCCCCCCTAATTTTTGTTTGACTGACATAGAGGTTTTGAAATTTAACAGGGGCGTGACTAGAGGTGTACGAAGAGAAGTCCCCCTCTTCTGAAACCTCCCCATCTAAACTCCTCTTAGATAACCACTCATTACACTCCCTCAGACTCCACCTATATCACAAGGCATGCCAAATTAAGCTGGGGAGTGGTTCATTCGTGGGTTTTTCACCCTCCTCACACACCTATCCCCGCATGTCAACATTAGTTTGCAAGAAGACAACATAGGGACGATCCATAAATGACGTAGCATTTTTTGAGTGATTTTCAACACCCCCCTCCCTTATCGTAGCCTTTCGTCACAAACCTCTAAATACCTCCCTGGTAATTACGTAGCTTGACGGTAATTCTCCCCCCCCCTTGTCCCCGTAAAATTAAAAAAAAAATAAAAAACGATGTTGGTTATTCCCCTTTAAAAAGCTACGTAGCATGACATGACCCGCTACCCCCCTGTCGTCACACATCATCACAAAATACAATACTCCCCCCTCCCCCATATAATGCTACGTCATTTATGGATGATCCCATAGACACTTAGCCATTGTGTATCGATGTAAAGTGTACTTAGAATGTAAGAGACATCTCCACAATTATATTGATTATTGGTCAAAGATTGGAGAAATGAGAAAGGCACAATTGCACCGCTAGGTGGATTAAAACAGGTCTTTGATTTATTTGATTTGAATTCTTTGCAGTTTTCATAAATTTTTATAAGAGATCTTGAATAATATTGTAACGATACATAACCGCTTCTGGAAATTCAACATGATTCCTGATATGGTAATTAGCCTATTTTGGCCCTATTAGGGAAGTTGTCGCACTATTTCGTGTATTATTCGGACTTCTGTTTATGGAATGTAAGAATCAAGGTTTATTTCTTTCCTAAGAACAAGCATAATAAAAAAATTGAGTCGACTGCCCCAATTATCATCCTACCATTTGAGCGAAGACTACATATTAAGAAGACTGATATCTCTTTTCTTCCCCCATGCAAACGACAAGCGACAGAGGTTACATCGCCTCTATTGGAGGAAGGTAGGAAGCTTCATGTAAAAGTGTATATGTGTGTGTGCATCACTATGGGAAGTACCACCTTTACCCGCAAGTGGCGTTGCTGTTACTGCCTCCAGATTCTGGACAGAGTTGCCAGTCTTCTTGATATGCAGTCTTCGATTTGAGCCAATCTATTCAAAAAACAGCAGGCGCTGCTCCAGTCAACTGCCTTGTGTTGAACCCTCGGACCCGTATTTGCTCTATAGCCCTATACTTATCTGATACCCAAGGTAGATTGCAACAAATCTGAGATAAAAAGCAATTGTGAAAAGCACAAAAAATGTTTACCCATACTGATTCCCTTCAGTTTTCATACATTTTTATTGTCATTTCAGGGGACGGACATAGCATAGTTGGTAATTCGATTGACTTGTGCGTTACTCACCTGGATTCAATTCCCAACCTCGCACATAGGGTTTGAGATTTTTCCAAAAGAGATTAAGGTTAAAACTTCTATAATCAAATTAAAAAATATTGTCATTTGCTGCAACAAGAGAAACGACGCACATTTGAATAAAATTTTGGCGTATCAAAACCGCATCGTCCAAGGATCTGACGGACGCGAAAGTTCTATAAAATTCGAACAAAAGGTCTTCCATTAGTTACATAGCATCAAAACGTGTTTTAATCCACCTAACGGTGCAATTGTGTCTTTCTCATTTCTTCAAACTATGACCACAGACTAACAGACATAACACTCAAAAACAAAGCTTCGCCCGCTTTAACGGTCATTTTAAATATATTTGTAGTTGGGACTGTGGCCACATTTGAAATTATGGCGCCACTGACATATGAACAAGCATATGGGGGATAGACCACTAGTGAAAAATTGTTCCCAAACCTGAGGGGTAATCCACCAGTAAATGAGTGATTGGGACTGTGAATAAAAGGTGGAGCTAGTGTTCTGGGAAAATTGTCGGATCGATGTTTTTTGAGGGAATTCCCTCATAGTGTTATGTCTGTTAGTCTGTGCTATGACCATTACCATTACCATTTCTTCAAACTATGACCATAACCGATTATGTTCAATATAATTGTGGAAATGTATATTACATTCTTAACCCTAGAACGTTGCACTTGCGTTTTCCACTCTAGAATGTTGCACTGGGGTATAAATGTACCCCACGCGTTTGATCGCATTTTTCGCAGGTAAAAATGCAAGCAAAAGAAATGTATAATACATCACTTTCTTCGTTTTTAAATTTCGAAAACAGTTGTGTAAGTGAAAATAAGGAATTTATTGAATCAATGATACATAAATTGGTTTGAACATAATAAAAAGTGAAAAATTAAAGAGTAGACGCGTAATTAAAGTATTAATGAACACCTTGCACGAAGTTATTTCATCGCACCAATACCACACATGACGTTGTTGCATTTTTTGAAACCACACCGACGATAAATGTTTATATGCTTTATTACATTATTAGATAAACAGTATTTACATTCTTAAAAAAATAAATCCCATGGGAATCGGATTATATTGGCTCGAATCGTTTTTTCGAGAGGGCCGGGGGAGTGGAAGGGTAAGGGGGAGGGGATCAAGGGTAAGAGAAACATCCAACCCCTTATTATATCTTGCATTTGTGACTAAGGTAGTGAAAATTGGTTCAGTCATCACAGAAGAACTGATTCTGGTATATACCCGGAACCGTCGATAGTGGACAATATATTTAAAAAATTCTTGATTAGCCACCAGGGATCTAGGTGTGTTAATAATTTAGAGGCTAGGCGAGTTCCCCGGAGGCATTAAGAACCGTCATAGGTGGCCAATGTGGTCAAATCAACTTTAATTGGTCATAAGTGATCTAGACCTGCAAATCCAAACAATGTTGTACCCATTTTAATAATTTAGACATCATGGTGTTACCAGTTTATATGAGAACTTGCTGTGTAACCGCACTCTCCAATCCGTAACTCTGGAACTGAAAGTCGGATGAACTAAAAATTCAATAGCAGCTTATGAGAGCGCTATACTTTTCATTTCAAACTAAGTTTATGTAAATTGGTTCAGCCATTTCTGAGAAAATTGTGTAAGTTTAAATGACACATAAACTTCGGGTATGCGGGGTCAATGAAGAGAATGCGAGTGTGAGGGTGGTCCGAGGGGGGCGATGAAGAGGTGAGGTGCAATTGTAAGGGGGAGAAAGGCGAACGATGCAACACCCAGCTGCATATTATACCATCCATTTGAGACATAGTTTGAGAAAATCGGTTCAGTCATCACCTAAGAATAGATGTGATTTAAATTGTGGAATACGCCCGAATACCGGGATTTCCGGAATGTTTGATTTCCATTCAGTGATCTAGACCTGCGAATGGATGTAATTTGGTGACGATTTCAATAGTTTTTGGCCTGTGAGGTATTACGATTGTAACGGTTTATATAGGAAATTCCAGTGTAACTTTACGAACCAACCTGAAACTTCGGAACCAAAAGTCAGAGCCGAATGAAATTTAATACCAGTTAATGGGATTACAGCATTTTAAATTTGAATTCAAGTTTGTAAAAATCGATCAAGAATTCGCTGGGAAATAGGTGTGATAGGAACTTGGCGAGTTCCCCGGGGGCCTCAAGATCCGTCAATGTGGTCGAAGCTGCTTTGAATGATCATTAGTGATCTAGACCAGCAAATTCAAGTAATGTTGGACCCATTTTAATACGTATTACAGCATTTGTACATCAGAGTGATACCAGTTTATATGGGAATTTGCTGTGTGACCGCACTCTTCAATCCGTAACTCCAGAATCGGAAGTCGGATCAACTAAAAATTCAATAGCAGCTTATCGGAGCGTTATACCTTTCATTTGAAATTAAGTTTGTGAAAATCGGTTCGGCCATCTCTGAGAAAATTGTGTGAGTTTAAATGACACACACACATACATACACACAGACAGACATTTGCCGATCTCGACGAACTGAATTGAATGGTATATGACATTCGGCCCTCCGGGCCTCGGTTAGAAAGTCGATTTTTACAGTGATTGCATAGCCTTTCTTTATATGAGAAAGGCAAAAATATCAAAGGCTATTACTAAATGCATCACAAACTAGAGGATCGCCAATCTAATTGGTGGAACACACGAGGCGTACGTCGAAGATTCTACTGCATCCGAAGCATACACATATATTTGCACTACGATAGCCGTCGTCACCGGACCAAGTTGGTTCACAAATGATGTTATAATTACATAGATCTACGTAAAAAATTTGCATTTCGGATACCTCTAGAAGACACTGCCGAATTCCATGTTCTACAACAAATTGCACACCATATTCCAAAAAGACCTCTTCCGTGGCACAAACCCACAAAGGTTCGAATTATTTTTGAATTTATCCGTAATTTGCATATGACTTTTGGTAAATACTAATATATTTTATTCATTTCACTAGATCCTCAGCTGCGACTTGAACGCCATAAAGACAATCTCGAGTTAGAGGAGCAGCATTGATCCTTGACGATGTCCACCAGCCTCTCGCTTTTTGACACGTTGGATTTTGAGTACGCACTGCTTCGAGCGAAAATGAGGCGTCATTTGACCCAAACATCCGATGCGTGCGGCAGAAGGTCCGGAACAATTCTAATATCACAACGTCCAATAGTGCGATTGCATCGCAATGTCTAGGAGTTTGTGACGCGTACTAACATTGGGATTTTATGACAAGTATGCATCATAAAATGCGAGATATAAATCTTAAAAAATATTCATTTCAATTACAACTTTCCCATTCCAATTTGCAGTTCAATTGATTCGGACGGCGACTAAACTCGGATGTGTCGAAGTTTGCCGGCATCATTAGTCTCATTGGTGAGCTTCAGTTCGAGAAGGGCGAAGGCGACACGGAAGTGGATAGTAAAGACTTTCCCCACACGTATGCTACTATTGGGGCATCCAACCACAGTGCTGATGTGCAACGTTTAAAAGAAGCAGTTTTACAACGGCCACGGGAGCACCTCTGGACCCACATCGAGAATCACCTGATTCACAAGAAGCCTCGTAAATTTATCCTGGACGGCGATGGACCACGCGGGAAATCCGTGCAGGAGTCCTACTTGTGCGGAAAGTGTTCATGTTGAGCTTCATCCCTGCTAAAACAGATACGCGTGATGTGCTGCTATGCAGGTAAAAAAAGTATATAGATTGTAGACATGGATTCACTTCTGTGAACTTACCAACCAAAATATCCAGCAACCAAAAAGCTCACCAACCGAAAAGATCCTATAATTATGGTCACCACTGTAGCGTATTAGCCACCTGGTGTCGGATAGCTTAACAATCTCAGCTCACCAACCAAAAAGCTCATCTCACCAACCAAAAAGCTCACCTGTAAATTGATTGATGCTAGCATATTCGATAAATTCAAAATACCACTATTGCACATATAAACAATAATGAAAACGTTGCAGATTAAAAACAATTGTAAAGTACTATTAAACAATGACGATTGAATCAATGTAATAGCAGTAGTACCAATTCTGCCTCATCTTACTTTGATATGCCCCAATGCTTTTATATCTTTCTCCGAAACAGTAAAAATTAGAGCAACGTAAAATAGCAATTCTAGTAGCCAAATGGGTCCTCTAAAATACCTATAGTAGCTCATATTGCCTAAATTGACTTTAGTATTTTTTATGATTTTTTTAAAATATTCTCCCATGTGCCGGTAATGTAGGAGCACTGAAGGAAAAAAATATTTTCTCAAAAGCCTCAACTACTAGAGCAACGTAAAATAGCAATTCTAGTAACCAAATGTGTCCTCTAAAATACCTATAGTAGCTCATATTGCCTAAATTGACTTTAGTATTTTTATGATTTTTTTTAAATATTCTCCCATGTGCCGGTAATGTAGGAGCACTGAAGGAAAAAGTTATTTTCTCAAAAGCCTCAACTACTAGAGCAACCTAAAATAGCAATTCTAGTAGCCAAATGTGTCCTCTAAAATACCTATAGTAGCTCATATTGCCTAAATTGACTTTAGTATTTTTTATGATTTTTTTAAAATATTCTCCCATGTGCCGGTAATGTAGGACCACTGAAGGAAAAAATTATTTTCTCAAAAGCCTCAACTACTAGAGCAACGTAAAATAGCAATTCTAGTAGCCAAATGGGTCCACTAAAATACCTATAGTAGCTCATATTGCCTAAATTGACTTTAGTATTTTTTATGATTTTTTAAAATATTCTCCCATATACCGGTAATGTAGGAGCACTAAAGGAAAAAATTATTTTCTCAAAAGCCTCAACTACTAGAGCAACGTAAAATAGCAATTCTAGTAACCAAATGGGTCCTCTAAAATACCTATAATAGCTCATATTGCCTAAATTGACTTTAGTATTTTTTATGATTTTTTTTAAGTGTTCTCCCATATACTGGTAATGTAGGAGCACTGAAGGAAAAAATTATTTTCTCAAAAGCCTCAACTACTAGAGCAACGTAGAATAGCAATTCTAGTAGCCAAATGGGTCCTCTAAAATACCTATAGTAGCTCATATTGCCTAAATTGACTTTAGTATTTTTTATGATTTTTTTAAATATTCTCCCATATACCGGTAATGTAGGACCACTGAAGGAAAAAATTATTTTCTCAAAAGCCTCACATACTAGAGCAACGCAATATAGCAATTTTAGTAGCCAAATGTGTCTTCTAGAATACCTACAGTAGCTCATATTGCCTAAATTGACTTTAGTATTTTTTATGAATTTTTTAAAATATTCACCCATGTGCCGGTAATGTAGGAGCACTGAAGGAAAAAATTATTTTCTCAAAAGCCTCAACTACTAGAGCAACGTAAAATAGCAATTCTAGTAGCCAAATGGGTCCTCTAAAATACCTAAAGTAGCTCATATTGCCTAAATTGACTTTAGTATTTTTTATGATTTTTTTTAAATGTTCTCCCATATACCGGTAATGTAGGACCACTGAAGGAAAAAAATATTTTCTCAAAAGCCTCAACTACTAGAGCAACGTAAAATAGCAATTCTAGTAACCAAATGTGTCCTCTAAAATACCTATAGTAGCTCATATTGCCTAAATTGACTTTAGTATTTTTATGATTTTTTTAAAATATTCTCCCATGTGCCGGTAATGTAGGAGCACTGAAGGAAAAAATTATTTTCTCAAAAGCCTCAACTACTAGAGCAACGTAAAATAGCAATTCTAGTAGCCAAATGGGTCCTCTAAAATACCTATAGTAGCTCATATTGCCTAAATTGACTTTAGTATTTTTTATGATTTTTTTAAAATATTTTCCCATGTGCCGGTAATGTAGGAGCACTGAAGGAAAAAATTATTTTCTCAAAAGCCTCAACTACTAGAGCAACGTAAAATAGCAATTCTAGTAGCCAAATGAGTCCTCTAAAATACCTATAGTAGCTCATATTGCCTAAATTGACTTTAGTATTTTTTATGATTTTTTTAAAATATTCTCCCATGTGCCGGTAATGTAGGAGCACTCAAGGAAAAAATTATTTTCTCAAAAGCCTCAACTACTAGAGCAACGTAAAATAGCAATTCTAGTAGCCAAATGGGTCCTCTAAAATACCTATAGTAGCTCATATTGCCTAAATTGACATTAGTATTTTTTATGATTTTTTTTAAATGTTCTCCCATATACCGGTAATGTAGGACCACTGAAGGAAAAAAATATTTTCTCAAAAGCCTCAACTACTAAAGCAACGTAAAATAGCAATTCTAGTAACCAAATGTGTCCTCTAAAATACCTATAGTAGCTCATATTGCCTAAATTGACTATAGTATTTTTTATGATTTTTTTAAAATATTCACCCATGTGCCGGTAATGTAGGACCACTGAAGGAAAAAATTATTTTCTCAAAAGCCTCAACTACTAGAGCAACGTAAAATAGCAATTCTAGTAACCAAATGTGTCCTCTAAAATACCTATAGTAGCTCATATTGCCTAAATTGACTTTAGTATTTTTTATGATTTTTTTAAAATATTCTCCCATGTGCCGGTAATGTAGGAGCACTGAAGGAAAAAATTATTTTCTCAAAAGCCTCAACTACTAGAGCAACGTAAAATAGCAATTCTAGTAGCCAAATGGGTCCTCTAAAATACCTATAGTAGCTCATATTGCCTAAATTGACTTTAGTATTTTTTATGATTTTTTTAAAATATTCACCCATGTGCCGGTAATGTAGGAGCACTGAAGGAAAAAAATATTTTCTCAAAAGCCTCAACTACTAGAGCAACGTAAAATAGCAATTCTAGTAACCAAATGTGTCCTCTAAAATACCTATAGTAGCTCATATTGCCTAAATTGACTTTAGTATTTTTATGATTTTTTAAAATATTCTCCCATGTGCCGGTAATGTAGGAGCACTGAAGGAAAAAATTATTTTCTCAAAAGCCTCAACTACTAGAGCAACGTAAAATAGCAATTCTAGTAGCCAAATGGGTCCTCTAAAATACCTATAGTAGCTCATATTGCCTAAATTGACTTTAGTATTTTTTATGATTTTTTTAAAATATTCTCCCATGTGCCGGTAATGTAGGAGCACTGAAGGAAAAAATTATTTTCTCAAAAGCCTCAACTACTACAGCAACGTAAAATAGCAATTCTAGTAGCCAAATGTGTCCTTTAAAATACCTATAGTAGCTCATATTGCCTAAATTGACTTTAGTATTTTTTATGATTTTTTTTAAATGTTCTCCCATATACCGGTAATGTAGGACCACTGAAGGAAAAAAATATTTTCTCAAAAGCCTCACATACTAGAGCAACGTAAAATAGCAATTCTAGTAACCAAATGTGTCCTCTAAAATACCTATAGTAGCTCATATTGCCTAAATTGACTTTAGTATTTTTTATGATTTTTTTAAAATATTCACCCATGTGCCGGTAATGTAGGAGCACTGAAGGAAAAAATTATTTTCTCAAAAGCCTCAACTACTAGAGCAACGTAAAATAGCAATTCTAGTAACCAAATGTGTCCTCTAAAATACCTATAGTAGCTCATATTGCCTAAATTGACTTTAGTATTTTTTATGATTTTTTTAAAATATTCTCCCATGTGCCGGTAATGTAGAAGCACTGAAGGAAAAAATTATTTTCTCAAAAGCCTCAACTACTAGAGCAACGTAAAATAGCAATTCTAGTAGCCAAATGGGTCCTCTAAAATACCTATAGTAGCTCATATTGCCTAAATTGACTTTAGTATTTTTTATGATTTTTTTAAAATATTCACCCATGTGCCGGTAATGTAGGAGCACTGAAGGAAAAAAATATTTTCTCAAAAGCCTCAACTACTAGAGCAACGTAAAATAGCAGTTCTAGTAACCAAATGTGTCCTCTAAAATACCTGTAGTAGCTCATATTGCCTAAATTGACCTTAGTATTTTTTATGATTTTTTTAAAATATTCACCCATGTGCCGGTAATGTAGGACCACTGAAGGAAAAAATTATTTTCTCAAAAGCCTCAACTACTACAGCAACGTAAAATAGCAATTCTAGTAACTAAATGTGTCCTCTAAAATACCTATAGTAGCTCATATTGCCTAAATTGACTTTAGTATTTTTTATGATTTTTTTTAAATGTTCTCCCATATACCGGTAATGTAGGACCACTGAAGGAAAAAAATATTTTCTCAAAAGCCTCACATACTAGAGCAACGTAAAATAGCAATTCTAGTAACCAAATGTGTCCTCTAAAATACCTGTAGTAGCTCATATTGCCTAAATTGACCTTAGTATTTTTTATGATTTTTTTAAAATATTCTCCCATGTGCCGGTAATGTAGGAGCACTGAAGGAAAAAATTATTTTCTCAAAAGCCTCAACTACTAGAGCAACGTAAAATAGCAATTCTAGTAGCCAAATGAGTCCTCTAAAATACCTATAGTAGCTCATATTGCCTAAATTGACTTTAGTATTTTTTATGATTTTTTTAAAATATTCTCCCATGTGCCGGTAATGTAGGAGCACTAAAGGAAAAAATTATTTTCTCAAAAGCCTCAACTACTAGAGCAACGTAAAATAGCAATTCTAGTAGCCAAATGGGTCCTCTAATATACCTATAATAGCTCATATTGCCTAAATTGACTTTAGTATTTTTTATGATTTTTTTTAAGTGTTCTCCCATATACTGGTAATGTAGGAGCACTGAAGGAAAAAATTATTTTCTCAAAAGCCTCAACTACTAGAGCAACGTAGAATAGCAATTCTAGTAGCCAAATGGGTCCTCTAAAATACCTATAGTAGCTCATATTGCCTAAATTGACTTTAGTATTTTTTATGATTTTTTTAAATGTTCTCCCATATACCGGTAATGTAGGACCACTGAAGGAAAAAATTATTTTCTCAAAAGCCTCACATACTAGAGCAACGCAAAATAGCAATTTTAGTAGCCAAATATGTCCTCTAGAATACCTACAGTAGCTCATATTGCCTAAATTGACTTTAGTATTTTTTATGATTTTTTTAAAATATTCACCCATGTGCCGGTAATGTAGGAGCACTGAAGGAAAAAATTATTTTCTCAAAAGCCTCAACTACTAGAGCAACGTAAAATAGCAATTCTAGTAACCAAATGTGTCCTCTAAAATACCTATAGTAGCTCATATTGCCTAAATTGACTTTAGTATTTTTTATGATTTTTTTTAAATGTTCTCCCATATACCGGTAATGTAGGACCACTGAAGGAAAAAATTATTTTCTCAAAAGCCTCAACTACTAGAGCAACGTAAAATAGCAATTCTAGTAGCCAAATGGGTCCTCTAAAATACCTATAGTAGCTCATATTGCCTAAATTGACTTTAGTATTTTTTATGATTTTTTTAAAATATTCACCCATGTGCCGGAAATGTAGGAGCACTGAAGGAAAAAATTATTTTCTCAAAAGCCTCAACTACTAGAGCAACGTAAAATAGCAATTCTAGTAACCAAATGTGTCCTCTAAAATACCTATAGTAGCTCATATTGCCTAAATTGACTTTAGTATTTTTTATGATTTTTTTTAAATGTTCTCCCATATACCGGTAATGTAGGACCACTGAAGGAAAAAATTATTTTCTCAAAAGCCTCACATACTAGAGCAACGTAAAATAGCAATTCTAGTAGCCAAATGTGTCCTCTAAAATACCTATAGTAGCTCATATTGCCTAAATTGACTTTAGTATTTTTTATGATTTTTTTAAAATATTCACCCATGTGCCGGTAATGTAGGAGCACTGAAGGAAAAAATTATTTTCTCAAAAGCCTCAACTACTAGAGCAACGTAAAATAGCAATTCTAGTAACCAAATGTGTCCTCTAAAATACCTATAGTAGCTCATATTGCCTAAATTGACTTTAGTATTTTTTATAATTTTTTTAAAATATTCTCCCATGTGCCGGTAATGTAGGAGCACTGAAGGAAAAAATTATTTTCTCAAAAGCCTCAACTACTAAAGCAACGCAAAATAGCAATTCTAGTAGCCAAATGGGTCCTCTAAAATACCTATAGCAGCTCATATTGCCTAAATTGACTTTAGTATTTTTTATGATTTTTTTAAAATATTCTCCCATGTGCCGGTAATGTAGAAGAACTGAAGGAAAAAATTATTTTCTCAAAAACCTCAACTACTAGAGTAACGTAAAATAGCAATTCTAGTAACCAAATGTGTCCTCTAAAATACCTATAGTAGCTCATATTGCCTAAATTGACTTTAGTACTTTTTATGATTTTTTTAAATGTTCTCCCATATACCGGTAATGTAGGACCACTGAAGGAAAAAATTATTTTCTCAAAAGCCTCAACTACTAGAGCAACGTAAAATAGCAATTCTAGTAGCCAAATGTGTCCTCTAAAATACCTATAGTAGCTCATATTGCCTAAATTGACTTTAGTATTTTTTATGATTTTTTAAAAATATTCTCCCATGCGCCGGTAATGTAGGACCACTGAAGGAAAAAAATATTTTCTCAAAAGCCTCAACTACTAGAGCAACGTAAAATAGCAATTCTAGTAGCCAAATGTGTCCTCTAAAATACCTATAGTAGCTCATATTGCCTAAATTGACTTTAGTATTTTTATGATTTTTTTAAAATATTCTCCCATGTGCCGGTAATGTAGAAGCACTGAAGGAAAAAGTTATTTTCTCAAAAGCCTCAACTACTAGAGCAACGTAAAATAGCAATTCTAGTAGCCAAATGTGTCTTCTAAAATACCTATAGTAGCTCATATTGCCTAAATTGACTTTAGTATTTTTTATGATTTTTTTAAAATATTCTCCCATGTGCCGGTAATGTAGGACCACTGAAGGAAAAAATTATTTTCTCAAAAGCCTCAACTACTAGAGCAACGTAAAATAGCAATTCTAGTAGCCAAATGGGTCCTCTAAAATACCTATAGTAGCTCATATTGCCTAAATTGACATTAGTATTTTTTATGATTTTTTTTAAATGTTCTCCCATATACCGGTAATGTAGGACCACTGAAGGAAAAAAATATTTTCTCAAAAGCCTCACATACTAGAGCAACGTAAAATAGCAATTCTAGTAACCAAATGTGTCCTCTAAAATACCTATAGTAGCTCATATTGCCTAAATTGACTTTAGTATTTTTTATGATTTTTTTAAAATATTCACCCATGTGCTGGTAATGTAGGAGCACTGAAGGAAAAAAATATTTTCTCAAAAGCCTCAACTACTAAAGCAACATAAAATAGCAATTCTAGTAGCCAAATGGGTCCTCTAAAATACCTATAGTAGCTCATATTGCCTAAATTGACTTTAGTATTTTTTATGATTTTTTTAAAATATTCTCCCATGTGCCGGTAATGTAGGAGCACTGAAGGAAAAAATTATTTTCTCAAAAGCCTCAACTACTAGAGCAACGTAAAATAGCAATTCTAGTAGCCAAATGAGTCCTCTAAAATACCTATAGTAGCTCATATTGCCTAAATTGACTTTAGTATTTTTTATGATTTTTTTAAAATATTCTCCCATGTGCCGGTAATGTAGGAGCACTGAAGGAAAAAATTATTTTCTCAAAAGCCTCAACTACTAGAGCAACGTAAAATAGCAATTCTAGTAGCCAAATGGGTCCTCTAAAATACCTATAGTAGCTCATATTGCCTAAATTGACATTAGTATTTTTTATGATTTTTTTTAAATGTTCTCCCATATACCGGTAATGTAGGACCACTGAAGGAAAAAAATATTTTCTCAAAAGCCTCACATACTAGAGCAACGTAAAATAGCAATTCTAGTAACCAAATGTGTCGTCTAAAATACCTATAGTAGCTCATATTGCCTAAATTGACTTTAGTATTTTTTATGATTTTTTTAAAATATTCTCCCATGTGCCGGTAATGTAGAAGAACTGAAGGAAAAAATTATTTTCTCAAAAACCTCAACTACTAGAGTAACGTAAAATAGCAATTCTAGTAACCAAATGTGTCCTCTAAAATACCTATAGTAGCTCATATTGCCTAAATTGACTTTAGTACTTTTTATGATTTTTTTAAATGTTCTCCCATATACCGGTAATGTAGGACCACTGAAGGAAAAAATTATTTTATCAAAAGGCTCAACTACTAGAGCAACGTAAAATAGCAATTCTAGTAGCCAAATGTGTCCTCTAAAATACCTATAGTAGCTCATATTGCCTAAATTGACTTTAGTATTTTTTATGATTTTTTAAAAATATTCTCCCATGCGCCGGTAATGTAGGACCACTGAAGGAAAAAAATATTTTCTCAAAAGCCTCAACTACTAGAGCAACGTAAAATAGCAATTCTAGTAGCCAAATGTGTCCTCTAAAATACCTATAGTAGCTCATATTGCCTAAATTGACTTTAGTATTTTTATGATTTTTTTAAAATATTCTCCCATGTGCCGGTAATGTAGGAGCACTGAAGGAAAAAGTTATTTTCTCAAAAGCCTCAACTACTAGAGCAACGTAAAATAGCAATTCTAGTAGCCAAATGTGTCTTCTAAAATACCTATAGTAGCTCATATTGCCTAATTGACTTTAGTATTTTTTATGATTTTTTTAAAATATTCTCCCATGTGCCGGTAATGTAGGACCACTGAAGGAAAAAATTATTTTCTCAAAAGCCTCAACTACTAGAGCAACGTAAAATAGCAATTCTAGTAGCCAAATGGGTCCTCTAAAATACCTATAGTAGCTCATATTGCCTAAATTGACATTAGTATTTTTTATGATTTTTTTTAAATGTTCTCCCATATACCGGTAATGTAGGACCACTGAAGGAAAAAAATATTTTCTCAAAAGCCTCACATACTAGAGCAACGTAAAATAGCAATTCTAGTAACCAAATGTGTCCTCTAAAATACCTATAGTAGCTCATATTGCCTAAATTGACTTTAGTATTTTTTATGATTTTTTTAAAATATTCACCCATGTGCCGGTAATGTAGGAGCACTGAAGGAAAAAAATATTTTCTCAAAAGCCTCAACTACTAAAGCAACATAAAATAGCAATTCTAGTAGCCAAATGGGTCCTCTAAAATACCTATAGTAGCTCATATTGCCTAAATTGACATTAGTATTTTTTATGATTTTTTTAAAATATTCTCCCATGTGCCGGTAATGTAGGAGCACTGAAGGAAAAAATTATTTTCTCAAAAGCCTCAACTACTAGAGCAACGTAAAATAGCAATTCTAGTAGCCAAATGAGTCCTCTAAAATACCTATAGTAGCTCATATTGCCTAAATTGACTTTAGTATTTTTTATGATTTTTTTAAAATATTCTCCCATGTGCCGGTAATGTAGGAGCACTCAAGGAAAAAATTATTTTCTCAAACGCCTCAACTACTAGAGCAACGTAAAATAGCAATTCTAGTAGCCAAATGGGTCCTCTAAAATACCTATAGTAGCTCATATTGCCTAAATTGACATTAGTATTTTTTATGATTTTTTTTAAATGTTCTCCCATATACCGGTAATGTAGGACCACTGAAGGAAAAAAATATTTTCTCAAAAGCCTCACATACTAGAGCAACGTAAAATAGCAATTCTAGTAACCAAATGTGTCCTCTAAAATACCTATAGTAGCTCATATTGCCTAAATTGACTTTAGTATTTTTTATGATTTTTTTAAAATATTCACCCATGTGCCGGTAATATAGGACCACTGAAGGAAAAAATTATTTTCTCAAAAGCCTCAACTACTAGAGCAACGTAAAATAGCAATTCTAGTAACCAAATGTGTCCTCTAAAATACCTATAGTAGCTCATATTGCCTAAATTGACTTTAGTATTTTTTATGATTTTTTTAAAATATTCTCCCATGTGCCGGTAATGTAGGAGCACTGAAGGAAAAAATTATTTTCTCAAAAGCCTCAACTACTAGAGCAACGTAAAATAGCAATTCTAGTAACCAAATGTGTCCTCTAAAATACCTATAGTAGCTCATATTGCCTAAATTGACTTTAGTATTTTTTATGATTTTTTTAAAATATTCTCCCATGTGCCGGTAATGTAGAAGTACTGAAGGAAAAAATTATTTTCTCAAAAGCCTCAACTACTAGAGCAACGTAAAATAGCAATTCTAGTAGCCAAATGGGTCCTCTAAAATACCTATAGTAGCTCATATTGCCTAAATTGACTTTAGTATTTTTTATGATTTTTTTAAAATATTCTCCCATGTGCCGGTAATGTAGAAGCACTGAAGGAAAAAATTATTTTCTCAAAAACCTCAACTACTAGAGTAACGTAAAATAGCAATTCTAGTAACCAAATGTGTCCTCTAAAATACCTATAGTAGCTCATATTGCCTAAATTGACTTTAGTATTTTTTATGATTTTTTTAAAATGTTCACCCATGTGCCGGTAATGTAGGAGCACTGAAGGAAAAAATTATTTTCTCAAAAGCCTCAACTACTAGAGCAACGTAAAATAACAATTCTAGTATCCAAATGGGTCCTCTAAAATACCTATAGTAGCTCATATTGCCTAAATTGACTTTAGTATTTTTTATGATTTTTTTAAAATATTCACCCATGTGCCGGTAATGTAGGAGCACTGAAGGAAAAAAATATTTTCTCAAAAGCCTCAACTACTAGAGCAACGTAAAATAGCAATTCTAGTAACCAAATGTGTCCTCTAAAATACCTATAGTAGCTCATATTGCCTAAATTGACTTCAGTATTTTTATGATTTTTTTAAATATTCTCCCATGTGCCGGTAATGTAGGAGCACTGAAGGAAAAAGTTATTTTCTCAAAAGCCTCAACTACTAGAGTAACCTAAAATAGCAATTCTAGTAGCCAAATGTGTCCTCTAAAATACCTATAGTAGCTCATATTGCCTAAATTGACTTTAGTATTTTTTTATGATTTTTTTAAAATATTCTCCCATGTGCCGGTAATGTAGGAGCACTGAAGGAAAAAATTATTTTCTCAAAAGCCTCAACTACTAGAGCAACGTAAAATAGCAATTCTAGTAGCCAAATGGGTCCTCTAAAATACCTATAGTAGCTCATATTGCCTAAATTGACTTTAGTATTTTTTATGATTTTTTAAAAATATTCTCCCATGTGCCGGTAATGTAGGAGCACTGAAGGAAAAAATTATTTTCTCAAAAGCCTCAACTACTAGAGCAACGTAAAATAGCAATTCTAGTAGCCAAATGGGTCCTCTAAAATACCTATAATAGCTCATATTGCCTAAATTGACTTTAGTATTTTTTATGATTTTTTTTAAGTGTTCTCCCATATACTGGTAATGTAGGAGCACTGAAGGAAAAAATTATTTTCTCAAAAGCCTCAACTACTAGAGCAACGTAGAATAGCAATTCTAGTAGCCAAATGGGTCCTCTAAAATACCTATAGTAGCTCATATTGCCTAAATTGACTTTAGTATTTTTTATGATTTTTTTAAATGTTCTCCCATATACCGGTAATGTAGGACCACTGAAGGAAAAAATTATTTTCTCAAAAGCCTCAACTACTAGAGCAACGTAAAATAGCAATTCTAGTAGCCAAATGGGTCCTCTAAAATACATATAGTAGCTCATATTGCCTAAATTGACTTTAGTATTTTTTTATGATATTTTTAAATGTTCTCCCATATACCGGTAATGTAGGACCACTGAAGGAAAAAATTATTTTCTCAAAAGCCTCACATACTAGAGCAACGTAAAATAGCAATTTTAGTAGCCAAATGTGTCCTCTAAAATACCTACAGTAGCTCATATTGCCTAAAATGACTTTAGTATTTTTTATGATTTTTTTAAAATATTCACCCATGTGCCGGTAATGTAGGAGCACTGAAGGAAAAAATTATTTTCTCAAAAGCCTCAACTACTAGAGCAACGTAAAATAGCAATTCTGGTAGCCAAATGGGTCCTCTAAAATACCTATAGTAGCTCATATTGCCTAAATTGATTTTAGTATTTTTATGATTTTTTTAAAATATTCTCCCATGTGCCGGTAATGTAGGAGCACTGAAGGAAAAAGTTATTTTCTCAAAAGCCTCAACTACTAGAGCAACGTAAAATAGCAATTCTAGTAGCCAAATGTGTCCTCTAAAATACCTATAGTAGCTGATATGGCCTAAATTGACTTTAGTATTTTTTATGATTTTTTTAAAATATTCTCCCATGTGCTGGTAATGTAGGACCACTGAAGGAAAAAATTATTTTCTCAAAAGCCTCAACTACTAGAGCAACGTAAAATAGCAATTCTAGTAACCAAATGTGTCCTCTAAAATACCTATAGTAGCTCATATTGCCTAAATTGACTTTAGTATTTTTTATGATTTTTTTTAAAATGTTCTCCCATATACCGGTAATGTAGGACCACTGAAGGAAAAAATTATTTTCTCAAAAGCCTCAACTACTAGAGCAACGTAAAATAGCAATTCTAGTAGCCAAATGGGTCCTCTAAAATACATATAGTAGCTCATATTGCCTAATTTGACTTTAGTATTTTTTATGATTTTTTTAAATGTTCTCCCATATACCGGTAATGTAGGACCACTGAAGGAAAAAATTATTTTCTCAAAAGCCTCAACTACTAGAGCAACGTAAAATAGCAATTCTAGTAGCCAAATGGGTCCTCTAAAATACCTATAGTAGCTCATATTGTCTAAATTGACTTTAGTATTTTTTATGATTTTTTTAAAATATTCTCCCATGTGCCGGTAATGTAGGAGCACTGAAGGAAAAAATTATTTTCTCAAAAGCCTCAACTACTAGAGCAACGTAAAATAGCAATTCTAGTAGCCAAATGGGTCCCCTAAAATACCTATTGTAGCTCATATTGCCTAAATTGACTTTAGTATTTTTTATGATTTTTTTAAATATTCTCCCATATACCGGTAATGTAGGAGCACTGAAGGAAAAAATTATTTTCTCAAAAGCCTCAAACACTAGAGCAACGTAAAATAGCAATTCTAGTAGCCAAATGGGTCCTCTAAAATACCTATAGTAGCTCATATTGCCTAAATTGACTTTAGTATTTTTTATGATTTTTTTTAAATGTTCTCCCATATACCGGTAATGTAGGACCACTGAAGGAAAAAATTATTTTCTCAAAAGCCTCAACTACTAGAGCAACGTAAAATAGCAATTCTAGTAGCCAAATGGGTCCCCTAAAATGTTTATAGTAGCTCATATTGCCTAAATTGACATTAGTATTTTTTATAATTTTTTTAAAATATTCTCCCATGTGCCGGTAATGTAGGACCACTGAAGGAAAAAATTATTTTCTCAAAAGTCTCAACTACTAGAGCAACGTAAAATAGCAATTCTAGTAGCCAAATGTGTCCTCTAAAATACACATAGTAGCTCATATTGCCTAATTTGACTTTAGTATTTTTTATGATTTTTTTAAATGTTCTCCCATATACCGGTAATGTAGGACCACTGAAGGAAAAAAATATTTTCTCAAAAGCCTCAACTACTAGAGCAACGTAAAATAGCAATTCTAGTAGCCAAATGTGTCCTCTAAAATACATATTGTAGCTCATATTGCCTAAATAGACCTTTCTTGTCCGACCTAACCCCTGTTTTTCTTATTTTTGATCCAAAGATATCACATTTTTAAGACCATTCACGGTAAAATGAGATTTTTGTGACATTCCCTGATTTTTTAATGATTTTTTGAAAATTGAAAATTGCAAGAATGTTGAGTAATATTTTCACCAAATCAAGAATGGTGAGACTCGAAATACTTGTTTCGGCAGCACTGTTTTGCATATTTCAGTTTGCTTTATCGGCAACACTGCAAATGAAGTGGTGAATCACGATACTAAGTTCATTACTTTACGGTGACGTCACAAATGAACTCGAGAGTGTATCTTTGACAGTTTGCTATAGAACATTGCATGAAAATGTATAACCTCACATTTCTGACAGTTCAGAGAGTTTGTTTACATGGACTTAGAAAATTTTTGATTTCACCCAGAACGAAGCTTGGTTCGAATTGCTTTTATATTCTAAGACCATGTAAACAAGCTCGCTAAACTGTCAATCTTGCATTGTCCCATTACTGTTATAAGGTCTTGAAAAAATTATTTAAATCTGTAAAACTAACTCGATGCGGTAATGCCCCCCAAGAAAACATTCCATCGCACCATCTATATTTACGCGAGTGGAAAATTCGAGTTATACATATTTCGACGTAAACCTAGTGGGTTAGGTGCCATCATTGCAGGTGCCCAGTAAGGGTAATGTAACACTTTACGAATCAGTTGAGCCGATTACATCGAGGAAGCACACCCTGAGATCCAGCAAAAATTATCCAACGGATCCGTTCCGGAAAGTGTTGGATCGCATTCTGATTGAGATTCCACGGTTTGGTAGTTGCGCCCTAGTATCGAATTACGATTCCAACACGGTATTCCCACCGGTATCATAATCGAATTTGGTACCAGATTGTAAATCTTTGAAAAATAACTTAAGACTCGAGGTTTAGCTTACGTCACACGGCGACAAACTTAACATGCTGAACTACATGCTCTGGCTATAGTGTTAAAGATTCGACATTTTGAAATTCGCGCTATGCGATAAGCACGAGTTTGATAAGGAACGTTTTACCAAACTGCTTCAACGGCGCAAATTAATGAAACAAGATGAAACCAAGAAAAAGTTTTAAATTTTATGTAATTTTTTATTAATTTCATTATAATCCCACAGAAATCTGTTGGTTTGACTATTAATCCGGTGAAGGAATCTTCCTTTCAACAAATAATCACACCAAATCCTCACAATGTCGGGTAGCGGAAGATAGAGATGGGCCATTCGTTCGCGAACGGTTCAAGTGAACTGGTTCTTCGAAGAGAATGAGCGAACGGAAGTTCTTTTTAAAAGAACGGTAGTTCTCAATTCTCTTCAAAGCGAATGAACTGAACCTGACCTAAAGCCGTTTGGCGAATTTCTCGGACCGATTTTTAGGCGAACGAATGAAAATGAACCGACTTGCCGTCCCACAAACCGCTCTCTGTGCTCTCCCAGAATGGAACCGGCGAAGAACGATTCATCACATTCTCTATTTCTCTAGTTATACATCATGAAGAAATCGCTACCCTTGATGAACTTGTTAAGCATACAGGGGTATAATAGTTTGGGAAGCATCTGTTTGGTTCCTCTCCAAGAATCGAATGTTTTGAGAGACATTCGCTAGATGCAAGTAAATTATCAGCTGAACGGAAGAACGGTTCATCTGAACTAGTTCTTTTTACAGAACTGTTCAGTCGGGAATGGTTCTTCGAAGTGAACTGTTTCGCCCATCTCTAGCGGAAGATATTAACTAAGACATTGTAACGTAACCGTATAGCTTATAATCTAATTTTGCTAGTCTGTATATTTCATCCATGGAATTATAAAAAATCCACTAATTCATCAACGCGGCGCTGCTGACGGAATCAGACTGTTCAATTCAAAGATAGGGATGTGATGTAGAGGGTAAAGCATTTTTCAAGAACTTTTTTTTTAAATTGCTCCATGCAAATGCACCGTATGCGACAAAGCTTTTATCTACAACATTTTAGCCTATCTGCAAACGTTCATACGGGTGACTATCGTCACTAATGTCAAGTGTTTCTTTGCTAACGATTTAGATATTTTCAGACGGAATATACTAGTAGCCTATCATAGACAGGAATATATCAAGCAGAATGCTGGGAAACAGGCAGAATTTGTTATATCAACCATAATTTCACCAGGACTTCGGGAATTCGAGATATGTGAGAAGCGTTTCTCCCGAAGAAATAACTTTTTCGGATCTATTTGTGATATCTGCTCCAATGTATTCACTAGAAGCGGGTGCAGCAAATGTACTTACACATTAGTGAGAAGAAATAGAAATGTACCGTGAGCGGCGACAAAATCCCTCAACGCTACCCCACCAGTCACATGCGGACACATAGGCTAAGTGATCGTTTAAATGCGCGTGAGCCAAAAATTTAATCATGTTCAGTTCCGTGCACAGACAGCGATATGCTCCAAGCCCCTATTCTCACAGTCACGTCACCTAGTGACTAGAAGAAAATTTCCTTCTAGTCACTAAGTGACGTGACTGTGAAAATAGGGCCTCCTATATATTTTATATACGCGAATTTACTCTTGTTCGGCACAATGTCTAAATTTATGGAAGAATCATTGGTGGCCGTGCACTGCATAGAAAGGTGTAAATTGTACTGGTTACCAAACCGTACACATGCATATTCATACCCATCAGCGCATTTGATCATGTAATGGATATTATCAACTCTGAAAGAAATACATTTTATTGTTGTCTGTTTTTGAGGTTAGAACTTAGAACTTTTATACTATTGTGAGAATGGTCCTCAGCAACTATCCTTCCAAATCAAAGACTCGTGCTAGCAATGGCTTCGTTCGGAGGCTGCAGCTGTACAGCTGGCCGATTACGATTCCCCGGACCGAACCACTTTTCCGCCGCCACAAGTGGGAAACGAACGATTCTCATTCGATTTCCGTAGTCACAAATTACCGAACCACTGGCAGGTAGCATAATCTTCGGATTTAGCTGTGAATTGGAACAGTCAAGCCTGACTTCCCGAGCTACATCTCCAGTATTGTCGTCCCATACGACCCTGAAATCTATCCCAGATCCGTATTCGTTCGTCCAGTCCAAGCGATATTGCGTAACTCGGGGAACAGGCAAGTGCGACGATTGAGTCGTCAATTTTGTCGCTTCAATTTTGCACATACAGGCACCTAAAAATAACCAATCAATTTAATTATGTAGATTTAGGCCATACCGTAAATTTGGCTGACATACCCCGTATCAAGTCCCACACACATAGCACACCATCCTGGTAACCAGATGCGCCTGCCACTGGTCTATGAAAATACATGTGATAGGACCGCAATAGCCGTTTAGGGTGAACTGCAATAGGTGGCTATCTAGCCGGAATACTTTAAAAGTGTGGCCCTGGCTGCCAGTCATGACTGTACCGCTCGCCACTTCCAAACATGTCACCGGTGACGCTGCTGGTGAAACTCCAGGACACATCGAAGCTCCTTGTCGGATGCGTGATGTTGAGCTGGCAACGCTGTGGACGGATTGCTGAAATTAACTAATGCTTCCTGCCGAACCGGTACGTGCGTGGGCTAAAAAAGAATAAGAATTAAGGCACTTGATTACATACTCATTACAGACTGAAAATAAAATAACTTAGAATGAACAGTGTTTTAAAAGAACAAGTAAAATCTGTCCGTTCTGCGCCCTAGGTGAGCTTAAAAAATTGCTTGAAACATAGAACTTACTTCGCCCTTATGCAGACGTAAATCCCCAATCGATCTGACAACCTTGCGTATACGTTTCCAGTTTCAGAAAATCGATTCCTCCACTCAACCGTGCGACTATCACTTTGTCACCGGCGAGCTATGTGTTAGTTACCCCATTGTTGTGGGTGTTTTCGGCTTCATATATACCCTGCAATGAAACGTCCGTCAATAGTTGTAATAAAAACAAATGACTCCAAACAATTTACCTTAAAGTTACCAGTCGTTCCCTCCCAGAACTCCAACCGTCCATCTGCACACCCAATCTCTGAGATTATCAAAAAAAAAGTTCAGACACCAGATCGGCGAAGTCTGGTAACATTTCTTCCACGCTGAACCTCCTCCTCCAGGTGGCTGAGAACATTCGCTAGCGCTCATCTGCTCCCGGGGTGGGATGAAGCTGTATGATTGGACTTACTCTCCACCGATGCTATAGTATACATCATAGCCCTTGGTCGAATTATTCCACAAAAACCGAATTCGCAGATCCGCACAAATACCTTTTTTATCATTTGTAAAATGTTTCTCACACTGGACGGTAAAACCATTCTGGGTTAATATTTTCCTGCATCTCATTCTGATGATTGTGCCTGGTGAAGTTAAACTGTAGTTTTTTTCAGTTTGAAAGCAAAACTGGTCGGCGAACTCTCGGGAAACGGGAGACAGCTGATGTTTAGGTAGGTAGAGAAAACAGGAAAAAAAAGATGTCATCGATGTTTGAAGAGCACTTTTCACTTTAGAGCAGCGTTGTCAGATGGTTTTGTATAATAGGTTTGTTCTAGTACACAGAAGTTGCTCCGGAGCAAACAGAAGCAAAAAATACTTGCTTTTTACTCCATGTTTGCTAACGGAAGAAGAAAAAAGAGAAGAGAACATAGGAACGATTTTCTCTTTGTTTGCTCCGGAGTACTTCCACTTTCTACTGGTACTGGGACAAATCTAATATCGGTATAGTTCTAAATAAAAATAAGGTATTTATCGGTGTGAAGATGTATGCTAACCAAAAGTTACCTGCAACTGCAAATTATTGGTTTTTAATTTATAGATCATTCTAATGTTATGTAATGAAACCTACTGAGCTCAATCAATTTCAGAATCGGTTGTTGAACTTCATTTGAAGTTTTTATAGTAACCTGGCAGATTGCTGAATCAATTTCCGGATGATTTGATGTGGAAAGGTGAAGACATTTTCTAAAAGGGCCCATATTAATTGATCTTATATGAAAATCGTTATTTTTTGGTAAGAGAAAAGAAATCGGTATTTTTAGTAGCTTTATTGGCATTGAAATTAAAAATCGGTTTAAATATCGATAAATCGGTATATTCTGCAACACTGTTTTGGGGTTCATCAACGTCAAAACAATGTTTTTAGCAAATTGGAATGAACTCTTGGAGTTCATACCCAGTACACGAAACGCCGAATAGCCTGATTAAAATAGATGCCGGCGAGCGGTAGGCTACTGGAACTTTGTTACAGGCTTCCCGCCGTAACTTTATTTCATATTCCCCACTCGAAGTTCATCCAAATGGTGTAAAAGTATGGAGAATCAAGGTAAAATAGGACAGGGGAATACATAGTAAAATGGGCAGTTCGAGGAATTTTTAAATTTTTCAATAGTTAGCGACACCAAATTAACGTGACAGTATTCAGAATCGATCCAGCGATGAAAACAGAAGCTGTTCTGCATATAAAATTTTTTGACGAGAAAGGTCTATTGACTTTAGTCTTTATGATGTTTTTAAATTATCTTCGAAATGCCGCTTCTTCTATTCGCACCCTGGTGTCGAATATCTGAACAACCAGCAACCAAAAAGCTTAACTCACCAACCAAATAGCACATCTATAAATAAATTAACGCTCCTCGAATTCTGTATAAATTCGAAATACTATTAGTGCACATATAACACATTGTAGATTTCAAAAGCAAAAACAGATTTCTATGAAGTAATAACGATTAAAACAATGTAATGTTGCAATGGGAGTAGCGTTCAGATGCTAATTTTTCTGTTTTGACCTATATTGGCCAATTTTATATAAAATTCTGTTTTAAACTGATTTTATATGGGCAATATTCGGAGCACAATAAAACGGCGATTCTAGCAGTCAAATGGGCCCTTTACAATACTTACACAGTGATCCATGTTTCCTAAATTGAGTTTGGTTTTTTTAAATATTCTTCCATATGCTACCATAGTGTAATTAGCAAAAAGCTCACTTATCGCTTGTTTGCATTGCAATATAGAATGGAATCCACACCAGGAAATAATAATACAGTTGACATAAACAAGATCGCATCGTAATTTTCTGGCTGATCATTTTACATGATTTAACCTATAAAATTACGAGCTGCACTCAGTAAGCTTGTGATACATAGTACTTAGGTGAAGCATATGTATGCCATTTTTCGACCTAGTAACTCTATGTCGGTATGGCCCAATTAGTAAACATGCGTGCTCAGTGAGCAAATGGTTGCTGATGGTTGTAGGTTCGAATCTCGGTATTTACATGTGCCTTTTTTATTTATGATTGATCATCATACAGAAGCAGCAAGCAAAACCAACCGGTTGGTAGTAAAGTAAAAGTAGTGTACCGCCACCGAGCCCCCACCAGGGTTTATACCACCACCATATTCACAGATTTTTCTGTAATGTCACAGATTTTGTCCTAATTTTTGATCACAGATTCTTTTTTACAGATGACAGATTTTTGGCATTTTGATGAAAATTTCACAGATTTTTGGAAATATTATTGTTTCACTGCTGAGCACGCACGCTTAGCATTCCATCAAATCAAAATGCAAACCATAAAAAAATATTTTAGCGCCGCCGGGTAATATTTTCCAACGTTGGCTTTTTGTTACATCCGTTTCAATGGAAATTCACAGGTTTCGTTCAAATGGCGTCTGTAAGGCGGGTGTAATGTGTATTTTTTCGCGTTGTCATTTGTTTGAAATTCCACGTAGCACTACATTCGAATTTTTGTTTCGCTCGAACACATTTACAAAACCCTATCATTTTATTAAACTCGCAAAAAAAATCGACAAATATAATTAGTTGTCCAGAGAGCGAACTATCGATTGATTGAAGAATTAACGTTTTTATTCGTCCATCACATGCCAGATTAATTTTTAAATATTTAATCCAAAATGGTATTTCCGGCACATACGATAAGGTTATACAGTTTGAAAGAAACCTGTAAATTTACGTTGAATCAAATATAATGAAATGTTACGACGAGTGATATGAATATTACACGACCATAGCGTCATTAGAAAAAAAATCTCTACTGGCAATACCGGGTGGGATTCGAACCGACGACTATCAGTAATCATTTGCTCACTGAGCATGCCTCTTTGCTTACAAGGCCATACCAGCATATAGTTGCTTGGTTTACAAATGGCATACACACTAATAAAATATTAGCCCAGGGTACTCCAATGAGAACCAAATGAAGTGATACCTTCAATTCCATAAAAAACATGTTTCAAGGGTTGTGGAAAACGCAAGCGCACATTTCTTCGGATTTTCTGACAGCAAACTTTTCTTTTACACATCTTGTAACGTTTTGTAACATAATGGCATTATTAGCACTAATTTCAACAATAAAATTCAATGAAATAGTTTACGTTTCAACCGCCCTTTGCCTCACCTATATACGGTTCAAAAATATAATTAACATCGATAGCTGTCTTATCACACAAAGAAATTCAAGGTGTAATGTTCCCATTGGTGTAATAATAAAGCTGTTATATGGGGAAATTTTAAGTCAATACGCATTAAACAATGGATGATTACGCTGGGATATAACAATGTATGATAGACTCCACTCCATGAAACATCGCGCTTAGCCGATCTGTCTTTTGACGTAGGACTTACGTCTTTCTTTACTATACTGGGTGTCATTTCAAAATTTTCAAAACGGATGCGTTACGTACACTTTGAACTCTAATAACTTTTCTCCTACTCAAGGAATTACTAATTTTGTTTCATAAATCGAAAGGAAAACGTTCAACGCTTGCTATTGATACCTTGTTTGCTATGTAAAACTTGTTTAAAAAGTTCAAAAACTACTTTTAATGCGAATCAACATTAATGCTAAAACCTATAAATATGGGTGTCACAGTTTTTCTTAAAGCCAGACGTGTGTAAGCCACAGAGCAGAACACACGTACGTGTGCTGCTCAACGAGAAGCTGCATTTTGACCACCAACCAAATCATAGCTACTGCCTTATCGCTGCCAACCAGTCGTCGCCCTGCGTGAAATTCATTGCTCTCAGAAGTGGACAGAGTTACTAATTCGCAAGCTGCTCTTCCAGTGCCTGGTCCGTGAGATTGCACAGAATTTCAAAACCTACTCTTCCGGAGCTCAGCCGTAATGGCCCTTTAAGAAGCCAGCGAGGCCTGCCTGGTTAGTTTGTTGGAAAATACCAATCTGTGCGCTATCCATGCCAAGCGAATAATCATCATGCCGAGCGGGAAACGGCGAAATAATATTCACAACAAACTGTCCTTATTAGGACCACAAAATCGTTCTCAGAAGAATTACAATTGAAATTTCCATTTCGTGCTTTGGAAAATAACTTCCCTCTTATCGGGTTAGTTATTTTCTATAATAATATCCGAAAAATGTGCGATAAAACCAATAAACTGACCAATTGGACGGAAGCAATAAAATACCTACAACAATTTGAGTCAGAAAAGTGATATTAACGGAAAAATGCTTCGATCGTTTCTAAGTGTTTGGCAGCTGAAGTTGCCGATTTGTTTTCCAACGTCAATTATTTGCGCTGTGCTGTACGGAACAGATTTTTGCGCGATTTGTTGGGAAATAATTAAAACAATTGTGTAGTAGATTCCGTAGATTTTACCGTATATTTTGATAGAAATGATTTTGTAAAAGCATTAATTAGCCGTGCTTTGAATGGTGGTTTTTGCAAATCTTTCTAGAACATTAGTGAATGTGGAATGATGAAAATATTTTCATTTGTCGCACAAAGGGATGGACTACCATCTGCACTAAGAAGTTTATAAAAGAGATCGCATTCCGATATACAATGCTCATTCGATGTGAGCTGCGAAAGGGGAATGTTCGTGTATGTACGCAGCAGATGCGAATTCGGGCAAGGTTCGAATCGTTAGCAAGGATTCTCGTCTGGTATCACCAAACATAGTTATCTACAAACCGTTCTTTTTAGGATGAAAACATAATGGAGAAAGAATTGAATTAGAAAGTTCCATTTAATAACTTGCATTGAGTGTGCGCCTGTCAAGTCTGCTGTACTTTAGCAGTGACACATAAACCAATGTTTATCGAATTAATCTACAAACCCGTAGGTTTTTGCAAATCTTTCTAGAACATTAGTGAATGTGGAAACCCTGCTACTAAGCGAATGCCACGCCAAAAAGAATGATGAAAATATTTTCATTTGTCGCACAAAGGGATGGACTACCATCTGCACTAAGAAGTTTATAAAAGAGATCGCATTCCGATATACAATGCTCATTCGATGTGAGCTGCGAAAGGGGAATGTTCGTGTATGTACGCATCTGGTGTATGTAATCGTCTGGTATCACCAAAAATAGTTATCTGCAAACCGTTCTTATTAGGATGAAAATATAATGGAGAAAGAATTTATTTAGAAAGCTCCTTTTAATAACTTGGATTGAGTTTGCGCCTGTCAAGTCTGCTGTACTTTATCAATGACACATATAAACCAATGTTTATCGAATTAATCTACAATGCGAATCTTTCTAGAACATTAGTGAATGTGGCAACCCTGCTACTAAGCGAATGCCACGCCAAAACGAATGATGAAAATATTTTCATTTGTCGCACAAAGGGATGGACTACCATCTGCACTAAGAAGTTTATAAAAGAGATCGCATTCCGATATACAATGCTCATTCGATGTGAGCTGCGAAAGGGGAATGTTCGTGTATGTACGCAGCAGAAGCGAATTCGGGCAAGGTTCGAATCGTTAGCAAGGATTCTCGTCTGGTATCACCAAACATAGTTATCTACAAACCGTTCTTTTTAGGATGAAAACATAATGGAGAAAGAATTGAATTAGAAAGTTCCATTTAATAAGTTTGCGTCTGTCAATTCTTGTGTACATTTACCAGTGATTCATATAAGCAAATGTTTATCAAATTAATCTACAAACCCGAAGGTTTTTGCAAGTCCTAGAAAATCAGTGAATGTGGCAATCTCATTCGACATGAAATTTCCAGTAAACATTCATTCAAAAAGTGCATTGGCTCAAATTATCCATGAATGTCATATGATATGCCCAAGTTTAGTCCTACGTCAACACCGCGGTTACGTCCCGGACATTACCCACTCCTAGTTTTTAGATTAAAGGATTGGAAAAATTGGTTAAATGAGTTAAACTAATCAATCAAATTTTGTTTAAAAAAATGTTCCTGCGATTAAACTAAAATGGGAGGCTTATTACTACCGCTACAATACATAATTTCAAGCGCAAATAGCAAATACAAGTACAAGTAACACCAAAAACTTACTGGCAACCTTACAGCGGCATTTATGAAGCAGTTCTTGCGGCCTGTACGCTTCGGTGAATGTTTCAATAATTTTCTGGCTGATTATAGAACTTACGAGCCACAATTTGCTGAGCTTGTGATAGATAGCACTCAGGTGTAGTTTATGTATGTCATCTATCGACTAAGCAACCATCTGTTAGTATGGCCCAGTAAGTAAAGAGACGTGCTCAGTGAGCGAGCAAATGGTTGCTCGATAGTCGGTTCGAATCTCGGTGTTTACCGGTTGTCATTTTTTTCTAATCACACGCTATGGTCATGTAATGACGTGTTCAATGGCAGGTGTAAACCCCACCATTGTTTAGTAGATTTGAGTGCACTGTTTTATTGCACTTTCGAGCATAAGCGTTCAACTATCGAAAAGGTAATAATTTTCATATCGCACGTAATATTATGCCTTTTGTTACATCTGATGCAATGGAAATTTAAAGGCATCTTTCAAATTGTTTCGTTTGACATACTGGTTATCTTTTTTTTTTGGATCGTCATATATTTTCAAGGGGGTTCAAATCTTGACAATGGAAGACCAAGAGTATAGAATTACCACATTTTGCGTGATGTATTAAGGGTATTTCACAAGTTCTACGCAACTTTTATAATTTCGTTGCTTACGAACGAAAGCAAAGACAATAATGTGAATTTTAACGCTTTTCAGCGATTGTAATTAACGAAATATGGCGGCACCCACCGTAATAGTGTGAACATAGGCACATCACCCGACAATCATTCAACTGATCCTATTGTATTGTGTGATAAATAACCAAAAAAATAAATTTTTATTAGACTCTCTCCTCTTTTTTCGGGCTTGAGACCGACTACAGTAATTTTTATCCAAAATTTATAGCTTGCTATCTATGAGGTATGGAGTTCACAAACAAAACCCAAAGGAAGCAGTATTGCATTATATTATCAACAATTAATCATGATTCAAAAATAATTACTGCAGGCAGATTTAAATCTAACATGTTTAGCTATCACAACATAATGTGATATATTGATTCGTTTTCTGTTCGAACGTGAGATCTTTTAGCTGAATATAACTTAA
Organism: Topomyia yanbarensis; assembly: GCF_030247195.1. NCBI lineage: Eukaryota > Metazoa > Arthropoda > Insecta > Diptera > Culicidae > Topomyia > Topomyia yanbarensis. The sequence continues at coordinate 118,058,194 of NC_080670.1, forward strand.
ATCTCACAAATGGAACTTTTATTGTTTAGTTGAATGTAGCACACATCTCGCAAACGAATTTTCTAAAATCCCAATCTACTGTACAATCGTCATTTACACATGTTGAATGATACCATTTTGTGCATGTATCACAAGCAACCCAGTCTTGAGTGTTAGTAGCTTCGACCCTTTTATCGCCACACTTACGACATAGGTTTACAACGTTATCAGAATGATCAATAAGAGTTTTGAGCAAATATGTTCTATATTTGATGGGATCAAAATCTTGATCATAAAGGAATTCGTTCCGAAGATATAGTTCAGCATTATTAACCACGTAAGGTCCACAATGATTGCCATCATTTTGACAGTTTATTCTCATTTCCCCGACTGTTGGGGTTTTGAAAATACTGATTATCTGTAATAATAGATCATTCGTGAACTGTCTTTCGACTTTTTCCAATGTATTCAACAACTTGCTGTACATATATTGAGGTGAATGCCTGAATTGAGAATCAAAATAGTGGAAAACCTTTTTTTCCGTGTCAATTATAGCAATTGAAAAATGATGATTATATAACAGTGGCAGTAAAACTAGTGAATGGTTCAAATTTTTAATAATGATGTCTTTCATGTCCTCATTTGAAATATTATTGCACTGCTTTTGTACCAGATGGTCAACCATTGCGAATAATAAACTGGTTTGAACATGCGATACAACCTTAGTGGGAATACCATAGTGAATACTGAAAAATTTAAGGAGAAATTCGATCAAATAATTGGAAAACCAACTGCTCCAGTTATTTTCCCAAAGAGTTTTTAAATCACCATATAAAAGCTTATATCTGCTTTTTAACAAAATCCATAAATCATCACAGGTTCTTGGTCGATCTCTAGTGTAGTAAAGTGGATCAGAAATGAGCTTATTTTCTAAAATACTACCAAATCCTTTAAATGTGGTGGAGTCGAAACCTTCAAATGCCTGATCGAAAGGAATTGTACTTTTATCGTAGACTGACTCAACATGTCTAATTTTCGAGTCAAATGGTTTGAGTATCGTTGTAGTAATATCATTACATTTTTCAACAATTCCACCTGATTTGGATGTAGCAATATTTGAAATGTATTGGCTACTTTCCTCAGCAATTGTAGACAATCGAGTTTTGGTGGTATCATCAGATACATTTTTCAATTGGCGGGGGGATAGTTCATTTCGTTTACGAAATAGGCAAGCTGGCGTTGACACAGCGATCGGGCTTATTCCAGCTAAACCAAAGTTTGGTTGATCGGGTACTCTTTTTGGTGTCTTGTTTGTCTCGAAATATGACTCCATTTCTTTTGCGGAAAAAAGATCCTGTCTGTATCGTGTTCATTTGTTTTTGGAACCTTCAATTTCACTTTTAAGCGATCGCTTTTTGAAAGTTTCTTTGGTTTTTATGATATCTGAAATATGCATATTTGTAATTTTGTCGTCATTCCAGGACGATATTGTACTTGCGAGAGATGGTGTCTGATTGTACATTTCTCCAACATCACTTCGCTGTGATTTTGGAGTTTCAAGTTTACTATTGGACCGAATACGCTTGTGTTCTGAAGGTCGAACGTTACGCGTTGATCGATTTTTGGGAATTTTTAGTCGAGCTGAAATAATCTTAGGTGCCATCTCCTTTATATACATATACTCGATATAATCATCTATATGTATTGGAACTTTTCCCACCGCTTTGGACAGTCTTATATCTTCTTTAACATTCTTGTGGTGGGCCTCAATTACGCCGTTATTTGCTCTGTTCGCAGTTTTATTATCTATATTGCTCAACTCACTATGTTCTTCATACCAGAGGGTTGCAATCAACATGGGAAGATACGTAACAAATCGGCGTAGATATGTTGTTACGAACTTATATGTAGCTGGTTGTTTCCGGCTAAACTCAAACATGCTTTCAAATTTTTCTTCAATTATTGCTTTGAATTCGTTAAAACCTCTCTGGTAGAATGGACTTTGTGAGTATATTGTCTTCGACTTTTCATTTTCAATTTCAGATGCTGCTTTAATTCCAGCTTCAACTAAGCCGCTATGAATTTCAGAAGCTACTATTTCAGTACAGTTTCTAAAGAAGCTCTCAAGGGATGCGTATTTTATTTTTTTTTTCATCTACTGTTTCAGCAATCAAGTATCTCCACAAATGTGAAAAAAGAGCGAAAACTTCATTGCAATCTTTTATGTCATGTATAGCTGATAGAAGACTGCGTAGATTGATTCTATCTGGATCAGCTGAATCAGTTATGTACGTGTCAACAAGAGCATAAATAATTTTTGCTACATGTGATGTGCAAAGGCGTATTATAACAATATTAATATCGTTTTCTAAATCTTTAGTCATATTGGCCATATACTGAGCACAGGCATGCAAATATTGGACAACGCTCATGGAGTTGAAAGACAGACATAATGCATTTATTCCAGCCATTGCGAAATCAGAGGTAACCGATCGAATAATTGTGTGGAGTTCTCTGTTCGACTTTATTCTTATGCGGTGTACAATTTTTAACAAGAAAATGTGAATGTTACCAGTAGTATGATCTGTTGTGAACACTTCAGCGATTGGAAATGTCATCAAACTTTTGTCTGCATCATGACATTTGATTCTGGTAACCAAACTATACATGTAGACTGTTTTATTTTTTAAATCATTTCGTGGATTTTTCCAAGCTCCTCCTGTGGCATCAAAATAGCAATCTAACGCTCTTTTGCCACGTTCGGTTGCATATATAATAATTTTAATTTGCGCATCACTTATGAGGCCTGCGTTAAAGGGTCCAAAGTCTAGGAACCCTAACATGTCATTTTCTAAGTAAATTTTGGTTAGTGCAACCCATTGGTCACTGTCTCTTCTAAGTTCGTTACGTATTTCAGAGCCAACTTTTCTAACTACTTCTTCAGATGTACAGAGCTTCAGATCTTTGTCAATCAAAAATTGATGTGATCTTTCTCCTACACCAACAATTTCAGAACGAATTAGCTCCTTAGGTCGTTCGAGCATCATTCGTTCTTTGATACGAGCGCGGTCTTTTCCTCGTACTTGATTACACATTCCATCAGGATGCTCAATACTGTCCATGTCATGCAAGATATTAAAAGTGATGTCATGCGATCCATGGGTCAAGAAAGTAGCTTTCAGTATAAATCTTTTGCATTGCATAAACTTGCAAACTGTATAAATGAGAACTGTTCTCTTAGATTTCGTTTCGGGAACATTGTCCTTTTTAAGTACAACGTACATATGACATGGAGGTGCAACATCTCTAATAATGTCATGATAGCTGGTAATTAACTTCTTTTCCTCCAAGTTAGCAACTTTTCTGACAGCATTAGTTGATCTATAATCAATCAACCTTTTCGTTACAGGATCAATCATTTCATTGAATTGCTTCCTTGTAATCGTGAACTTATTTCCAGAGTCTTGAAAATCTTTCAAATAAAATTTCAACTGTCTGTTATCGCGATAAACTTCTGAATTAAATTTTGCTCCAGGAGGCGTTATAGTATTGAAACTAAGTGCAACTTCCAAATTAGTTCTATCATTTAAAGGGATAGATGCTAGTTCGTTATCGTAATCTTCATTTAAATAAAAGATAATTTTATCGCGATCATCTTTACATTCTGAGGACTTCTTTTTAAGTGACATATCTGTTAAATTCAAATCAGTGAGACTTTGTGTCTTCTCAATTGCTTTTGGAGAACAAACAATGGCTTTATCGAAAACTGACTGATAGTCAATGTTGTTTGGGATATTTCTCGTATATTTAGGAGAAAATCGCTCAAATTCAACTGAGGGTCCAACATCACCTGAAGTGAAACTAAGTTGTGAATTTTGGAACTCGCGTACCATAAATAAATTTAAATTTGTAGGGATGATGGCTTCTTTGGTCAAAACTTTGTGAACTCCATACCTCATAGATAGCAAGCTATAAATTTTGGATAAAAATTACTGTAGTCGGTCTCAAGCCCGAAAAAAGAGGAGAGACTCTAATAAAAATTTATTTTTTTGGTTATTTATCACACAATACAATCGGATCAGTTGAATGATTGTCGGGTGATGTGCCTATGTTCACACTATTACGGTGGGTGCCGCCATATTTCGTTAATTACAATCGCTGAAAAGCGTTAAAATTCACATTATTGTCTTTGCTTTCGTTCGTAAGCAACGAAATTATAAAAGTTGCGTAGAACTTGTGAAATACCCTTAATACATCACGCAAAATGTGGTAATTCTATACTCTTGGTCTTCCATTGTCAAGATTTGAACCCCCTTGAAAATATATGACGATCCAAAAAAAAAGATAACCAGTATGTCAAACGAAACAATTTGAAAGATGCCTTTAAATTTCCATTGCATCAGATGTAACAAAAGGCATAATATTACGTGCGATATGAAAATTATTACCTTTTCGATAGTTGAACGCTTATGCTCGAAAGTGCAATAAAACAGTGCACTCAAATCTACTAAACAATGGTGGGGTTTACACCTGCCATTGAACACGTCATTACATGACCATAGCGTGTGATTAGAAAAAAAATGACAACCGGTAAACACCGAGATTCGAACCGACTATCGAGCAACCATTTGCTCGCTCACTGAGCACGTCTCTTTACTTACTGGGCCATACTAACAGATGGTTGCTTAGTCGATAGATGACATACATAAACTACACCTGAGTGCTATCTATCACAAGCTCAGCAAATTGTGGCTCGTAACTTCTATAATCAGCCAGAAAATTATTGAAACATTCACCGAAACGTACAGGCCGCAAGAACTGCTTCATAAATGCCGCTGTAAGGTTGCCAGTAAGTTTTTGGTGTTACTTGTACTTGTATTTGCTATTTGCGCTTGAAATTATGTATTGTAGCGGTAGTAATAAGCCTCCCATTTTAGTTTTATCGCAGGAACATTTTTTTAAACAGAATTTGATTGATTAGTTTAACTTATTTAACCAATTTTTCCAATCCTTTAATCTAAAAAGACAGATCGGCTAAGCGCGATGTTTCATGGAGTGCGGCCGTTCTAGTCTATCATACATTGTTATATCCCAGCGTAATCATCCATTGTTTAATGCGTATTGACTTAAAATTTCCCCATATAACAGCTTTATTATTACACCAATGGGAACATTACACCTCGAATTTCTTTGTGTGATAAGACAGCTGTCGATGTTAATTATATTTTTGAACCGTATATAGGTGAGGCAAAGGGCGGTTGAAACGTAAACAATTTCATTAAATTTTATTGTTGAAATTAGTGCTAATAATGCCATTATGTTACAAAACGTTACAAGATGTGTAAAAGAAAAGTTTGCTGTCAGAAAATCCGAAGAAATATGCGCTTGCGTTTTCCACAACCCTTGAAACATGTTTTTTATGGAATTGAAGGTCTCACTTCATTTGGTTCTCATTGGAGTACCCTGGGCTAATATTTTATTAGTGTGTATGCCATTTGTAAACCAAGCAACTATATGCTGGTATGGCCTTGTAAGCAAAGAGGCATGCTCAGTGAGCAAATGATTACTGATAGTCGTCGGTTCGAATCCCACCCGGTATTGCCAGTAGAGATTTTTTTCTAATGACGCTATGGTCGTGTAATATTCATATCACTCGTCGTAACATTTCATTATATTTGATTCAACGGAAATTTACAGGTTTCTTTCAAACTGTATAACCTTATCGTATGTGCCGGAAATACCATTTTGGATTAAATGTTTAAAAATTAATCTGGCATGAGATGGACGAATAAAAACGTTAATTCTTCAATCAATCGATAGTTCGCTCTCTGGACAACTAATTATATTTGCCGATTTTTTTTTGCGAGTTTAATAAAATGATAGGGTTTTGTAAATGTGTTCGAGCGAAACAAAAATTCGAATGTAGTGCTAAGTGGAATTTCAAACAAATGACAACGCGAAAAAATACACATTACACCCGCCTTACAGACGCCATTTGAACGAAACCTGTAAATTTCCATTGAAACGGATGTAACAAAAAGCCAACTTTGGAAAATATTACCCGGCGGCGCTAAAATATTTTTTTATGGTTTGCATTTTGATTTGATGGAATGCTAAGCGTGCGTGCTCAGCAGTAAAACAATAATATTTCCAAAAATCTGTGAAATTTTCATCAAAATGCCAAAAATCTGTCATCTGTAAAAAAGAATCTGTGATCAAAAATTAGGACAAAATCTGTGACATTACAGAAAAATCTGTGAATATGGTGGTGGTATAAACCCTGGTGGGGGCTCGGTGGCGGTACACTACTTTTACTTTACTCAACCGGTTGGTTTTGCTTGCTGCTTCTGTATGATGATCAATCATAAATAAAAAAGGCACATGTAAATACCGAGATTCGAACCTACAACCATCAGCAACCATTTGCTCACTGAGCACGCATCTTTACTAATTGGGCCATACCGACATAGAGTTACTAGGTCGAAAAATGGCATACATATGCTTCACCTAAGTACTATGTATCACAAGCTTACTGAGTGCAGCTCGTAATTTTATAGGTTAAATCATGTAAAATGATCAGCCAGAAAATTACGATGCGATCTTGTTTATGTCAACTGTATTATTATTTCCTGGTGTGGATTCCATTCTATATTGCAATGCAAACAAGCGATAAGTGAGCTTTTTGCTAATTACACTATGGTAGCATATGGAAGAATATTTAAAAAAACCAAACTCAATTTAGGAAACATGGATCACTGTGTAAGTATTGACTGCTAGAATCGCCGTTTTATTGTGCTCCGAATATTGCCCATATAAAATCAGTTTAAACCAGAATTTTATATAAAATTGGCCAATATAGGTCAAAACAGAAAAATTAGCATCTGAACGCTACTCCCATTGCAACATTACATTGTTTTAATCGTTATTACTTCATAGAAATCTGTTTTTGCTTTTGAAATCTACAATGTGTTATATGTGCACTAATAGTATTTCGAATTTATACAGAATTCGAGGAACGTTAATTTATTTATAGATGTGCTATTTAGTTGGTGAGTTAAGCTTTTTGGTTGCTGGTTGTTCAGATATTCGACACCAGGGTGCGAATAGAAGAAGCGGCATATCGAAGATAATTTAAAAAAAATCATAAAGACTAAAGTCAATTTAGACAACATGAGCTACTATAGGTATTTTGGAGGACCCAATTGGTTACTAGAATTGCTATTTTACGATGCTCTAGTAGTTGAGGCTTTTGAGAAAATAATTTTTTCCTTCAGTGGTCCTACATTACCGGTATATGGGAAAGCATTTAAAAAATCATAAAAAAATGCTAAAGTCAATTTAGGCAATATGAGCTACTATAGGTATTTTAGAGGACCCATTTGCCTACTAGAATTGCTATTTTACGTTGCTCTAGTAGTTGAGGCTTTTGAGAAAATAATTTTTTCCTTCAGTGGTCCTACATTACCGGTATATGGGAGAACATTTAAAAAAATCATAAAAAATACTAAAGTCAATTTAGGCAATATGAGCTACTATAGGTATTTTAGAGGACCCATTTGGCTACCAGAATTGCTATTTTACGTTGCTCTAGTAGTTGAGGCTTTTGAGAAAATAATTTTTTCCTTCAGTGGTCCTACATTACCGGTATATGGGAGAACATTTAAAAAAATCATAAAAAATACTAAAATCAATTTAGGCAATATGAGCTACTATAGGTATTTTAGAGGACACATTTGGTTACTAGAATTGCTATTTTACGTTGCTCTAGTAGTTGAGGCTTTTGAGAAAATAATTTTTTCCTTCAGTGCTTCTACATTACCGGCACATGGGAGAATATTTTTAAAAAAATCATAAAAAATACTAAAGTCAATTTAGGCAATATGAGCTACTATAAGTATTTTAGAGGACCCATTTGGCTACTAGAATTGCTATTTTACGTTGCTCTAGTAGTTGAGGCTTTTGAGAAAATAATTTTTTCCTTCAGTGGTCCTACATTACCGGTATATGGGAGAACATTTAAAAAAATCATAAAAAATACTGAATTCAATTTAGGCAATATGAGCTACTATAAGTATTTTAGAGGACCCCTTTGGCTACTAGAATTGCTATTTTACGTTGCTCTAGTAGTTGAGGCTTTTGAGAAAATAATTTTTTCCTTCAGTGGTCCTACATTACCGGTATATGGGAGAACATTTAAAAATATCATAAAAAATACTAAAGTCAATTTAGGCAATATGAGCTACTATAGGTATTTTAGAGGACCCATTTGGCTACTAGAATTGCTATTTTACGTTGCTCTAGTAGTTGAGACTTTTGAGAAAATAATTTTTTCCTTCAGTGGTCCTACATTATCGGTATATGGGAGAACATTTAAAAAAATCATAAAAAATACTAAAGTCAATTTAGGCAATATGAGCTACTATAGGTATTTTAGAGGACCCATTTGGCTACTAGAATTGCTATTTTACGTTGCTCTAGTAGTTGAGGCTTTTGAGAAAATAATTTTTTCCTTCAGTGGTCCTACATTACCGGTATATGGGAGAACATTTAAAAAAATCATAAAAAATACTAAAGTCAATTTAGGCAATATGAGCTACTATAGGTATTTTAGAGGACACATTTGGCTACTAGAATTGCTATTTTACGTTGCTCTAGTAGTTGAGGCTTTTGAGAAAATAATTTTTTCCTTCAGTGGTCCTACATTACCGGTATATGGGAGAACATTTAAAAAAATCATAAAAAATACTAAAGTCAATTTAGGCAATATGAGCTACTATAGGTATTTTAGAGGACCCATTTGGCTACTAGAATTGCTATTTTACGTTGCTCTAGTAGTTGAGGCTTTTGAGAAAATAATTTTTTCCTTCAGTGGACCTACATTACCGGTATATGGGAGAACATTTAAAAAATCATAAAAAATACTAAAGTCAATTTAGGCAATATGAGCTACTATAGGTATTTTAGAGGACCTATTTGGCTACTAGAATTGCTATTTTACGTTGCTCTAGTAGTTGAAGCTTTTGAGAAAATAATTTTTTCCTTCAGTGGTCCTACATTACCGGCATATGGAAGAACATTTTAAAAAAATCATAAAAAATACTAAAGTCAATTTAGGCAATATGAGCTACTATAGGTATTTTAGAGGACACATTTGGTTACTAGAATTGCTATTTTACGTTGCTCTAGTAGTTGAGGCTTTTGAGAAAATAATTTTTTCCTTCAGTGGTCCTACATTACCGGCACATGGGAGAATATTTAAAAAAAATCATAAAAAATACTAAAGTCAATTTAGGCAATATGAGCTACTATAGGTATTTTAGAGGACCCATTTGGCTACTAGAATTGCTATTTTACGTTGCTCTAGTAGTTGAGGCTTTTGAGAAAATAATTTTTTCCTTCAGTGGTCCTACATTACCGGTATATGGGAGAACATTTAAAAAAAATCATAAAAAATACTAAAGTCAATTTAGGCAATATGAGCTACTATAGACTTCTGTGAACTTACCAACCAAAATATCCAGCAACCAAAAAGCTCACCAACCGAAAAGATCCTATAATTATGGTCACCACTGTAGCGTATTAGCCACCTGGTGTCGGATAGCTTAACAATCTCAGCTCACCAACCAAAAAGCTCATCTCACCAACCAAAAAGCTCACCTGTAAATTGATTGATGCTAGCATATTCGATAAATTCAAAATACCACTATTGCACATATAAACAATAATGAAAACGTTGCAGATTAAAAACAATTGTAAAGTACTATTAAACAATGACGATTGAATCAATGTAATAGCAGTAGTACCAATTCTGCCTCATCTTACTTTGATATGCCCCAATGCTTTTATATCTTTCTCCGAAACAGTAAAAATTAGAGCAACGTAAAATAGCAATTCTAGTAGCCAAATGGGTCCTCTAAAATACCTATAGTAGCTCATATTGCCTAAATTGACTTTAATATTTTTTATGATTTTTTAAAAATATTCTCCCATGTGCCGGTAATGTAGGACCACTGAAGTAAAAAATTATTTTCTCAAAAGCCTCAACTACTAGAGCAACGTAAAATAGCAATTCTAGTAGCCAAATGGGTCCTCTAAAATACCTATAGTAGCTCATATTGCCTAAATTGAATTTAGTATTTTTTATGATTTTTTTTAAATGTTCTCCCATATACCGGTAATGTAGGAGCACTGAAGGAATTTTTTTCTCAAAAGCCTCAACTACTAGAGCAACGTAAAATAGCAATTCTAGTAGCCAAATAGGTCCTCTAAAATACCTATAGTAGCTCATATTGCCTAAATTGACTTTAGTATTTTTTATGATTTTTTTAAATGTTCTCCCATATACCGGTAATGTAGGACCACTGAAAGAAAAAATTATTTTCTCAAAAGCCTCAACTACTAGAGCAACGTAAAATAGCAATTCTGGTAGCCAAATGGGTCCTCTAAAATACCTATAGTAGCTCATATTGCCTAAATTGACTTTAGTATTTTTTATGATTTTTTTAAAATATTCTCCCATGTGCCGGTAATGTAGGAGCACTGAAGGAAAAAATTATTTTCTCAAAAGCCTCAACTACTAGAGCAACGTAAAATAGCAATTCTAGTAGCCAAATGTGTCCTCTAAAATACCTATAGTAGCTCATATTGCCTAAATTGACTTTAGTATTTTTTATGATTTTTTTAAAATATTCTTCCATATGCCGGTAATGTAGGACCACTGAAGGAAAAAATTATTTTCTCAAAAGCCTCAACTACTAGAGCAACGTAAAATAGCAATTCTAGTAGCCAAATAGGTCCTCTAAAATACCTATAGTAGCTCATATTGCCTAAATTGACTTTAGTATTTTTTATGATTTTTTTAAATGTTCTCCCATATACCGGTAATGTAGGACCACTGAAGGAAAAAATTATTTTCTCAAAAGCCTCAACTACTAGAGCAACGTAAAATAGCAATTCTAGTAGCCAAATGGGTCCTCTAAAATACCTATAGTAGCTCATATTGCCTAAATTGACTTTAGTATTTTTTATGATTTTTTTAAATGTTCTCCCATATACCGGTAATGTAGGACCACTGAAGGAAAAAAATATTTTCTCAAAAGCCTCAACTACTAGAGCAACGTAAAATAGCAATTCTAGTAGCCAAATGTGTCCTCTAAAATACCTATAGTAGCTCATATTGCCTAAATTGACTTTAGTATTTTTTATGATTTTTTTAAAATATTCTTCCATATGCCGGTAATGTAGGACCACTGAAGGAAAAAATTATTTTCTCAAAAGCCTCAACTACTAGAGCAACGTAAAATAGCAATTCTAGTAGCCAAATAGGTCCTCTAAAATACCTATAGTAGCTCATATTGCCTAAATTGACTTTAGTATTTTTTATGATTTTTTTAAATGTTCTCCCATATACCGGTAATGTAGGACCACTGAAGGAAAAAATTATTTTCTCAAAAGCCTCAACTACTAGAGCAACGTAAAATAGCAATTCTAGTAGCCAAATGGGTCCTCTAAAATACCTATAGTAGCTCATATTGCCTAAATTGACTTTAGTATTTTTTATGATTTTTTTAAATGTTCTCCCATATACCGGTAATGTAGGACCACTGAAGGAAAAAAATATTTTCTCAAAAGCCTCAACTACTAGAGCAACGTAAAATAGCAATTCTAGTAGCCAAATGGGTCCTCTAAAATACCTCTAGTAGCTCATATTGCCTAAATTGACTTTTTTATGATTCTTTTAAATGTTCTCCCATATACCGGTAATGTAGGACCACTGAAGGAAAAAATTATTTTCTCAAAAGCCTCAACTACTAGAGCAACGTAAAATAGCAATTCTAGCAGCCAAATGTGTCCTCTAAAATACCTATAGTAGCTCATATTGCCTAAATTGACTTTAGTATTTTTTATGATTTTTTTAAATGTTCTCCCATATACCGGTAATGTAGGACCACTGAAGGAAAAAATTATTTTCTCAAAAGCCTGAACTACTAGAGCAACGTAAAATAGCAATTCTAGCAGCCAAATGGGTCCTCTAAAATACCTATAGTAGCTCATATTTCCTAAATTGACTTTAGTATTTTTTATGATTTTTTTAAATGTTCTCCCATATACCGGTAATGTAGGACCACGGAAGGAAATAATTATTTTCTCAAAAGCCTCAACTACTAGAGCAACGTAAAATAGCAATTCTAGTAGCCAAATAGGTCCTCTAAAATACCTATAGTAGCTCATATTGCCTAAATTGACTTTAGTATTTTTTATGATTTTTTTAAATGTTCTCCCATATACCGGTAATGTAGGACCACTGAAAGAAAAAATTATTTTCTCAAAAGCCTCAACTACTAGAGCAACGTAAAATAGCAATTCTGGTAGCCAAATGGGTCCTCTAAAATACCTATAGTAGCTCATATTGCCTAAATTGACTTTAGTATTTTTTATGATTTTTTTAAAATATTCTCCCATGTGCCGGTAATGTAGGAGCACTGAAGGAAAAAATTATTTTCTCAAAAGCCTCAACTACTAGAGCAACGTAAAATAGCAATTCTAGTAGCCAAATGTGTCCTCTAAAATACCTATAGTAGCTCATATTGCCTAAATTGACTTTAGTATTTTTTATGATTTTTTTAAAATATTCTTCCATATGCCGGTAATGTAGGACCACTGAAGGAAAAAATTATTTTCTCAAAAGCCTCAACTACTAGAGCAACGTAAAATAGCAATTCTAGTAGCCAAATAGGTCCTCTAAAATACCTATAGTAGCTCATATTGCCTAAATTGACTTTAGTATTTTTTATGATTTTTTTAAATGTTCTCCCATATACCGGTAATGTAGGACCACTGAAGGAAAAAATTATTTTCTCAAAAGCCTCAACTACTAGAGCAACGTAAAATAGCAATTCTAGTAGCCAAATGGGTCCTCTAAAATACCTATAGTAGCTCATATTGCCTAAATTGACTTTAGTATTTTTTATGATTTTTTTAAATGTTCTCCCATATACCGGTAATGTAGGACCACTGAAGGAAAAAAATATTTTCTCAAAAGCCTCAACTACTAGAGCAACGTAAAATAGCAATTCTAGTAGCCAAATGTGTCCTCTAAAATACCTATAGTAGCTCATATTGCCTAAATTGACTTTAGTATTTTTTATGATTTTTTTAAAATATTCTTCCATATGCCGGTAATGTAGGACCACTGAAGGAAAAAATTATTTTCTCAAAAGCCTCAACTACTAGAGCAACGTAAAATAGCAATTCTAGTAGCCAAATAGGTCCTCTAAAATACCTATAGTAGCTCATATTGCCTAAATTGACTTTAGTATTTTTTATGATTTTTTTAAATGTTCTCCCATATACCGGTAATGTAGGACCACTGAAGGAAAAAATTATTTTCTCAAAAGCCTCAACTACTAGAGCAACGTAAAATAGCAATTCTAGTAGCCAAATGGGTCCTCTAAAATACCTATAGTAGCTCATATTGCCTAAATTGACTTTAGTATTTTTTATGATTTTTTTAAATGTTCTCCCATATACCGGTAATGTAGGACCACTGAAGGAAAAAAATATTTTCTCAAAAGCCTCAACTACTAGAGCAACGTAAAATAGCAATTCTAGTAGCCAAATGGGTCCTCTAAAATACCTCTAGTAGCTCATATTGCCTAAATTGACTTTTTTATGATTTTTTTAAATGTTCTCCCATATACCGGTAATGTAGGACCACTGAAGGAAAAAATTATTTTCTCAAAAGCCTCAACTACTAGAGCAACGTAAAATAGCAATTCTAGCAGCCAAATGTGTCCTCTAAAATACCTATAGTAGCTCATATTGCCTAAATTGACTTTAGTATTTTTTATGATTTTTTTAAATGTTCTCCCATATACCGGTAATGTAGGACCACTGAAGGAAAAAATTATTTTCTCAAAAGCCTGAACTACTAGAGCAACGTAAAATAGCAATTCTAGCAGCCAAATGGGTCCTCTAAAATACCTATAGTAGCTCATATTTCCTAAATTGACTTTAGTATTTTTTATGATTTTTTTAAATGTTCTCCCATATACCGGTAATGTAGGACCACGGAAGGAAATAATTATTTTCTCAAAAGCCTCAACTACTAGAGCAACGTAAAATAGCAATTCTAGTAGCCAAATAGGTCCTCTAAAATACCTATAGTAGCTCATATTGCCTAAATTGACTTTAGTATTTTTTATGATTTTTTTAAATGTTCTCCCATATACCGGTAATGTAGGACCACTGAAGGAAAAAATTATTTTCTCAAAAGCCTCAACTACTAGAGCAACGTAAAATAGCAATTCTAGTAGCCAAATGGGTCCTCTAAAATACCTATAGTAGCTCATATTGCCTAAATTGACTTTAGTATTTTTTATGATTTTTTTAAATGTTCTCCCATATACCGGTAATGTAGGACCACTGAAGGAAAAAAATATTTTCTCAAAAGCCTCAACTACTAGAGCAACGTAAAATAGCAATTCTAGTAGCCAAATGGGTCCTCTAAAATACCTCTAGTAGCTCATATTGCCTAAATTGACTTTTTTATGATTTTTTTAAATGTTCTCCCATATACCGGTAATGTAGGACCACTGAAGGAAAAAATTATTTTCTCAAAAGCCTCAACTACTAGAGCAACGTAAAATAGCAATTCTAGCAGCCAAATGTGTCCTCTAAAATACCTATAGTAGCTCATATTGCCTAAATTGACTTTAGTATTTTTTATGATTTTTTTAAATGTTCTCCCATATACCGGTAATGTAGGACCACTGAAGGAAAAAATTATTTTCTCAAAAGCCTCAACTACTAGAGCAACGTAAAATAGCAATTCTAGCAGCCAAATGTGTCCTCTAAAATACCTATAGTAGCTCATATTGCCTAAATTGACTTTAGTATTTTTTATGATTTTTTTAAATGTTCTCCCATATACCGGTAATGTAGGACCACTGAAGGAAAAAATTATTTTCTCAAAAGCCTGAACTACTAGAGCAACGTAAAATAGCAATTCTAGTAGCCAAATGGGTCCTCTAAAATACCTATAGTAGCTCATATTGCCTAAATTGACTTTAGTATTTTTTATGATTTTTTTAAATGTTCTCCCATATACCGGTAATGTAGGACCACGGAAGGAAATAATTTTCTCAAAAGCCTCAACTACTAGAGCAACGTAAAATAGCAATTCTAGTAGCCAAATGGGTCCTCTAAAATACCTATAGTAGCTCATATTGCCTAAATTGACTTTAGTATTTTTTATGATTTTTTTAAATGTTCTCCCATATACCGGTAATGTAGGACCACTGAAGGAAAAAATTATTTTCTCAAAAGCCTCAACTACTAGAGCAACGTAAAATAGCAATTCTAGTAGTCAAATGGGTCCTCTAAAATACCTATAGTAGCTCATATTGCCTAAATTGACTTTAGTATTTTTCATGATTTTTTAAATGTTCTCCCATATACCGGTAATGTAGGACCACTGAAGGAAAAAATTATTTTCTCAAAAGCCTCAACTACTAGAGCAACGTAAAATAGCAATTCTAGTAGCCAAATGTGTCCTCTAAAATACCTATAGTAGCTCATATTGCCTAAATTGACTTTAGTATTTTTTATGATTTTTTTAAATGTTCTCCCATATACCGGTAATGTAGGACCACTGAAGGAAAAAATTATTTTCTCAAAAGCCTCAACTACTAGAGCAACGTAAAATAGCAATTCTAGTAGCTAAATGGGTCCTCTAAAATACCTATAGTAGCTCATATTGCTTAAATAGACTTTAGTATTTTTTATGATTTTTTCAAATGTTCTCCCATATACCGGTAATGTAGGACCACTGAAGGAAAAAATTATTTTCTCAAAAGCCTCAACTACTAGAGCAACGTAAAATAGCAATTCTAGTAGCCAAATGTGTCCTCTAAAATACCTATAGTAGCTCATATTGCCTAAATTGACTTTAGTATTTTTTATGATTTTTTTAAATGTTCTCCCATATACCGGTAATGTAGGACCACTGAAGGAAAAAATTATTTTCTCAAAAGCCTCAACTACTAGAGCAACGTAAAATAGCAATTCTAGTAGCCAAATGTGTCCTCTAAAATACCTATAGTAGCTCATATTGCCTAAATTGACTTTAGCATTTTTTATGATATTTTTAAATGTTCTCCCATATACCGGTAATGTAGGACCACTGAAGGAAAAAATTATTTTCTCAAAAGCCTCAACTACTAGAGCAACGTAAAATAGCAATTCTAGTAGCCAAATGGGTCCTCTAAAATACCTATAGTAGCTCATATTGCCTAAATTGACTTTAGTATTTTTTATGATTTTTTTAAATGTTCTCCCATATACCGGTAATGTAGGACCACTGAAGGAAAAAATTATTTTCTCAAAAGCCTCAACTACTAGAGCAACGTAAAATAGCAATTCTAGTAGCCAAATGGGTCCTCTAAAATACCTATAGTAGCTCATATTGCCTAAATTGACTTTAGTATTTTTTATGATTTTTTTAAAATATTCTCCCATGTGCCGGTAATGTAGGACCACTGAAGGAAAAAATTATTTTCTCAAAAGCCTCAACTACTAGAGCAACGTAAAATAGCAATTCTAGTAGCCAAATGGGTCCTCTAAAATACCTATAGTAGCTCATATTGCCTAAATTGACTTTAGTATTTTTTATGATTTTTTTAAAATATTCTTCCATATGCCGGTAATGTAGGACCACTGAAGGAAAAAAATATTTTCTCAAAAGCTTCAACTACTAGAGCAACGTAAAATAGCAATTCTAGTAGCCAAATAGGTCCTCTAAAATACCTATAGTAGCTCATATTGCCTAAATTGACTTTAGTATTTTTTATGATTTTTTAAATGTTCTCCCATATACCGGTAATGTAGGACCACTGAAGGAAAAAATTATTTTCTCAAAAGCCTCAACTACTAGAGCAACGTAAAATAGCAATTCTAGTAGCCAAATGGGTCCTCTAAAATACCTATAGTAGCTCATATTGCCTAAATTGACTTTAGTATTTTTTATGATATTTTTAAATGTTCTCCCATATACCGGTAATGTAGGACCACTGAAGGAAAAAATTATTTTCTCAAAAGCCTCAACTACTAGAGCAACGTAAAATAGCAATTCTAGTAGCCAAATGTGTCCTCTAAAATACCTATAGTAGCTCATATTGCCTAAATTGACTTTAATATTTTTTATGATTTTTTTAAATGTTCTCCCATATACCGGTAATGTAGGACCACTGAAGGAAAAAATTATTTTCTCAAAAGCCTCAACTACTAGAGCAACGTAAAATAGCAATTCTAGTAGCCAAATGGGTCCTCTAAAATACCTATAGTAGCTCATATTGCCTAAATTGACTTTAGTATTTTTTATGATTTTTTTAAATGTTCTCCCATATACCGGTAATGTAGGACCACTGAAGGAAAAAATTATTTTCTCAAAAGCCTCAACTACTAGAGCAACGTAAAATAGCAATTCTAGTAGCCAAATGGGTCCTCTAAAATACCTATAGTAGCTCATATTGCCTAAATTGACTTTAGTATTTTTTATGATTTTTTTAAATGTTCTCCCATATACCGGTAATGTAGGACCACTGAAGGAAAAAATTATTTTCTCAAAAGCCTCAACTACTAGAGCAACGTAAAATAGCAATTCTAGTAGCCAAATGGGTCCTCTAAAATACCTATAGTAGCTCATATTGCCTAAATTGACTTTAGTATTTTTTATGATTTTTTTAAATGTTCTCCCATATACCGGTAATGTAGGACCACTGAAGGAAAAAATTATTTTCTCAAAAGCCTCAACTACTAGAGCAACGTAAAATAGCAATTCTAGTAGCCAAATGGGTCCTCTAAAATACTTATAGTAGCTGATATTGCCTAAATTGACTTTAGTATTTTTTATGATTTTTTTTTAAATATTCTCCCATGTGCCGGTAATGTAGAAGCACTGAAGGAAAAAATTATTTTCTCAAAAGCCTCAACTACTAGAGCAACGTAAAGTAGCAATTCTAGTAACCAAATGTGTCCTCTAAAATACCTATAGTAGCTCATATTGCCTAAATTGACTTTAGTATTTTTTATGATTTTTTTAAATGTTCTCCCATATACCGGTAATGTAGGACCACTGAAGGAAAAAATTATTTTCTCAAAAGCCTCAACTACTAGAGCAACGTAAAATAGCAATTCTAGTAGCCAAATGGGTCCTCTAAAATACCTATAGTAGCTCATATTGCCTAAATTGACTTTAGTATTTTTTATGATTTTTTTAAATGTTCTCCCATATACCGGTAATGTAGGACCACTGAAGGAAAAAATTATTTTCTCAAAAGCCTCAACTACTAGAGCAACGTAAAATAGCAATTCTAGTAGCCAAATGGGTCCTCTAAAATACCTATAGTAGCTCATATTGTCTAAATTGACTTTAGTATTTTTTATGATTTTTTTAAATGTTCTCCCATATACCGGTAATGTAGGACCACTGAAGGAAAAAATTATTTTCTCAAAAGCCTCAACTACTAGAGCAACGTAAAATAGCAATTCTAGTAGCCAAATGGGTCCTCTAAAATACCTATAGTAGCTCATATTGCCTAAATTGACTTTAGTATTTTTTATGATTTTTTTAAATGTTCTCCCATATACCGGTAATGTGGGACCACTGAAGGAAAAAATTATTTTCTCAAAAGCCTCAACTACTAGAGCAACGTAAAATAGCAATTCTAGTAGCCAAACGGGTCCGCTAAAATACCTATAGTAGCTCATATTGCCTAAATTGACTTTAGTATTTTTTATGATTTTTTTTAAATGTTCTTCCATATACCGGTAATGTAGGACCACTGAAGGAAAAAATTATTTTCTCAAAAGCCTCAACTACTAGAGCAACGTAAAATAGCAATTCTAGTAGCCAAATGGGTCCTCTAAAATACCTATAGTAGCTCATATTGCCTAAATTGACTTTAGTATTTTTTATGATTTTTTTAAATGTTCTCCCATATACCGGTAATGTAGGACCACTGAAGGAAAAAATTATTTTCTCAAAAGCCTCAACTACTAGAGCAACGTAAAATAGCAATTCTAGTAGCCAAATGGGTCCTCTAAAATACCTATAGTAGCTCATATTGCCTAAATTGACTTTAGTAATTTTTATGATTTTTTTAAATGTTCTCCCATGTACCGGTAATGTAGGACCACTGAAGGAAAAAATTATTTTCTCAAAAGCCTCAACTACTAGAGCAACGTAAAATAGCAATTCTAGTAGCCAAATGGGTCCTCTAAAATACCTATAGTAGCTCATATTGCCTAAATTGACTTTAGTATTTTTTATGATTTTTTTAAATGTTCTCCCATATACCGGTAATGTAGGACCACTGAAGGAAAAAATTATTTTCTCAAAAGCCTCAACTACTAGAGCAACGTAAAATAGCAATTCTAGTAGCCAAATGGGTCCTCTAAAATACCTATTGTAGCTCATATTGCCTAAATTGACTTTAGTATTTTTTATGATTTTTTTAAATGTTCTCCCATATACCGGTAATGTAGGACCACTGAAGGAAAAAATTATTTTCTCAAAAGCCTCAACTACTAGAGCAACGTAAAATAGCAATTCTAGTAGCCAAATGGGTCCTCTAAAATACCTATAGTAGCTCATATTGCCTAAATTGACTTTAGTATTTTTTATGATTTTTTTAAATGTTCTCCCATATACCGGTAATGTAGGACCACTGAAGGAAAAAATTATTTTCTCAAAAGCCTCAACTACTAGAGCAACGTAAAATATCAATTCTAGTAGCCAAATGGGTCCTCTAAAATACCTATAGTAGCTCATATTGCCTAAATTGACTTTAGTATTTTTTATGATTTTTTTAAATGTTCTCCCATATACCGGTAATGTAGGACCACTGAAGGAAAAAATTATTTTCTCAAAAGCCTCAACTACTAGAGCAACGTAAAATAGCAATTCTAGTAGCCAAATGGGTCCTCTAAAATACCTATAGTAGCTCATATTGCCTAAATTGACTTTAGTATTTTTTATGATTTTTTTAAATGTTCTCCCATATACCGGTAATGTAGGACCACTGAAGGAAAAAAATATTTTCTCAAAAGCCTCAACTACTAGAGCAACGTAAAATAGCAATTCTAGTAGCCAAATGGGTCCTCTAAAATACCTATAGTAGCTCATATTGCCTAAATTGACTTTAGTATTTTTTATGATTTTTTTAAATGTTCTCCCATATACCGGTAATGTAGGACCACTGAAGGAAAAAATTATTTTCTCAAAAGCCTCAACTACTAGAGCAACGTAAAATAGCAATTCTAGTAGCCAAATGGGTCCTCTAAAATACCTATAGTAGCTCATATTGCCTAAATTGACTTTAGTATTTTTTATGATTTTTTTAAATGTTCTCCCATATACCGGTAATGTGGGACCACTGAAGGAAAAAATTATTTTCTCAAAAGCCTCAACTACTAGAGCAACGTAAAATAGCAATTCTAGTAGCCAAACGGGTCCGCTAAAATACGTATAGTAGCTCATATTGCCTAAATTGACTTTAGTATTTTTTATGATTTTTTTAAATGTTCTCCCATATACCGGTAATGTAGGACCACTGAAGGAAAAAATTATTTTCTCAAAAGCCTCAACTACTAGAGCAACGTAAAATAGCAATTCTAGTAGCCAAATGGGTCCTCTAAAATACCTATAGTAGCTCATATTGCCTAAATTGACTTTAGTATTTTTTATGATTTTTTTAAATGTTCTCCCATATACCGGTAATGTAGGACCACTGAAGGAAAAAATTATTTTCTCAAAAGCCTCAACTACTAGAGCAACGTAAAATAGCAATTCTAGTAGCCAAATGTGTCCTCTAAAATACCTATAGTAGCTCATATTGCCTAAATTGACTTTAGTATTTTTTATGATTTTTTTAAATGTTCTCCCATATACCGGTAATGTAGGACCACTGAAGAAAAAAATTATTTTCTCAAAAGCCTCAACTACTAGAGCAACGTAAAATAGCAATTCTTGTAGCCAAATGGGTCCTCTAAAATACCTATAGTAGCTCATATTGCCTAAATTGACTTTAATATTTTTTATGATTTTTGTAAATGTTCTCCCATATACCGGTAATGTAGGACCACTGAAGGAAAAAATTATTTTCTCAAAAGCCTCAACTACTAGAGCAACGTAAAATAGCAATTCTAGTAGCCAAATGGGTCCTCTAAAATACCTATAGTAGCTCATATTGCCTAAATTGACTTTAGTATTTTTTATGATTTTTTTAAATGTTCTCCCATATACCGGTAATGTAGGACCACTGAAGGAAAAAATTATTTTCTCAAAAGCCTCAACTACTAGAGCAACGTAAAATAGCAATTCTAGTAGCCAAATGGGTCCTCTAAAATACCTATAGTAGCTCATATTGCCTAAATTGACTTTAGTATTTTTATGATTTTTTTAAATGTTCTCCCATATACCGGTAATGTAGGACCACTGAAGGAAAAAATTATTTTCTCAAAAGCCTCAACTACTAGAGCAACGTAAAATAGCAATTCTAGTAGCTAAATGTGTCCTCTAAAATACCTATAGTAGCTCATATTGCCTAAATTGACTTTAGTATTTTTTATGATTTTTTTAAATGTTCTCCCATATACCGGTAATGTAGGACCACTGAAGGAAAAAATTATTTTCTCAAAAGCCTCAACTACTAGAGCAACGTAAAATAGCAATTCTAGTAGCCAAATGGGTCCTCTAAAATACCTATAGTAGCTCATATTGCCTAAATTGACTTTAGTATTTTTTATGATTTTTTTAAATGTTCTCCCATATACCGGTAATGTAGGACCACTGAAGGAAAAAATTATTTTCTCAAAAGCCTCAACTACTAGAGCAACGTAAAATAGCAATTCTAGTAGCCAAATGTGTCCTCTAAAATACCTATTGTAGCTCATATTGCCTTAATTGACTTTAGTATTTTTTATGATTTTTTTAAATGTTCTCCCATATACCGGTAATGTAGGACCACTGAAGGAAAAAATTATTTTCTCAAAAGCCTCAACTACTAGAGCAACGTAAAATAGCAATTCTAGTAGCCAAATGGGTCCTCTAAAATACCTATAGTAGCTCATATTGCCTAAATTGACTTTAGTATTTTTTATGATTTTTTTAAATGTTCTCCCATATACCGGTAATGTAGGACCACTGAAGGAAAAAATTATTTTCTCAAAAGCCTCAACTACTAGAGCAACGTAAAATAGCAATTCTAGTAGCCAAATGGGTCCTCTAAAATACCTATAGTAGCTCATATTGCCTAAATTGACTTTAGTATTTTTTATGATTTTTTTAAATGTTCTCCCATATACCGGTAATGTAGGACCACTGAAGGAAAAAATTATTTTCTCAAAAGCCTCAACTACTAGAGCAACGTAAAATAGCAATTCTAGTAGCCAAATGGGTCCTCTAAAATACCTATAGTAGCTCATATTGCCTAAATTGACTTTAGTATTTTTGATGATTTTTTTAAATGTTCTCCCATATACCGGTAATGTAGGACCTCTGAAGGAAAAAATTATTTTCTCAAAAGCCTCAACTACTAGAGCAACGTAAAATAGCAATTCTAGTAGCCAAATGGGTCCTCTAAAATACCTATAGTAGCTCATATTGCCTAAATTGACTTTAGTATTTTTTATGATTTTTTTAAATGTTCTCCCATATACCGGTAATGTAGGACCACTGAAGGAAAAAATTATTTTCTCAAAAGCCTCAACTACTAGAGCAACGTAAAATAGCAATTCTAGTAGCCAAATGGGTCCTCTAAAATACCTATAGTAGCTTATATTGCCTAAATTGACTTTAGTATTTTTTATGATTTTTTTAAATGTTCTCCCATATACCGGTAATGTAGGACCACTGAAGGAAAAAATTATTTTCTCAAAAGCCTCAACTACTAGAGCAACGTAAAATAGCAATTCTAGTAGCCAAATGTGTCCTCTAAAATACCTATAGTAGCTCATATTGCCTAAATTGACTTTAGTATTTTTTATGATTTTTTTAAATGTTCTCCCATATACCGGTAATGTAGGACCACTGAAGAAAAAAATTATTTTCTCAAAAGCCTCAACTACTAGAGCAACGTAAAATAGCAATTCTAGTAGCCAAATGGGTCCTCTAAAATACCTATAGTAGCTCATATTGCCTAAATTGACTTTAATATTTTTTATGATTTTTTTAAATGTTCTCCCATATACCGGTAATGTAGGACCACTGAAGGAAAAAATTATTTTCTCAAAAGCCTCAACTACTAGAGCAACGTAAGATAGCAATTCTAGTAGCCAAATGGGTCCTCTAAAATACCTATAGTAGCTCATATTGCCTAAATTGACTTTAGTATTTTTTATGATTTTTTTAAATGTTCTCCCATATACCGGTAATGTAGGACCACTGAAGGAAAAAATTATTTTCTCAAAAGTCTCAACTACTAGAGCAACGTAAAATAGCAATTCTAGTAGCCAAATGGGTCCTCTAAAATACCTATAGTAGCTCATATTGCCTAAATTGACTTTAGTATTTTTTATGATTTTTTTAAATGTTCTCCCATATACCGGTAATGTAGGACCACTGAAGGAAAAAATTATTTTCTCAAAAGCCTCAACTACTAGAGCAACGTAAAATAGCAATTCTAGTAGCCAAATAGGTCCTCTAAAATACCTATAGTAGCTCATATTGCCTAAATTGACTTTAGTATTTTTTATGATTTTTTTAAATGTTCTCCCATATACCGGTAATGTAGGACCACTGAAGGAAAAAATTATTTTCTCAAAAGCCTCAACTACTAGAGCAACGTAAAATAGCAATTCTGGTAGCCAAATGGGTCCTCTAAAATACTTATAGTAGCTCATATTGCCTAAATTGACTTTAGTATTTTTTATGATTTTTTTAAATGTTCTCCCATATACCGGTAATGTAGGACCACCGAAGGAAAAAATTATTTTCTCAAAAGCCTCAACTACTAGAGCAACGTAAAATAGCAATTCTAGTAGCCAAATGGGTCCTCTAAAATACCTATAGTAGCTCATATTGCCTAAATTGACTTTAGTATTTTTTATGATTTTTTTAAATGTTCTCCCATATACCGGTAATGTAGGACCACTGAAGGAAAAAATTATTTTCTCAAAAGCCTCAACTACTAGAGCAACGTAAAATAGCAATTCTAGTAGCCAAATGGGTCCTCTAAAATACCTATAGTAGCTCATATTGCCTAAATTGACTTTAGTATTTTTGATGATTTTTTTAAATGTTCTCCCATATACCGGTAATGTAGGACCTCTGAAGAAAAAAATTATTTTCTCAAAAGCCTCAACTACTAGAGCAACGTAAAATAGCAATTCTAGTAGCCAAATGGGTCCTCTAAAATACCTATAGTAGCTCATATTGCCTAAATTGACTTTAGTATTTTTTATGATTTTTTTAAATGTTCTCCCATATACCGGTAATGTAGGACCACTGAAGGAAAAAATATTTTCTCAAAAGCCTCAACTACTAGAGCAACGTAAAATAGCAATTCTGGTAGCCAAATGGGTCCTCTAAAATACCTATAGTAGCTCATATTGCCTAAATTGACTTTAGTATTTTTTATGATTTTTTTAAATGTTCTCCCATATACCGGTAATGTAGGACCACTGAAGAAAAAAATTATTTTCTCAAAAGCCTCAACTACTAGAGCAACGTAAAATAGCAATTCTAGTAGCCAAATGGGTCCTCTAAAATACCTATAGTAGCTCATATTGCCTAAATTGACTTTAGTATTTTTTATGATTTTTTTAAATGTTCTCCCATATACCGGTAATGTAGGACCACTGAAGGAAAAAATTATTTTCTCAAAAGCCTCAACTACTAGAGCAACGTAAAATAGCAATTCTAGTAGCCAAATGGGTCCTCTAAAATACCTATAGTAGCTCATATTGCCTTAATTGACTTTAGTATTTTTTATGATTTTTTTAAATGTTCTCCCATATACCGGTAATGTAGGACCACTGAAGGAAAAAATTATTTTCTCAAAAGCCTCAACTACTAGAGCAACGTAAAATAGCAATTCTAGTAGCCAAATGGGTCCTCTAAAATACCTATAGTAGCTCATATTGCCTAAATTGACTTTAGTATTTTTTATGATTTTTTTAAATGTTCTCCCATATACCGGTAATGTAGGACCACTGAAGGAAAAAATTATTTTCTCAAAAGCCTCAACTACTAGAGCAACGTAAAATAGCAATTCTAGTAGCCAAATGGGTCCTCTAAAATACCTATAGTAGCTCATATTGCCTAAATTGACTTTAGTATTTTTCATGATTTTTTTAAATGTTCTCCCATATACCGGTAATGTAGGACCACTGAAGGAAAAAATTATTTTCTCAAAAGCCTCAACTACTAGAGCAACGTAAAATAGCAATTCTAGTAGCCAAATGTGTCCTCTAAAATACCTATTGTAGCTCATATTGCCTAAATTGACTTTAGTATTTTTTATGATTTTTTAAATGTTCTCCCATATACCGGTAATGTAGGACCACTGAAGGAAAAAATTATTTTCTCAAAAGCCTCAACTACTAGAGCAACGTAAAATAGCAATTCTAGTAGCCAAATAGGTCCTCTAAAATACCTATAGTAGCTCATATTGCCTATATTGACTTTAATATTTTTTATGATTTTTTTAAATGTTCTCCCATATACCGGTAATGTAGGACCACTGAAGGAAAAAATTATTTTCTCAAAAGCCTCAACTACTAGAGCAACGTAAAATAGCAATTCTAGTAGCCAAATGGGTCCTCTAAAATACCTATAGTAGCTCATATTGCCTAAATTGACTTTAGTATTTTTTATGATTTTTTTAAACGTTCTCCCATATACCGGTAATGTAGGACCACTGAAGGAAAAAATTATTTTCTCAAAAGCCTCAACTACTAGAGCAACGTAAAATAGCAAATCTAGTAGCCAAATGGGTCCTCTAAAATACCTATAGTAGCTCATATTGCCTAAATTGACTTTAGTATTTTTTATGATTTTTTTAAATGTTCTCCCATATACCGGTAATGTAGGACCACTGAAGGAAAAAATTATTTTCTCAAAAGCCTCAACTACTAGAGCAACGTAAAATAGCAATTCTAGTAGCCAAATGGGTCCTCTAAAATACCTATAGTAGCTCATATTGCCTAAATTGACTTTAGTATTTTTTATGATATTTTTAAATGTTCTCCCATATACCGGTAATGTAGGACCACTGAAGGAAAAAATTATTTTCTCAAAAGCCTCAACTACTAGAGCAACGTAAAATAGCAATTCTAGTAGCCAAATGGGTCCTCTAAAATACCTATAGTAGCTCATATTGCCTAAATTGACTTTAGTATTTTTCATGATTTTTTTAAATGTTCTCCCATATACCGGTAATGTAGGACCACTGAAGGAAAAAATTATTTTCTCAAAAGCCTCAACTACTAGAGCAACGTAAAATAGCAATTCTAGTAGCCAAATGTGTCCTCTAAAATACCTATTGTAGCTCATATTGCCTAAATTGACTTTAGTATTTTTTATGATTTTTTAAATGTTCTCCCATATACCGGTAATGTAGGACCACTGAAGGAAAAAATTATTTTCTCAAAAGCCTCAACTACTAGAGCAACGTAAAATAGCAATTCTAGTAGCCAAATAGGTCCTCTAAAATACCTATAGTAGCTCATATTGCCTATATTGACTTTAATATTTTTTATGATTTTTTTAAATGTTCTCCCATATACCGGTAATGTAGGACCACTGAAGGAAAAAATTATTTTCTCAAAAGCCTCAACTACTAGAGCAACGTAAAATAGCAATTCTAGTAGCCAAATGGGTCCTCTAAAATACCTATAGTAGCTCATATTGCCTAAATTGACTTTAGTATTTTTTATGATTTTTTTAAACGTTCTCCCATATACCGGTAATGTAGGACCACTGAAGGAAAAAATTATTTTCTCAAAAGCCTCAACTACTAGAGCAACGTAAAATAGCAAATCTAGTAGCCAAATGGGTCCTCTAAAATACCTATAGTAGCTCATATTGCCTAAATTGACTTTAGTATTTTTTATGATTTTTTTAAATGTTCTCCCATATACCGGTAATGTAGGACCACTGAAGGAAAAAATTATTTTCTCAAAAGCCTCAACTACTAGAGCAACGTAAAATAGCAATTCTAGTAGCCAAATGGGTCCTCTAAAATACCTATAGTAGCTCATATTGCCTAAATTGACTTTAGTATTTTTTATGATATTTTTAAATGTTCTCCCATATACCGGTAATGTAGGACCACTGAAGGAAAAAAATATTTTCTCAGAAGCCTCAACTACTAGAGCAACGTAAAATAGCAATTCTAGTAGCCAAATGGGTCCTCTAAAATACCTATAGTAGCTCATATTGCCTAAATTGACTTTAGTATTTTTTATGATTTTTTTAAATGTTCTCCCATATACCGGTAATGTAGGACCACTGAAGGAAAAAAATATTTTCTCAAAAGCCTCAACTACTAGAGCAACGTAAAATAGCAATTCTAGTAGCCAAATGGGTCCTCTAAAATACCTATAGTAGCTCATATTGCCTAAATTGACTTTAGTATTTTTTATGATATTTTTAAATGTTCTCCCATATACCGGTAATGTAGGACCACTGAAGGAAAAAAATATTTTCTCAGAAGCCTCAACTACCAGAGCAACGTAAAATAGCAATTCTAGTAGCCAAATGGGTCCTCTAAAATACCTATAGTAGCTCATATTGCCTAAATTGACTTTAGTATTTTTTATGATTTTTTTAAATGTTCTCCCATATACCGGTAATGTAGGACCACTGAAGGAAAAAATTATTTTCTCAAAAGCCTCAACTACTAGAGCAACGTAAAATAGCAATTCTAGTAGCCAAATGGGTCCTCTAAAATACTTATAGTAGCTCATATTGCCTAAATTGACTTTAGTATTTTTTATGATTTTTTTAAATGTTCTCCCATATACCGGTAATGTAGGACCACTGAAGGAAAAAATTATTTTCTCAAAAGCCTCAACTACTAGAGCAACGTAAAATAGCAATTCTAGTAGCCAAATGGGTCCTCTAAAATACCTATAGTAGCTCATATTGCCTAAATTGACTTTAGTATTTTTTATGATTTTTTTAAATGTTCTCCCATATACCGGTAATGTAGGACCACTGAAGGAAAAAATTATTTTCTCAAAAGCCTCAACTACTAGAGCAACGTAAAATAGCAATTCTAGTAGCCAAATGGGTCCTCTAAAATACCTATAGTAGCTCATATTGCCTAAATTGACTTTAGTATTTTTCATGATTTTTTTAAATGTTCTCCCATATACCGGTAATGTAGGACCACTGAAGGAAAAAATTATTTTCTCAAAAGCCTCAACTACTAGAGCAACGTAAAATAGCAATTCTAGTAGCCAAATGTGTCCTCTAAAATACCTATTGTAGCTCATATTGCCTAAATTGACTTTAGTATTTTTTATGATTTTTTAAATGTTCTCCCATATACCGGTAATGTAGGACCACTGAAGGAAAAAATTATTTTCTCAAAAGCCTCAACTACTAGAGCAACGTAAAATAGCAATTCTAGTAGCCAAATAGGTCCTCTAAAATACCTATAGTAGCTCATATTGCCTATATTGACTTTAATATTTTTTATGATTTTTTTAAATGTTCTCCCATATACCGGTAATGTAGGACCACTGAAGGAAAAAATTATTTTCTCAAAAGCCTCAACTACTAGAGCAACGCAAAATAGCAATTCTAGTAGCCAAATGGGTCCTCTAAAATACCTATAGTAGCTCATATTGCCTAAATTGACTTTAGTATTTTTTATGATTTTTTTAAACGTTCTCCCATATACCGGTAATGTAGGACCACTGAAGGAAAAAATTATTTTCTCGAAAGCCTCAACTACTAGA
Organism: Topomyia yanbarensis; assembly: GCF_030247195.1. Lineage (NCBI taxonomy): Eukaryota > Metazoa > Arthropoda > Insecta > Diptera > Culicidae > Topomyia > Topomyia yanbarensis. Next base: position 118,087,141 of record NC_080670.1, read on the forward strand.
GCAACGTAAAATAGCAAATCTAGTAGCCAAATGGGTCCTCTAAAATACCTATAGTAGCTCATATTGCCTAAATTGACTTTAGTATTTTTTATGATTTTTTTAAATGTTCTCCCATATACCGGTAATGTAGGACCACTGAAGGAAAAAATTATTTTCTCAAAAGCCTCAACTACTAGAGCAACGTAAAATAGCAATTCTAGTAGCCAAATGGGTCCTCTAAAATACCTATAGTAGCTCATATTGCCTAAATTGACTTTAGTATTTTTTATGATTTTTTTAAAATATTCTCCCATGTGCCGGTAATGTAGGACCACTGAAGGAAAAAATTATTTTCTCAAAAGCCTCAACTACTAGAGCAACGTAAAATAGCAATTCTAGTAGCCAAATGGGTCCTCTAAAATACTTATAGTAGCTCATATTGCCTAAATTGACTTTAGTATTTTTTATGATTTTTTTAAATGTTCTCCCATATACCGGTAATGTAGGACCACCGAAGGAAAAAATTATTTTCTCAAAAGCCTCAACTACTAGAGCAACGTAAAATAGCAATTCTAGTAGCCAAATGGGTCCTCTAAAATACCTATAGTAGCTCATATTGCCTAAATTGACTTTAGTATTTTTTATGATTTTTTTAAATGTTCTCCCATATACCGGTAATGTAGGACCACTGAAGGAAAAAATTATTTTCTCAAAAGCCTCAACTACTAGAGCAACGTAAAATAGCAATTCTAGTAGCCAAATGGGTCCTCTAAAATACCTATAGTAGCTCATATTGCCTAAATTGACTTTAGTATTTTTTATGATTTTTTTAAATGTTCTCCCATATACCGGTAATGTAGGACCACTGAAGGAAAAAATTATTTTCTCAAAAGCCTCAACTACTAGAGCAACGTAAAATAGCAATTCTAGTAGCCAAATGGGTCCTCTAAAATACCTATAGTAGCTCATATTGCCTAAATTGACTTTAGTATTTTTTATGATTTTTTTAAATGTTCTCCCATATACCGGTAATGTAGGACCACTGAAGGAAAAAATTATTTTCTCAAAAGCCTCAACTACTAGAGCAACGTAAAATAGCAATTCTAGTAGCCAAATGGGTCCTCTAAAATACCTATAGTAGCTCATATTGCCTAAATTGACTTTAGTATTTTTTATGATTTTTTTAAATGTTCTCCCATATACCGGTAATGTAGGACCACTGAAGGAAAAAATTATTTTCTCAAAAGCCTCAACTACTAGAGCAACGTAAAATAGCAATTCTAGTAGCCAAATGGGTCCTCTAAAATACCTATAGTAGCTCATATTGCCTAAATTGACTTTAGTATTTTTCATGATTTTTTTAAATGTTCTCCCATATACCGGTAATGTAGGACCACTGAAGGAAAAAATTATTTTCTCAAAAGCCTCAACTACTAGAGCAACGTAAAATAGCAATTCTAGTAGCCAAATGTGTCCTCTAAAATACCTATTGTAGCTCATATTGCCTAAATTGACTTTAGTATTTTTTATGATTTTTTAAATGTTCTCCCATATACCGGTAATGTAGGACCACTGAAGGAAAAAATTATTTTCTCAAAAGCCTCAACTACTAGAGCAACGTAAAATAGCAATTCTAGTAGCCAAATAGGTCCTCTAAAATACCTATAGTAGCTCATATTGCCTATATTGACTTTAATATTTTTTATGATTTTTTTAAATGTTCTCCCATATACCGGTAATGTAGGACCACTGAAGGAAAAAATTATTTTCTCAAAAGCCTCAACTACTAGAGCAACGTAAAATAGCAATTCTAGTAGCCAAATGGGTCCTCTAAAATACCTATAGTAGCTCATATTGCCTAAATTGACTTTAGTATTTTTTATGATTTTTTTAAACGTTCTCCCATATACCGGTAATGTAGGACCACTGAAGGAAAAAATTATTTTCTCGAAAGCCTCAACTACTAGAGCAACGTAAAATAGCAAATCTAGTAGCCAAATGGGTCCTCTAAAATACCTATAGTAGCTCATATTGCCTAAATTGACTTTAGTATTTTTTATGATTTTTTTAAATGTTCTCCCATATACCGGTAATGTAGGACCACTGAAGGAAAAAATTATTTTCTCAAAAGCCTCAACTACTAGAGCAACGTAAAATAGCAATTCTAGTAGCCAAATGGGTCCTCTAAAATACCTATAGTAGCTCATATTGCCTAAATTGACTTTAGTATTTTTTATGATATTTTTAAATGTTCTCCCATATACCGGTAATGTAGGACCACTGAAGGAAAAAAATATTTTCTCAGAAGCCTCAACTACTAGAGCAACGTAAAATAGCAATTCTAGTAGCCAAATGGGTCCTCTAAAATACCTATAGTAGCTCATATCGCCTAAATTGACTTTAGTATTTTTTATGATTTTTTTAAATGTTCTCCCATATACCGGTAATGTAGGACCACTGAAGGAAAAAATTATTTTCTCAAAAGCCTCAACTACTAGAGCAACGTAAAATAGCAATTCTAGTAGCCAAATGGGTCCTCTAAAATACCTATAGTAGCTCATATTGCCTAAATTGACTTTAGTATTTTTTATGATTTTTTTAAATGTTCTCCCATATACCGGTAATGTAGGACCACTGAAGGAAAAAATTATTTTCTCAAAAGCCTCAACTACTAGAGCAACGTAAAATAGCAATTCTAGTAGCCAAATGGGTCCTCTAAAATACCTATAGTAGCTCATATTGCCTAAATTGACTTTAGTATTTTTTATGATTTTTTTAAATGTTCTCCCATATACCGGTAATGTAGGACCACTGAAGGAAAAAATTATTTTCTCAAAAGCCTCAACTACTAGAGCAACGTAAAATAGCAATTCTAGTAGCCAAATGGGTCCTCTAAAATACCTATAGTAGCTTATATTGCCTAAATTGACTTTAGTATTTTTTATGATTTTTTTAAAATATTCTCCCATGTGCCGGTAATGTAGGACCACTGAAGGAAAAAATTATTTTCTCAAAAGCCTCAACTACTAGAGCAACGTAAAATAGCAATTCTAGTAGCCAAATGGGTCCTCTAAAATACCTATAGTAGCTCATATTGCCTAAATTGACTTTAGTATTTTTTATGATTTTTTTAAAATGTTCTTCCATATGCCGGTAATGTAGGACCACTGAAGGAAAAAATTATTTTCTCAAAAGCCTCAACTACTAGAGCAACGTAAAATAGCAATTCTAGTAGCCAAATGGGTCCTCTAAAATACCTATAGTAGCTCATATTGCCTAAATTGACTTTAGTATTTTTTATGATTTTTTTAAATGTTCTCCCATATACCGGTAATGTAGGACCACTGAAGGAAAAAATTATTTTCTCAAAAGCCTCAACTACTAGAGCAACGTAAAATAGCAATTCTAGTAGCCAAATGGGTCCTCTAAAATACCTATAGTAGCTCATATTGCCTAAATTGACTTTAGTATTTTTTATGATATTTTTAATTGTTCTCCCATATACCGGTAATGTAGGACCACTGAAGGAAAAAAATATTTTTTCAAAAGACTCAACTACTAGAGCAACGTAAAATAGCAATTCTAGTAGCCAAATGGGTCCTCTAAAATACCTATAGTAGCTCATATTGCCTAAATTGACTTTAGTATTTTTTATGATTTTTTTAAATGTTCTCCCATATACCGGTAATGTAAGACCACTGAAGGAAAAAATTATTTTCTCAAAAGCCTCAACTACTAGAGCAACGTAAAATAGCAATTCTAGTAGCCAAATGGGTCCTCTAAAATACCTATAGTAGCTCATATTGCCTAAATTGACTTTAGTATTTTTTATGATTTTTTTAAATGTTCTCCCATATACCGATAATGTAGGACCACTGAAGGAAAAAATTATTTTCTCAAAAGCCTCAACTACTAGAGCAACGTAAAATAGCAATTCTAGTAGCCAAATGGGTCCTCTAAAATACCTATAGTAGCTCATATTGCCTAAATTGACTTTAGTATTTTTTATGATATTTTTAAATGTTCTCCCATATACCGGTAATGTAGGACCACTGAAGGAAAAAATTATTTTCTCAAAAGCCTCAACTACTAGAGCAACGTAAAATAGCAATTCTAGTAGCCAAATGGGTCCTCTAAAATACTTATAGTAGCTCATATTGCCTAAATTGACTTTAGTATTTTTTATGATTTTTTTAAATGTTCTCCCATATACCGGTAATGTAGGACCACTGAAGGAAAAAATTATTTTCTCAAAAGCCTCAACTACTAGAGCAACGTAAAATAGCAATTCTAGTAGCCAAATGGGTCCTCTAAAATACCTATAGTAGCTCATATTGCCTAAATTGACTTTAGTATTTTTTATGATTTTTTTAAATGTTCTCCCATATACCGGTAATGTAGGACCACTGAAGGAAAAAATTATTTTCTCAAAAGCCTCAACTACTAGAGCAACGTAAAATAGCAATTCTAGTAGCCAAATGTGTCCTCTAAAATACCTATAGTAGCTCATATTGCCTAAATTGACTTTAGTATTTTTTATGATTTTTTTAAATGTTCTCCCATATACCGGTAATGTAGGACCACTGAAGAAAAAAATTATTTTCTCAAAAGCCTCAACTACTAGAGCAACGTAAAATAGCAATTCTAGTAGCCAAATGGGTCCTCTAAAATACCTATAGTAGCTCATATTGCCTAAATTGACTTTAATATTTTTTATGATTTTTGTAAATGTTCTCCCATATACCGGTAATGTAGGACCACTGAAGGAAAAAATTATTTTCTCAAAAGCCTCAACTACTAGAGTAACGTAAAATAGCAATTCTAGTAGCCAAATGGGTCCTCTAAAATACCTATAGTAGCTCATATTGCCTAAATTGACTTTAGTATTTTTTATGATTTTTTTAAATGTTCTCCCATATACCGGTAATGTAGGACCACTGAAGGAAAAAATTATTTTCTCAAAAGCCTCAACTACTAGAGCAACGTAAAATAGCAATTCTAGTAGCCAAATGGGTCCACTAAAATACCTATAGTAGCTCATATTGCCTAAATTGACTTTAGTATTTTTATGATTTTTTTAAATGTTCTCCCATATACCGGTAATGTAGGACCACTGAAGGAAAAAATTATTTTCTCAAAAGCCTCAACTACTAGAGCAACGTAAAATAGCAATTCTAGTAGCTAAATGTGTCCTCTAAAATACCTATAGTAGCTCATATTGCCTAAATTGACTTTAGTATTTTTTATGATTTTTTTAAATGTTCTCCCATATACCGGTAATGTAGGACCACTGAAGGAAAAAATTATTTTCTCAAAAGCCTCAACTACTAGAGCAACGTAAAATAGCAATTCTAGTAGCCAAATGTGTCCTCTAAAATACCTATTGTAGCTCATATTGCCTTAATTGACTTTAGTATTTTTTATGATTTTTTTAAATCTTCTCCCATATACCGGTAATGTAGGACCACTGAAGGAAAAAATTATTTTCTCAAAAGCCTCAACTACTAGAGCAACGTAAAATAGCAATTCTAGTAGCCAAATGGGTCCTCTAAAATACCTATAGTAGCTCATATTGCCTAAATTGACTTTAGTATTTTTTATGATTTTTTTAAATGTTCTCCCATATACCGGTAATGTAGGACCACTGAAGGAAAAAATTATTTTCTCAAAAGCCTCAACTACTAGAGCAACGTAAAATAGCAATTCTAGTAGCCAAATGGGTCCTCTAAAATACCTATAGTAGCTCATATTGCCTAAATTGACATTAGTATTTTTTATGATTTTTTTAAATGTTCTCCCATATACCGGTAATGTAGGACCACTGAAGGAAAAAATTATTTTCTCAAAAGCCTCAACTACTAGAGCAACGTAAAATAGCAATTCTAGTAGCCAAATGGGTCCTCTAAAATACCTATAGTAGCTCATATTGCCTAAATTGACTTTAGTATTTTTTATGATTTTTTTAAATGTTCTCCCATATACCGGTAATGTAGGACCACTGAAGGAAAAAATTATTTTCTCAAAAGCCTCAACTACTAGAGCAACGTAAAATAGCAATTCTAGTAGCCAAATGGGTCCTCTAAAATACCTATAGTAGCTCATATTGCCTAAATTGACTTTAGTATTTTTCATGATTTTTTTAAATGTTCTCCCATATACCGGTAATGTAGGACCACTGAAGGAAAAAATTATTTTCTCAAAAGCCTCAACTACTAGAGCAACGTAAAATAGCAATTCTAGTAGCCAAATGTGTCCTCTAAAATAGCTATTGTAGCACATATTGCCTAAATTGACTTTAGTATTTTTTATGATTTTTTAAATGTTCTCCCATATACCGGTAATGTAGGACCACTGAAGGAAAAAATTATTTTCTCAAAAGCCTCAACTACTAGAGCAACGTAAAATAGCAATTCTAGTAGCCAAATAGGTCCTCTAAAATACCTATAGTAGCTCATATTGCCTATATTGACTTTAATATTTTTTATGATTTTTTTAAATGTTCTCCCATATACCGGTAATGTAGGACCACTGAAGGAAAAAATTATTTTCTCAAAAGCCTCAACTACTAGAGCAACGTAAAATAGCAATTCTAGTAGCCAAATGGGTCCTCTAAAATACCTATAGTAGCTCATATTGCCTAAATTGACTTTAGTATTTTTTATGATTTTTTTAAACGTTCTCCCATATACCGGTAATGTAGGACCACTGAAGGAAAAAATTATTTTCTCGAAAGCCTCAACTACTAGAGCAACGTAAAATAGCAAATCTAGTAGCCAAATGGGTCCTCTAAAATACCTATAGTAGCTCATATTGCCTAAATTGACTTTAGTATTTTTTATGATTTTTTTAAATGTTCTCCCATATACCGGTAATGTAGGACCACTGAAGGAAAAAATTATTTTCTCAAAAGCCTCAACTACTAGAGCAACGTAAAATAGCAATTCTAGTAGCCAAATGGGTCCTCTAAAATACCTATAGTAGCTCATATTGCCTAAATTGACTTTAGTATTTTTTATGATATTTTTAAATGTTCTCCCATATACCGGTAATGTAGGACCACTGAAGGAAAAAAATATTTTCTCAGAAGCCTCAACTACTAGAGCAACGTAAAATAGCAATTCTAGTAGCCAAATGGGTCCTCTAAAATACCTATAGTAGCTCATATCGCCTAAATTGACTTTAGTATTTTTTATGATTTTTTTAAATGTTCTCCCATATACCGGTAATGTAGGACCACTGAAGGAAAAAATTATTTTCTCAAAAGCCTCAACTACTAGAGCAACGTAAAATAGCAATTCTAGTAGCCAAATGGGTCCTCTAAAATACCTATAGTAGCTCATATTGCCTAAATTGACTTTAGTATTTTTTATGATTTTTTTAAAATATTCTCCCATGTGCCGGTAATGTAGGACCACTGAAGGAAAAAATTATTTTCTCAAAAGCCTCAACTACTAGAGCAACGTAAAATAGCAATTCTAGTAGCCAAATGGGTCCTCTAAAATACCTATAGTAGCTCATATTGCCTAAATTGACTTTAGTATTTTTTATGATTTTTTTAAAATGTTCTTCCATATGCCGGTAATGTAGGACCACTGAAGGAAAAAATTATTTTCTCAAAAGCCTCAACTACTAGAGCAACGTAAAATAGCAATTCTAGTAGCCAAATGGGTCCTCTAAAATACCTATAGTAGCTCATATTGCCTAAATTGACTTTAGTATTTTTTATGATTTTTTTAAATGTTCTCCCATATACCGGTAATGTAGGACCACTGAAGGAAAAAATTATTTTCTCAAAAGCCTCAACTACTAGAGCAACGTAAAATAGCAATTCTAGTAGCCAAATGGGTCCTCTAAAATACCTATAGTAGCTCATATTGCCTAAATTGACTTTAGTATTTTTTATGATATTTTTAATTGTTCTCCCATATACCGGTAATGTAGGACCACTGAAGGAAAAAAATATTTTTTCAAAAGACTCAACTACTAGAGCAACGTAAAATAGCAATTCTAGTAGCCAAATGGGTCCTCTAAAATACCTATAGTAGCTCATATTGCCTAAATTGACTTTAGTATTTTTTATGATTTTTTTAAATGTTCTCCCATATACCGGTAATGTAAGACCACTGAAGGAAAAAATTATTTTCTCAAAAGCCTCAACTACTAGAGCAACGTAAAATAGCAATTCTAGTAGCCAAATGGGTCCTCTAAAATACCTATAGTAGCTCATATTGCCTAAATTGACTTTAGTATTTTTTATGATTTTTTTAAATGTTCTCCCATATACCGATAATGTAGGACCACTGAAGGAAAAAATTATTTTCTCAAAAGCCTCAACTACTAGAGCAACGTAAAATAGCAATTCTAGTAGCCAAATGGGTCCTCTAAAATACCTATAGTAGCTCATATTGCCTAAATTGACTTTAGTATTTTTTATGATATTTTTAAATGTTCTCCCATATACCGGTAATGTAGGACCACTGAAGGAAAAAATTATTTTCTCAAAAGCCTCAACTACTAGAGCAACGTAAAATAGCAATTCTAGTAGCCAAATGGGTCCTCTAAAATACTTATAGTAGCTCATATTGCCTAAATTGACTTTAGTATTTTTTATGATTTTTTTAAATGTTCTCCCATATACCGGTAATGTAGGACCACTGAAGGAAAAAATTATTTTCTCAAAAGCCTCAACTACTAGAGCAACGTAAAATAGCAATTCTAGTAGCCAAATGGGTCCTCTAAAATACCTATAGTAGCTCATATTGCCTAAATTGACTTTAGTATTTTTTATGATTTTTTTAAATGTTCTCCCATATACCGGTAATGTAGGACCACTGAAGGAAAAAATTATTTTCTCAAAAGCCTCAACTACTAGAGCAACGTAAAATAGCAATTCTAGTAGCCAAATGTGTCCTCTAAAATACCTATAGTAGCTCATATTGCCTAAATTGACTTTAGTATTTTTTATGATTTTTTTAAATGTTCTCCCATATACCGGTAATGTAGGACCACTGAAGAAAAAAATTATTTTCTCAAAAGCCTCAACTACTAGAGCAACGTAAAATAGCAATTCTAGTAGCCAAATGGGTCCTCTAAAATACCTATAGTAGCTCATATTGCCTAAATTGACTTTAATATTTTTTATGATTTTTGTAAATGTTCTCCCATATACCGGTAATGTAGGACCACTGAAGGAAAAAATTATTTTCTCAAAAGCCTCAACTACTAGAGTAACGTAAAATAGCAATTCTAGTAGCCAAATGGGTCCTCTAAAATACCTATAGTAGCTCATATTGCCTAAATTGACTTTAGTATTTTTTATGATTTTTTTAAATGTTCTCCCATATACCGGTAATGTAGGACCACTGAAGGAAAAAATTATTTTCTCAAAAGCCTCAACTACTAGAGCAACGTAAAATAGCAATTCTAGTAGCCAAATGGGTCCACTAAAATACCTATAGTAGCTCATATTGCCTAAATTGACTTTAGTATTTTTATGATTTTTTTAAATGTTCTCCCATATACCGGTAATGTAGGACCACTGAAGGAAAAAATTATTTTCTCAAAAGCCTCAACTACTAGAGCAACGTAAAATAGCAATTCTAGTAGCTAAATGTGTCCTCTAAAATACCTATAGTAGCTCATATTGCCTAAATTGACTTTAGTATTTTTTATGATTTTTTTAAATGTTCTCCCATATACCGGTAATGTAGGACCACTGAAGGAAAAAATTATTTTCTCAAAAGCCTCAACTACTAGAGCAACGTAAAATAGCAATTCTAGTAGCCAAATGTGTCCTCTAAAATACCTATTGTAGCTCATATTGCCTTAATTGACTTTAGTATTTTTTATGATTTTTTTAAATCTTCTCCCATATACCGGTAATGTAGGACCACTGAAGGAAAAAATTATTTTCTCAAAAGCCTCAACTACTAGAGCAACGTAAAATAGCAATTCTAGTAGCCAAATGGGTCCTCTAAAATACCTATAGTAGCTCATATTGCCTAAATTGACTTTAGTATTTTTTATGATTTTTTTAAATGTTCTCCCATATACCGGTAATGTAGGACCACTGAAGGAAAAAATTATTTTCTCAAAAGCCTCAACTACTAGAGCAACGTAAAATAGCAATTCTAGTAGCCAAATGGGTCCTCTAAAATACCTATAGTAGCTCATATTGCCTAAATTGACTTTAGTATTTTTTATGATTTTTTTAAATGTTCTCCCATATACCGGTAATGTAGGACCACTGAAGGAAAAAATTATTTTCTCAAAAGCCTCAACTACTAGAGCAACGTAAAATAGCAATTCTAGTAGCCAAATGGGTCCTCTAAAATACCTATAGTAGCTCATATTGCCTAAATTGACTTTAGTATTTTTGATGATTTTTTTAAATGTTCTCCCATATACCGGTAATGTAGGACCTCTGAAGGAAAAAATTATTTTCTCAAAAGCCTCAACTACTAGAGCAACGTAAAATAGCAATTCTAGTAGCCAAATGGGTCCTCTAAAATACCTATAGTAGCTCATATTGCCTAAATTGACTTTAGTATTTTTTATGATTTTTTTAAATGTTCTCCCATATACCGGTAATGTAGGACCACTGAAGGAAAAAATTATTTTCTCAAAAGCCTCAACTACTAGAGCAACGTAAAATAGCAATTCTAGTAGCCAAATGGGTCCTCTAAAATACCTATAGTAGCTTATATTGCCTAAATTGACTTTAGTATTTTTTATGATTTTTTTAAATGTTCTCCCATATACCGGTAATGTAGGACCACTGAAGGAAAAAATTATTTTCTCAAAAGCCTCAACTACTAGAGCAACGTAAAATAGCAATTCTAGTAGCCAAATGTGTCCTCTAAAATACCTATAGTAGCTCATATTGCCTAAATTGACTTTAGTATTTTTTATGATTTTTTTAAATGTTCTCCCATATACCGGTAATGTAGGACCACTGAAGAAAAAAATTATTTTCTCAAAAGCCTCAACTACTAGAGCAACGTAAAATAGCAATTCTAGTAGCCAAATGGGTCCTCTAAAATACCTATAGTAGCTCATATTGCCTAAATTGACTTTAATATTTTTTATGATTTTTTTAAATGTTCTCCCATATACCGGTAATGTAGGACCACTGAAGGAAAAAATTATTTTCTCAAAAGCCTCAACTACTAGAGCAACGTAAAATAGCAATTCTAGTAGCCAAATGGGTCCTCTAAAATACCTATAGTAGCTCATATTGCCTAAATTGACTTTAGTATTTTTTATGATTTTTTTAAATGTTCTCCCATATACCGGTAATGTAGGACCACTGAAGGAAAAAATTATTTTCTCAAAAGTCTCAACTACTAGAGCAACGTAAAATAGCAATTCTAGTAGCCAAATGGGTCCTCTAAAATACCTATAGTAGCTCATATTGCCTAAATTGACTTTAGTATTTTTTATGATTTTTTTAAATGTTCTCCCATATACCGGTAATGTAGGACCACTGAAGGAAAAAATTATTTTCTCAAAAGCCTCAACTACTAGAGCAACGTAAAATAGCAATTCTAGTAGCCAAATGGGTCCTCTAAAATACCTATAGTAGCTCATATTGCCTAAATTGACTTTAGTATTTTTTATGATTTTTTTAAATGTTCTCCCATATACCGGTAATGTAGGACCACTGAAGGAAAAAATTATTTTCTCAAAAGCCTCAACTACTAGAGCAACGTAAAATAGCAATTCTAGTAGCCAAATGGGTCCTCTAAAATACCTATAGTAGCTCATATTGCTTAAATTGACTTTAGTATTTTTTATGATTTTTTTAAATGTTCTCCCATATACCGGTAACGTAGGACCACTGAAGGAAAAAATTATTTTCTCAAAAGCCTCAACTACTAGAGCAACGTAAAATAGCAATTCTAGTAGCCAAATGGGTCCTCTAAAATACCTATAGTAGCTCATATTGCCTTAATTGACTTTAGTATTTTTTATGATTTTTTTAAATGTTCTCCCATATACCGGTAATGTGGGACCACTGAAGGAAAAAATTATTTTCTCAAAAGCCTCAACTACTAGAGCAACGTAAAATAGCAATTCTAGTAGCCAAATAGGTCCTCTAAAATACCTATAGTAGCTCATATTGCCTAAATTGACTTTAGTATTTTTTATGATTTTTTTAAATGTTCTCCCATATACCGGTAATGTAGGACCACTGAAGGAAAAAATTATTTTCTCAAAAGCCTCAACTACTAGAGCAACGTAAAATAGCAATTCTAGTAGCCAAATGGGTCCTCTAAAATACCTATAGTAGCTCATATTGCCTAAATTGACTTTAGTATTTTTTATGATTTTTTTAAATGTTCTCCCATATACCGGTAATGTAGGACCACTGAAGGAAAAAATTATTTTCTCAAAAGCCTCAACTACTAGAGCAACGTAACGTCCTCTAAAATACCTATAGTAGCTCATATTGCCTAAATTGACTTTAGTATTTTTTATGATTTTTTTAAATGTTCTCCCATATACCGGTAATGTAGGACCTCTGAAGGAAAAAATTATTTTCTCAAAAGCCTCAACTACTAGAGCAACGTAAAATAGCAATTCTGGTAGCCAAATGGGTCCTCTAAAATACCTATAGTAGCTCATATTGCCTAAATTGACTTTAGTATTTTTTATGATTTTTTTAAATGTTCTCCCATATACCGGTAATGTAGGACCACTGAAGGAAAAAAATATTTTCTCAAAAGCCTCAACTACTAGAGCAACGTAAAATAGCAATTCTGGTAGCCAAATGGGTCCTCTAAAATACCTATAGTAGCTCATATTGCCTAAATTGACTTTAGTATTTTTTATGATTTTTTTAAATGTTCTCCCATATACCGGTAATGTAGGACCACTGAAGAAAAAAATTATTTTCTCAAAAGCCTCAACTACTAGAGCAACGTAAAATAGCAATTCTAGTAGCCAAATGGGTCCTCTAAAATACCTATAGTAGCTCATATTGCCTAAATTGACTTTAATATTTTTTATGATTTTTGTAAATGTTCTCCCATATACCGGTAATGTAGGACCACTGAAGGAAAAAATTATTTTCTCAAAAGCCTCAACTACTAGAGCAACGTAAAATAGCAATTCTAGTAGCCAAATGGGTCCTCTAAAATACCTATAGTAGCTCATATTGCCTAAATTGACTTTAGTATTTTTTATGATTTTTTTAAATGTTCTCCCATATACCGGTAATGTAGGACCACTGAAGAAAAAAATTATTTTCTCAAAAGCCTCAACTACTAGAGCAACGTAAAATAGCAATTCTAGTAGCCAAATGGGTCCTCTAAAATACCTATAGTAGCTCATATTGCCTAAATTGACTTTAATATTTTTTATGATTTTTGTAAATGTTCTCCCATATACCGGTAATGTAGGACCACTGAAGGAAAAAATTATTTTCTCAAAAGTCTCAACTACTAGAGCAACGTAAAATAGCAATTCTAGTAGCCAAATGGGTCCTCTAAAATACCTATAGTAGCTCATATTGCCTAAATTGACTTTAGTATTTTTTATGATTTTTTTAAATGTTCTCCCATATACCGGTAATGTAGGACCACTGAAGGAAAAAATTATTTTCTCAAAAGCCTCAACTACTAGAGCAACGTAAAATAGTAATTCTAGTAGCCAAATAGGTCCTCTAAAATACCTGTAGTAGCTCATATTGCCTAAATTGACTTTAGTATTTTTTATGATTTTTTTAAATGTTCTCCCATATACCGGTAATGTAGGACCACTGAAGGAAAAAATTATTTTCTCAAAAGCCTCAACTACTAGAGCAACGTAAAATAGCAATTCTAGTAGCCAAATGGGTCCTCTAAAATACCTATAGTAGCTCATATTGCCTAAATTGACTTTAGTATTTTTTATGATATTTTTAAATGTTCTCCCATATACCGGTAATGTAGGACAACTGAAGGAAAAAATTATTTTCTCAAAAGCCTCAACTACTAGAGCAACGTAAAATAGCAATTCTAGTAGTCAAATGGGTCCTCTAAAATACCTATAGTAGCTCATATTGCCTAAATTGACTTTAGTATTTTTTATGATTTTTTTAAATGTTCTCCCATATACCGGTAATGTAGGACCACTGAAGGAAAAAATTATTTTCTCAGAAGCCTCAACTACTAGAGCAACGTAAAATAGCAATTCTAGTAGCCAAATGGGTCCTCTAAAATACCTATAGTAGCTCATATTGCCTAAATTGACTTTAGTATTTTTTATGATTTTTTTAAATGTTCTCCCATATACCGGTAATGTGGGACCACTGAGGGAAAAAATTATTTTCTCAAAAGCCTCAACTACTAGAGCAACGTAAAATAGCAATTCTAGTAGCCAAATGGGTCCTCTAAAATACCTATAGTAGCTCATATTGCCTAAATTGACTTTAGTATTTTGTATGATTTTTTTAAATGTTCTCCCATATACCGGTAATGTAGGACCACTGAAGGAAAAAATTATTTTCTCAAAAGCCTCAACTACTAGAGCAACGTAAAATAGCAATTCTAGTAGCCAAATGGGTCCTCTAAAATACCTATAGTAGCTCATATTGCCTAAATTGACTTTAGTATTTTTTATGATTTTTTTAAATGTTCTCCCATATACCGGTAATGTAGGACCACTGAAGGAAAAAATTATTTTCTCAAAAGCCTCAACTACTAGAGCAACGTAAAATAGCAATTCTAGTAGCCAAATGGGTCCTCTAAAATACCTATAGTAGCTCATATTGCCTAAATTGACTTTAGTATTTTTTATGATTTTTTTAAATGTTCTCCCATATACCGGTAATGTAGGACCACTGAAGGAAAAAATTATTTTCTCAAAAGCCTCAACTACTAGAGCAACGTAAAATAGCAATTCTAGTAGCCAAATGGGTCCTCTAAAATACCTATAGTAGCTCATATTGCCTAAATTGACTTTAGTATTTTTCATGATTTTTTTAAATGTTCTCCCATATACCGGTAATGTAGGACCACTGAAGGAAAAAATTATTTTCTCAAAAGCCTCAACTACTAGAGCAACGTAAAATAGCAATTCTAGTAGCCAAATGTGTCCTCTAAAATACCTATTGTAGCTCATATTGCCTAAATTGACTTTAGTATTTTTTATGATTTTTTAAATGTTCTCCCATATACCGGTAATGTAGGACCACTGAAGGAAAAAATTATTTTCTCAAAAGCCTCAACTACTAGAGCAACGTAAAATAGCAATTCTAGTAGCCAAATGGGTCCTCTAAAATACCTATAGTAGCTCATATTGCCTAAATTGACTTTAGTATTTTTTATGATTTTTTTAAACGTTCTCCCATATACCGGTAATGTAGGACCACTGAAGGAAAAAATTATTTTCTCAAAAGCCTCAACTACTAGAGCAACGTAAAATAGCAAATCTAGTAGCCAAATGGGTCCTCTAAAATACCTATAGTAGCTCATATTGCCTAAATTGACTTTAGTATTTTTTATGATATTTTTAAATGTTCTCCCATATACCGGTAATGTAGGACCACTGAAGGAAAAAAATATTTTCTCAGAAGCCTCAACTACTAGAGCAACGTAAAATAGCAATTCTAGTAGCCAAATGGGTCCTCTAAAATACCTATAGTAGCTCATATTGCCTAAATTGACTTTAGTATTTTTTATGATTTTTTTAAATGTTCTCCCATATACCGGTAATGTAGGACCACTGAAGGAAAAAATTATTTTCTCAAAAGCCTCAACTACTAGAGCAACGTAAAATAGCAATTCTAGTAGCCAAATGGGTCCTCTAAAATACCTATAGTAGCTCATATTGCCTAAATTGACTTTAGTATTTTTTATGATTTTTTTTAAATGTTCTCCCATATACCGGTAATGTAGGACCACTGAAGGAAAAAATTATTTTCTCAAAAGCCTCAACTACTAGAGCAACGTAAAATAGCAATTCTAGTAGCCAAATGGGTCCTCTAAAATACCTATAGTAGCTCATATTGCCTAAATTGACTTTAGTATTTTTTATGATTTTTTTTAAATATTCTCCCATGTGCCGGTAATGTAGGACCACTGAAGGAAAAAATTATTTTCTCAAAAGCCTCAACTACTAGAGCAACGTAAAATAGCAATTCTAGTAACCAAATGTGTCCTCTAAAATACCTATAGTAGCTCATATTGCCTAAATTGACTTTAGTATTTTTTATGATTTTTTTAAAATGTTCTTCCATATGCCGGTAATGTAGGACCACTGAAGGAAAAAATTATTTTCTCAAAAGCTTCAACTACTAGAGCAACGTAAAATAGCAATTCTAGTAGCCAAATAGGTCCTCTAAAATACCTATAGTAGCTCATATTGCCTAAATTGACTTTAGTATTTTTTATGATTTTTTAAATGTTCTCCCATATACCGGTAATGTAGGTCCACTGAAGGAAAAAATTATTTTCTCAAAAGCCTCAACTACTAGAGCAACGTAAAATAGCAATTCTAGTAGCCAAATGGGTCCTCTAAAATACCTATAGTAGCTCATATTGCCTAAATTGACTTTAGTATTTTTTATGATTTTTTTAAATGTTCTCCCATATACCGGTAATGTAGGACCACTGAAGGAAAAAATTATTTTCTCAAAAGCCTCAACTACTAGAGCAACGTAAAATAGCAATTCTAGTAGCCAAATGTGTCCTCTAAAATACCTATAGTAGCTCATATTGCCTAAATTGACTTTAGTATTTTTTATGATTTTTTTAAATGTTCTCCCATATACCGGTAATGTAGGACCACTGAAGGAAAAAATTATTTTCTCAAAAGCCTCAACTACTAGAGCAACGTAAAATAGCAATTCTAGTAGCCAAATGGGTCCTCTAAAATACCTATAGTAGCTCATATTGCCTAAATTGACTTTAGTATTTTTTATGATTTTTTTAAATGTTCTCCCATATACCGATAATGTAGGACCACTGAAGGAAAAAATTATTTTCTCAAAAGTCTCAACTACTAGAGCAACGTAAAATAGCAATTCTAGTAGCCAAATGGGTCCTCTAAAATACCTATAGTAGCTCATATTGCCTAAATTGACTTTAGTATTTTTTATGATATTTTTAAATGTTCTCCCATATACCGGTAATGTAGGACCACTGAAGGAAAAAATTATTTTCTCAAAAGCCTCAACTACTAGAGCAACGTAAAATAGCAATTCTAGTAGCCAAATAGGTCCTCTAAAATACCTATAGTAGCTCATATTGCCTAAATTGACTTTAGTATTTTTTATGATTTTTTTAAATGTTCTCCCATATACCGGTAATGTAGGACCACTGAAGGAAAAAATTATTTTCTCAAAAGCCTCAACTACTAGAGCAACGTAAAATAGC
Organism: Topomyia yanbarensis; assembly: GCF_030247195.1. Taxonomy (NCBI): domain Eukaryota; kingdom Metazoa; phylum Arthropoda; class Insecta; order Diptera; family Culicidae; genus Topomyia; species Topomyia yanbarensis. The sequence goes on from NC_080670.1 coordinate 118,104,480, forward strand.
AATTCTAGTAGCCAAAGGGGTCCTCTAAAATACTTATAGTAGCTCATATTGCCTAAATTGAATTCAGTATTTTTTATGATTTTTTTAAATGTTCTCCCATATACCGGTAATGTAGGACCACTGAAGGAAAAAATTATTTTCTCAAAAGCCTCAACTACTAGAGCAACGTAAAATAGCAATTCTAGTAGCCAAATGGGTCCTCTAAAATACTTATAGTAGCTCATATTGCCTAAATTGACTTTAGTATTTTTTATGATTTTTTTAAAAATATTCTCCCATGTGCCGGTAATGTAGAAGCACTGAAGGAAAAAATTATTTTCTCAAAAGCCTCAACTACTAGAGCAACGTAAAATAGCAATTCTAGTAACCAAATGTGTCCTCTAAAATACCTATAGTAGCTCATATTGCCTAAATTGATTTTAGTATTTTTTATGATTTTTTTAAATGTTCTCCCATATACCGGTAATGTAGGACCACTGAAGGAAAAAAATATTTTCTCAAAAGCCTCAACTACTAGAGCAACGTAAAATAGCAATTCTGGTAGCCAAATGGGTCCTCTAAAATACCTATAGTAGCTCATATTGCCTAAATTGACTTTAGTATTTTTTATGATTTTTTTAAATGTTCTCCCATATACCGGTAATGTAGGACCACTGAAGGAAAAAATTATTTTCTCAAAAGCCTCAACTACTAGAGCAACGTAAAATAGCAATTCTAGTAGGCAAATGGGTCCTCTAAAATACCTATAGTAGCTCATATTGCCTAAATTGACTTTAGCATTTTTTTATGATTTTTTAAATGCTTTCCCATATACCGGTAATGTAGGACCACTGAAGGAAAAAATTATTTTCTCAAAAGCCTCAACTACTAGAGCATCGTAAAATAGCAATTCTAGTAACCAATTGGGTCCTCCAAAATACCTATAGTAGCTCATGTTGTCTAAATTGACTTTAGTCTTTATGATTTTTTTTAAATTATCTTCGATATGCCGCTTCTTCTATTCGCACCCTGGTGTCGAATATCTGAACAACCAGCAACCAAAAAGCTTAACTCACCAACTAAATAGCACATCTATAAATAAATTAACGTTCCTCGAATTCTGTATAAATTCGAAATACTATTAGTGCACATATAACACATTGTAGATTTCAAAAGCAAAAACAGATTTCTATGAAGTAATAACGATTAAAACAATGTAATGTTGCAATGGGAGTAGCGTTCAGATGCTAATTTTTCTGTTTTGACCTATATTGGCCAATTTTATATAAAATTCTGGTTTAAACTGATTTTATATGGGCAATATTCGGAGCACAATAAAACGGCGATTCTAGCAGTCAATACTTACACAGTGATCCATGTTTCCTAAATTGAGTTTGGTTTTTTTAAATATTCTTCCATATGCTACCATAGTGTAATTAGCAAAAAGCTCACTTATCGCTTGTTTGCATTGCAATATAGAATGGAATCCACACCAGGAAATAATAATACAGTTGACATAAACAAGATCGCATCGTAATTTTCTGGCTGATCATTTTACATGATTTAACCTATAAAATTACGAGCTGCACTCAGTAAGCTTGTGATACATAGTACTTAGGTGAAGCATATGTATGCCATTTTTCGACCTAGTAACTCTATGTCGGTATGGCCCAATTAGTAAAGATGCGTGCTCAGTGAGCAAATGGTTGCTGATGGTTGTAGGTTCGAATCTCGGTATTTACATGTGCCTTTTTTATTTATGATTGATCATCATACAGAAGCAGCAAGCAAAACCAACCGGTTGAGTAAAGTAAAAGTAGTGTACCGCCACCGAGCCCCCACCAGGGTTTATACCACCACCATATTCACAGATTTTTCTGTAATGTCACAGATTTTGTCCTAATTTTTGATCACAGATTCTTTTTTACAGATGACAGATTTTTGGCATTTTGATGAAAATTTCACAGATTTTTGGAAATATTATTGTTTTACTGCTGAGCACGCACGCTTAGCATTCCATCAAATCAAAATGCAAACCATAAAAAAATATTTTAGCGCCGCCGGGTAATATTTTCCAAAGTTGGCTTTTTGTTACATCCGTTTCAATGGAAATTTACAGGTTTCGTTCAAATGGCGTCTGTAAGGCGGGTGTAATGTGTATTTTTTCGCGTTGTCATTTGTTTGAAATTCCACTTAGCACTACATTCGAATTTTTGTTTCGCTCGAACACATTTACAAAACCCTATCATTTTATTAAACTCGCAAAAAAAATCGGCAAATATAATTAGTTGTCCAGAGAGCGAACTATCGATTGATTGAAGAATTAACGTTTTTATTCGTCCATCTCATGCCAGATTAATTTTTAAACATTTAATCCAAAATGGTATTTCCGGCACATACGATAAGGTTATACAGTTTGAAAGAAACCTGTAAATTTCCGTTGAATCAAATATAATGAAATGTTACGACGAGTGATATGAATATTACACGACCATAGCGTCATTAGAAAAAAATCTCTACTGGCAATACCGGGTGGGATTCGAACCGACGACTATCAGTAATCATTTGCTCACTGAGCATGCCTCTTTGCTTACAAGGCCATACCAGCATATAGTTGCTTGGTTTACAAATGGCATACACACTAATAAAATATTAGCCCAGGGTACTCCAATGAGAACCAAATGAAGTGAGACCTTCAATTCCATAAAAAACATGTTTCAAGGGTTGTGGAAAACGCAAGCGCATATTTCTTCGGATTTTCTGACAGCAAACTTTTCTTTTACACATCTTGTAACGTTTTGTAACATAATGGCATTATTAGCACTAATTTCAACAATAAAATTTAATGAAATTGTTTACGTTTCAACCGCCCTTTGCCTCACCTATATACGGTTCAAAAATATAATTAACATCGACAGCTGTCTTATCACACAAAGAAATTCGAGGTGTAATGTTCCCATTGGTGTAATAATAAAGCTGTTATATGGGGAAATTTTAAGTCAATACGCATTAAACAATGGATGATTACGCTGGGATATAACAATGTATGATAGACTAGAACGGCCGCACTCCATGAAACATCGCGCTTAGCCGATCTGTCTTTTTAGATTAAAGGATTGGAAAAATTGGTTAAATAAGTTAAACTAATCAATCAAATTCTGTTTAAAAAAATGTTCCTGCGATAAAACTAAAATGGGAGGCTTATTACTACCGCTACAATACATAATTTCAAGCGCAAATAGCAAATACAAGTACAAGTAACACCAAAAACTTACTGGCAACCTTACAGCGGCATTTATGAAGCAGTTCTTGCGGCCTGTACGTTTCGGTGAATGTTTCAATAATTTTCTGGCTGATTATAGAAGTTACGAGCCACAATTTGCTGAGCTTGTGATAGATAGCACTCAGGTGTAGTTTATGTATGTCATCTATCGACTAAGCAACCATCTGTTAGTATGGCCCAGTAAGTAAAGAGACGTGCTCAGTGAGCGAGCAAATGGTTGCTCGATAGTCGGTTCGAATCTCGGTGTTTACCGGTTGTCATTTTTTTTCTAATCACACGCTATGGTCATGTAATGACGTGTTCAATGGCAGGTGTAAACCCCACCATTGTTTAGTAGATTTGAGTGCACTGTTTTATTGCACTTTCGAGCATAAGCGTTCAACTATCGAAAAGGTAATAATTTTCATATCGCACGTAATATTATGCCTTTTGTTACATCTGATGCAATGGAAATTTAAAGGCATCTTTCAAATTGTTTCGTTTGACATACTGGTTATCTTTTTTTTTGGATCGTCATATATTTTCAAGGGGGTTCAAATCTTGACAATGGAAGACCAAGAGTATAGAATTACCACATTTTGCGTGATGTATTAAGGGTATTTCACAAGTTCTACGCAACTTTTATAATTTCGTTGCTTACGAACGAAAGCAAAGACAATAATGTGAATTTTAACGCTTTTCAGCGATTGTAATTAACGAAATATGGCGGCACCCACCGTAATAGTGTGAACATAGGCACATCACCCGACAATCATTCAACTGATCCGATTGTATTGTGTGATAAATAACCAAAAAAATAAATTTTTATTAGAGTCTCTCCTCTTTTTTCGGGCTTGAGATCGACTACAGTAATTTTTATCCAAAATTTATAGCTTGCTATCTATGAGGTATGGAGTTCACAAAGTTTTGACCAAAGAAGCCATCATCCCTACAAATTTAAATTTATTTATGGTACGCGAGTTCCAAAATTCACAACTTAGTTTCACTTCAGGTGATGTTGGACCCTCAGTTGAATTTGAGCGATTTTCTCCTAAATATACGAGAAATATCCCAAACAACATTGACTATCAGTCAGTTTTCGATAAAGCCATTGTTTGTTCTCCAAAAGCAATTGAGAAGACACAAAGTCTCACTGATTTGAATTTAACAGATATGTCACTTAAAAAGAAGTCCTCAGAATGTAAAGATGATCGCGATAAAATTATCTTTTATTTAAATGAAGATTACGATAACGAACTAGCATCTATCCCTTTAAATGATAGAACTAATTTGGAAGTTGCACTTAGTTTCAATACTATAACGCCTCCTGGAGCAAAATTTAATTCAGAAGTTTATCGCGATAACAGACAGTTGAAATTTTATTTGAAAGATTTTCAAGACTCTGGAAATAAGTTCACGATTACAAGGAAGCAATTCAATGAAATGATTGATCCTGTAACGAAAAGGTTGATTGATTATAGATCAACTAATGCTGTCAGAAAAGTTGCTAACTTGGAGGAAAAGAAGTTAATTACCAGCTATCATGACATTATTAGAGATGTTGCACCTCCATGTCATATGTACGTTGTACTTAAAAAGGACAATGTTCCCGAAACGAAATCTAAGAGAACAGTTCTCATTTATACAGTTTGCAAGTTTATGCAATGCAAAAGATTTATACTGAAAGCTACTTTCTTGACCCATGGATCGCATGACATCACTTTTAATATCTTGCATGACATGGACAGTATTGAGCATCCTGATGGAATGTGTAATCAAGTACGAGGAAAAGACCGCGCTCGTATCAAAGAACGAATGATGCTCGAACGACCTAAGGAGCTAATTCGTTCTGAAATTGTTGGTGTAGGAGAAAGATCACATCAATTTTTGATTGACAAAGATCTGAAGCTCTGTACATCTGAAGAAGTAGTTAGAAAAGTTGGCTCTGAAATACGTAACGAACTTAGAAGAGACAGTGACCAATGGGTTGCACTAACCAAAATTTACTTAGAAAATGACATGTTAGGGTTCCTAGACTTTGGACCCTTTAACGCAGGCCTCATAAGTGATGCGCAAATTAAAATTATTATATATGCAACCGAACGTGGCAAAAGAGCGTTAGATTGCTATTTTGATGCCACAGGAGGAGCTTGGAAAAATCCACGAAATGATTTAAAAAATAAAACAGTCTACATGTATAGTTTGGTTACCAGAATCAAATGTCATGATGCAGACAAAAGTTTGATGACATTTCCAATCGCTGAAGTGTTCACAACAGATCATACTACTGGTAACATTCACATTTTCTTGTTAAAAATTGTACACCGCATAAGAATAAAGTCGAACAGAGAACTCCACACAATTATTCGATCGGTTACCTCTGATTTCGCAATGGCTGGAATAAATGCATTATGTCTGTCTTTCAACTCCATGAGCGTTGTCCAATATTTGCATGCCTGTGCTCAGTATATGGCCAATATGACTAAAGATTTAGAAAACGATATTAATATTGTTATAATACGCCTTTGCACATCACATGTAGCAAAAATTATTTATGCTCTTGTTGACACGTACATAACTGATTCAGCTGATCCAGATAGAATCAATCTACGCAGTCTTCTATCAGCTATACATGACATAAAAGATTGCAATGAAGTTTTCGCTCTTTTTTCACATTTGTGGAGATACTTGATTGCTGAAACAGTAGATGAAAAAAAAAATAAAATACGCATCCCTTGAGAGCTTCTTTAGAAACTGTACTGAAATAGTAGCTTCTGAAATTCATAGCGGCTTAGTTGAAGCTGGAATTAAAGCAGCATCTGAAATTGAAAATGAAAAGTCGAAGACAATATACTCACAAAGTCCATTCTACCAGAGAGGTTTTAACGAATTCAAAGCAATAATTGAAGAAAAATTTGAAAGCATGTTTGAGTTTAGCCGGAAACAACCAGCTACATATAAGTTCGTAACAACATATCTACGCCGATTTGTTACGTATCTTCCCATGTTGATTGCAACCCTCTGGTATGAAGAACATAGTGAGTTGAGCAATATAGATAATAAAACTGCGAACAGAGCAAATAACGGCGTAATTGAGGCCCACCACAAGAATGTTAAAGAAGATATAAGACTGTCCAAAGCGGTGGGAAAAGTTCCAATACATATAGATGATTATATCGAGTATATGTATATAAAGGAGATGGCACCTAAGATTATTTCAGCTCGACTAAAAATTCCCAAAAATCGATCAACGCGTAACGTTCGACCTTCAGAACACAAGCGTATTCGGTCCAATAGTAAACTTGAAACTCCAAAATCACAGCGAAGTGATGTTGGAGAAATGTACAATCAGACACCATCTCTCGCAAGTACAATATCGTCCTGGAATGACGACAAAATTACAAATATGCATATTTCAGATATCATAAAAACCAAAGAAACTTTCAAAAAGCGATCGCTTAAAAGTGAAATTGAAGGTTCCAAAAACAAATGAACACGATACAGACAGGATCTTTTTTCCGCAAAAGAAATGGAGTCATATTTCGAGACAAACAAGACACCAAAAAGAGTACCCGATCAACCAAACTTTGGTTTAGCTGGAATAAGCCCGATCGCTGTGTCAACGCCAGCTTGCCTATTTCGTAAACGAAATGAACTATCCCCCCGCCAATTGAAAAATGTATCTGATGATACCACCAAAACTCGATTGTCTACAATTGCTGAGGAAAGTAGCCAATACATTTCAAATATTGCTACATCCAAATCAGGTGGAATTGTTGAAAAATGTAATGATATTACTACAACGATACTCAAACCATTTGACTCGAAAATTAGACATGTTGAGTCAGTCTACGATAAAAGTACAATTCCTTTCGATCAGGCATTTGAAGGTTTCGACTCCACCACATTTAAAGGATTTGGTAGTATTTTAGAAAATAAGCTCATTTCTGATCCACTTTACTACACTAGAGATCGACCAAGAACCTGTGATGATTTATGGATTTTGTTAAAAAGCAGATATAAGCTTTTATATGGTGATTTAAAAACTCTTTGGGAAAATAACTGGAGCAGTTGGTTTTCCAATTATTTGATCGAATTTCTCCTTAAATTTTTCAGTATTCACTATGGTATTCCCACTAAGGTTGTATCGCATGTTCAAACCAGTTTATTATTCGCAATGGTTGACCATCTGGTACAAAAGCAGTGCAATAATATTTCAAATGAGGACATGAAAGACATCATTATTAAAAATTTGAACCATTCACTAGTTTTACTGCCACTGTTATATAATCATCATTTTTCAATTGCTATAATTGACACGGAAAAAAAGGTTTTCCACTATTTTGATTCTCAATTCAGGCATTCACCTCAATATATGTACAGCAAGTTGTTGAATACATTGGAAAAAGTCGAAAGACAGTTCACGAATGATCTATTATTACAGATAATCAGTATTTTCAAAACCCCAACAGTCGGGGAAATGAGAATAAACTGTCAAAATGATGGCAATCATTGTGGACCTTACGTGGTTAATAATGCTGAACTATATCTTCGGAACGAATTCCTTTATGATCAAGATTTTGATCCCATCAAATATAGAACATATTTGCTCAAAACTCTTATTGATCATTCTGATAACGTTGTAAACCTATGTCGTAAGTGTGGCGATAAAAGGGTCGAAGCTACTAACACTCAAGACTGGGTTGCTTGTGATACATGCACAAAATGGTATCATTCAACATGTGTAAATGACGATTGTACAGTAGATTGGGATTTTAGAAAATTCGTTTGCGAGATGTGTGCTACATTCAACTAAACAATAAAAGTTCCATTTGTGAGATTTAAGTTATATTCAGCTAAAAGATCTCACGTTCGAACAGAAAACGAATCAATATATCACATTATGTTGTGATAGCTAAACATGTTAGATTTAAATCTGCCTGCAGTAATTATTTTTGAATCATGATTAATTGTTGATAATATAATGCAATACTGCTTCCTTTGGGTTTTGTTTGTGAACTCCATACCTCATAGATAGCAAGCTATAAATTTTGGATAAAAATTACTGTAGTCGGTCTCAAGCCCGAAAAAAGAGGAGAGAGTCTAATAAAAATTTATTTTTTTGGTTATTTATCACACAATACAATAGGATCAGTTGAATGATTGTCGGGTGATGTGCCTATGTTCACACTATTACGGTGGGTGCCGCCATATTTCGTTAATTACAATCGCTGAAAAGCGTTAAAATTCACATTATTGTCTTTGCTTTCGTTCGTAAGCAACGAAATTATAAAAGTTGCGTAGAACTTGTGAAATACCCTTAATACATCACGCAAAATGTGGTAATTCTATACTCTTGGTCTTCCATTGTCAAGATTTGAACCCCCTTGAAAATATATGACGATCCAAAAAAAAAAGATAACCAGTATGTCAAACGAAACAATTTGAAAGATGCCTTTAAATTTCCATTGCATCAGATGTAACAAAAGGCATAATATTACGTGCGATATGAAAATTATTACCTTTTCGATAGTTGAACGCTTATGCTCGAAAGTGCAATAAAACAGTGCACTCAAATCTACTAAACAATGGTGGGGTTTACACCTGCCATTGAACACGTCATTACATGACCATAGCGTGTGATTAGAAAAAAAATGACAACCGGTAAACACCGAGATTCGAACCGACTATCGAGCAACCATTTGCTCGCTCACTGAGCACGTCTCTTTACTTACTGGGCCATACTAACAGATGGTTGCTTAGTCGATAGATGACATACATAAACTACACCTGAGTGCTATCTATCACAAGCTCAGCAAATTGTGGCTCGTAAGTTCTATAATCAGCCAGAAAATTATTGAAACATTCACCGAAGCGTACAGGCCGCAAGAACTGCTTCATAAATGCCGCTGTAAGGTTGCCAGTAAGTTTTTGGTGTTACTTGTACTTGTATTTGCTATTTGCGCTTGAAATTATGTATTGTAGCGGTAGTAATAAGCCTCCCATTTTAGTTTAATCGCAGGAACATTTTTTTAAACAAAATTTGATTGATTAGTTTAACTCATTTAACCAATTTTTCCAATCCTTTAATCTAAAAAGACAGATCGGCTAAGCGCGATGTTTCATGGAGTGGAGTCTATCATACATTGTTATATCCCAGCGTAATCATCCATTGTTTAATGCGTATTGACTTAAAATTTCCCCATATAACAGCTTTATTATTACACCAATGGGAACATTACACCTTGAATTTCTTTGTGTGATAAGACAGCTATCGATGTTAATTATATTTTTGAACCGTATATAGGTGAGGCAAAGGGCGGTTGAAACGTAAACTATTTCATTGAATTTTATTGTTGAAATTAGTGCTAATAATGCCATTATGTTACAAAACGTTACAAGATGTGTAAAAGAAAAGTTTGCTGTCAGAAAATCCGAAGAAATGTGCGCTTGCGTTTTCCACAACCCTTGAAACATGTTTTTTATGGAATTGAAGGTATCACTTCATTTGGTTCTCATTGGAGTACCCTGGGCTAATATTTTATTAGTGTGTATGCCATTTGTAAACCAAGCAACTATATGCTGGTATGGCCTTGTAAGCAAAGAGGCATGCTCAGTGAGCAAATGATTACTGATAGTCGTCGGTTCGAATCCCACCCGGTATTGCCAGTAGAGATTTTTTTTCTAATGACGCTATGGTCGTGTAATATTCATATCACTCGTCGTAACATTTCATTATATTTGATTCAACGTAAATTTACAGGTTTCTTTCAAACTGTATAACCTTATCGTATGTGCCGGAAATACCATTTTGGATTAAATATTTAAAAATTAATCTGGCATGTGATGGACGAATAAAAACGTTAATTCTTCAATCAATCGATAGTTCGCTCTCTGGACAACTAATTATATTTGTCGATTTTTTTTGCGAGTTTAATAAAATGATAGGGTTTTGTAAATGTGTTCGAGCGAAACAAAAATTCGAATGTAGTGCTACGTGGAATTTCAAACAAATGACAACGCGAAAAAATACACATTACACCCGCCTTACAGACGCCATTTGAACGAAACCTGTGAATTTCCATTGAAACGGATGTAACAAAAAGCCAACGTTGGAAAATATTACCCGGCGGCGCTAAAATATTTTTTTATGGTTTGCATTTTGATTTGATGGAATGCTAAGCGTGCGTGCTCAGCAGTGAAACAATAATATTTCCAAAAATCTGTGAAATTTTCATCAAAATGCCAAAAATCTGTCATCTGTAAAAAAGAATCTGTGATCAAAAATTAGGACAAAATCTGTGACATTACAGAAAAATCTGTGAATATGGTGGTGGTATAAACCCTGGTGGGGGCTCGGTGGCGGTACACTACTTTTACTTTACTACCAACCGGTTGGTTTTGCTTGCTGCTTCTGTATGATGATCAATCATAAATAAAAAAGGCACATGTAAATACCGAGATTCGAACCTACAACCATCAGCAACCATTTGCTCACTGAGCACGCATGTTTACTAATTGGGCCATACCGACATAGAGTTACTAGGTCGAAAAATGGCATACATATGCTTCACCTAAGTACTATGTATCACAAGCTTACTGAGTGCAGCTCGTAATTTTATAGGTTAAATCATGTAAAATGATCAGCCAGAAAATTACGATGCGATCTTGTTTATGTCAACTGTATTATTATTTCCTGGTGTGGATTCCATTCTATATTGCAATGCAAACAAGCGATAAGTGAGCTTTTTGCTAATTACACTATGGTAGCATATGGAAGAATATTTAAAAAAACCAAACTCAATTTAGGAAACATGGATCACTGTGTAAGTATTGTAAAGGGCCCATTTGACTGCTAGAATCGCCGTTTTATTGTGCTCCGAATATTGCCCATATAAAATCAGTTTAAAACAGAATTTTATATAAAATTGGCCAATATAGGTCAAAACAGAAAAATTAGCATCTGAACGCTACTCCCATTGCAACATTACATTGTTTTAATCGTTATTACTTCATAGAAATCTGTTTTTGCTTTTGAAATCTACAATGTGTTATATGTGCACTAATAGTATTTCGAATTTATACAGAATTCGAGGAGCGTTAATTTATTTATAGATGTGCTATTTGGTTGGTGAGTTAAGCTTTTTGGTTGCTGGTTGTTCAGATATTCGACACCAGGGTGCGAATAGAAGAAGCGGCATTTCGAAGATAATTTAAAAACATCATAAAGACTAAAGTCAATAGACCTTTCTCGTCAAAAAATTTTATATGCAGAACAGCTTCTGTTTTCATCGCTGGATCGATTCTGAATACTGTCACGTTAATTTGGTGTCGCTAACTATTGAAAAATTTAAAAATTCCTCGAACTGCCCATTTTACTATGTATTCCCCTGTCCTATTTTACCTTGATTCTCCATACTTTTACACCATTTGGATGAACTTCGAGTGGGGAATATGAAATAAAGTTACGGCGGGAAGCCTGTAACAAAGTTCCAGTAGCCTACCGCTCGCCGGCATCTATTTTAATCAGGCTATTCGGCGTTTCGTGTACTGGGTATGAACTCCAAGAGTTCATTCCAATTTGCTAAAAACATTGTTTTGACGTTGATGAACCCCAAAACAGTGTTGCAGAATATACCGATTTATCGATATTTAAACCGATTTTTAATTTCAATGCCAATAAAGCTACTAAAAATACCGATTTCTTTTCTCTTACCAAAAAATAACGATTTTCATATAAGATCAATTAATATGGGCCCTTTTAGAAAATGTCTTCACCTTTCCACATCAAATCATCCGGAAATTGATTCAGCAATCTGCCAGGTTACTATAAAAACTTCAAATGAAGTTCAACAACCGATTCTGAAATTGATTGAGCTCAGTAGGTTTCATTACATAACATTAGAATGATCTATAAATTAAAAACCAATAATTTGCAGTTGCAGGTAACTTTTGGTTAGCATACATCTTCACACCGATAAATACCTTATTTTTATTTAGAACTATACCGATATTAGATTTGTCCCAGTACCAGTAGAAAGTGGAAGTACTCCGGAGCAAACAAAGAGAAAATCGTTCCTATGTTCTCTTCTCTTTTTTCTTCTTCCGTTAGCAAACATGGAGTAAAAAGCAAGTATTTTTTGCTTCTGTTTGCTCCGGAGCAACTTCTGTGTACTAGAACAAACCTATTATACAAAACCATCTGACAACGCTGCTCTAAAGTGAAAAGTGCTCTTCAAACATCGATGACATCTTTTTTTTCCTGTTTTCTCTACCTACCTAAACATCAGCTGTCTCCCGTTTCCCGAGAGTTCGCCGACCAGTTTTGCTTTCAAACTGAAAAAAACTACAGTTTAACTTCACCAGGCACAATCATCAGAATGAGATGCAGGAAAATATTAACCCAGAATGGTTTTACCGTCCAGTGTGAGAAACATTTTACAAATGATAAAAAAGGTATTTGTGCGGATCTGCGAATTCGGTTTTTGTGGAATAATTCGACCAAGGGCTATGATGTATACTATAGCATCGGTGGAGAGTAAGTCCAATCATACAGCTTCATCCCACCCCGGGAGCAGATGAGCGCTAGCGAATGTTCTCAGCCACCTGGAGGAGGAGGTTCAGCGTGGAAGAAATGTTACCAGACTTCGCCGATCTGGTGTCTGAACTTTTTTTTTGATAATCTCAGAGATTGGGTGTGCAGATGGACGGTTGGAGTTCTGGGAGGGAACGACTGGTAACTTTAAGGTAAATTGTTTGGAGTCATTTGTTTTTATTACAACTATTGACGGACGTTTCATTGCAGGGTATATATGAAGCCGAAAACACCCACAACAATGGGGTAACTAACACATAGCTCGCCGGTGACAAAGTGATAGTCGCACGGTTGAGTGGAGGAATCGATTTTCTGAAACTGGAAACGTATACGCAAGGTTGTCAGATCGATTGGGGATTTACGTCTGCATAAGGGCGAAGTAAGTTCTATGTTTCAAGCAATTTTTTAAGCTCACCTAGGGCGCAGAACGGACAGATTTTACTTGTTCTTTTAAAACACTGTTCATTCTAAGTTATTTTATTTTCAGTCTGTAATGAGTATGTAATCAAGTGCCTTAATTCTTATTCTTTTTTAGCCCACGCACGTACCGGTTCGGCAGGAAGCATTAGTTAATTTCAGCAATCCGTCCACAGCGTTGCCAGCTCAACATCACGCATCCGACAAGGAGCTTCGATGTGTCCTGGAGTTTCACCAGCAGCGTCACCGGTGACATGTTTGGAAGTGGCGAGCGGTACAGTCATGACTGGCAGCCAGGGCCACACTTTTAAAGTATTCCGGCTAGATAGCCACCTATTGCAGTTCACCCTAAACGGCTATTGCGGTCCTATCACATGTATTTTCATAGACCAGTGGCAGGCGCATCTGGTTACCAGGATGGTGTGCTATGTGTGTGGGACTTGATACGGGGTATGTCAGCCAAATTTACGGTATGGCCTAAATCTACATAATTAAATTGATTGGTTATTTTTAGGTGCCTGTATGTGCAAAATTGAAGCGACAAAATTGACGACTCAATCGTCGCACTTGCCTGTTCCCCGAGTTACGCAATATCGCTTGGACTGGACGAACGAATACGGATCTGGGATAGATTTCAGGGTCGTATGGGACGACAATACTGGAGATGTAGCTCGGGAAGTCAGGCTTGACTGTTCCAATTCACAGCTAAATCCGAAGATTATGCTACCTGCCAGTGGTTCGGTAATTTGTGACTACGGAAATCGAATGAGAATCGTTCGTTTCCCACTTGTGGCGGCGGAAAAGTGGTTCGGTCCGGGGAATCGTAATCGGCCAGCTGTACAGCTGCAGCCTCCGAACGAAGCCATTGCTAGCACGAGTCTTTGATTTGGAAGGATAGTTGCTGAGGACCATTCTCACAATAGTATAAAAGTTCTAAGTTCTAACCTCAAAAACAGACAACAATAAAATGTATTTCTTTCAGAGTTGATAATATCCATTACATGATCAAATGCGCTGATGGGTATGAATATGCATGTGTACGGTTTGGTAACCAGTACAATTTACACCTTTCTATGCAGTGCACGGCCACCAATGATTCTTCCATAAATTTAGACATTGTGCCGAACAAGAGTAAATTCGCGTATATAAAATATATAGGAGGCCCTATTTTCACAGTCACGTCACTTAGTGACTAGAAGGAAATTTTCTTCTAGTCACTAGGTGACGTGACTGTGAGAATAGGGGCTTGGAGCATATCGCTGTCTGTGCACGGAACTGAACATGATTAAATTTTTGGCTCACGCGCATTTAAACGATCACTTAGCCTATGTGTCCGCATGTGACTGGTGGGGTAGCGTTGAGGGATTTTGTCGCCGCTCACGGTACATTTCTATTTCTTCTCACTAATGTGTAAGTACATTTGCTGCACCCGCTTCTAGTGAATACATTGGAGCAGATATCACAAATAGATCCGAAAAAGTTATTTCTTCGGGAGAAACGCTTCTCACATATCTCGAATTCCCGAAGTCCTGGTGAAATTATGGTTGATATAACAAATTCTGCCTGTTTCCCAGCATTCTGCTTGATATATTCCTGTCTATGATAGGCTACTAGTATATTCCGTCTGAAAATATCTAAATCGTTAGCAAAGAAACACTTGACATTAGTGACGATAGTCACCCGTATGAACGTTTGCAGATAGGCTAAAATGTTGTAGATAAAAGCTTTGTCGCATACGGTGCATTTGCATGGAGCAATTTAAAAAAAAAGTTCTTGAAAAATGCTTTACCCTCTACATCACATCCCTATCTTTGAATTGAACAGTCTGATTCCGTCAGCAGCGCCGCGTTGATGAATTAGTGGATTTTTTATAATTCCATGGATGAAATATACAGACTAGCAAAATTAGATTATAAGCTATACGGTTACGTTACAATGTCTTAGTTAATATCTTCCGCTAGAGATGGGCGAAACAGTTCACTTCGAAGAACCATTCCCGACTGAACAGTTCTGTAAAAAGAACTAGTTCAGATGAACCGTTCTTCCGTTCAGCTGATAATTTACTTGCATCTAGCGAATGTCTCTCAAAACATTCGATTCTTGGAGAGGAACCAAACAGATGCTTCCCAAACTATTATACCCCTGTATGCTTAACAAGTTCATCAAGGGTAGCGATTTCTTCATGATGTATAACTAGAGAAATAGAGAATGTGATGAATCGTTCTTCGCCGGTTCCATTCTGGGAGAGCACAGAGAGCGGTTTGTGGGACGGCAAGTCGGTTCATTTTCATTCGTTCGCCTAAAAATCGGTCCGAGAAATTCGCCAAACGGCTTTAGGTCAGGTTCAGTTCATTCGCTTTGAAGAGAATTGAGAACTACCGTTCTTTTAAAAAGAACTTCCGTTCGCTCATTCTCTTCGAAGAACCAGTTCACTTGAACCGTTCGCGAACGAATGGCCCATCTCTATCTTCCGCTACCCGACATTGTGAGGATTTGGTGTGATTATTTGTTGAAAGGAAGATTCCTTCACCGGATTAATAGTCAAACCAACAGATTTCTGTGGGATTATAATGAAATTAATAAAAAATTACATAAAATTTAAAACTTTTTCTTGGTTTCATCTTGTTTCATTAATTTGCGCCGTTGAAGCAGTTTGGTAAAACGTTCCTTATCAAACTCGTGCTTATCGCATAGCGCGAATTTCAAAATGTCGAATCTTTAACACTATAGCCAGAGCATGTAGTTCAGCATGTTAAGTTTGTCGCCGTGTGACGTAAGCTAAACCTCGAGTCTTAAGTTATTTTTCAAAGATTTACAATCTGGTACCAAATTCGATTATGATACCGGTGGGAATACCGTGTTGGAATCGTAATTCGATACTAGGGCGCAACTACCAAACCGTGGAATCTCAATCAGAATGCGATCCAACACTTTCCGGAACGGATCCGTTGGATAATTTTTGCTGGATCTCAGGGTGTGCTTCCTCGATGTAATCGGCTCAACTGATTCGTAAAGTGTTACATTACCCTTACTGGGCACCTGCAATGATGGCACCTAACCCACTAGGTTTACGTCGAAATATGTATAACTCGAATTTTCCACTCGCGTAAATATAGATGGTGCGATGGAATGTTTTCTTGGGGGGCATTACCGCATCGAGTTAGTTTTACAGATTTAAATAATTTTTTCAAGACCTTATAACAGTAATGGGACAATGCAAGATTGACAGTTTAGCGAGCTTGTTTACATGGTCTTAGAATATAAAAGCAATTCGAACCAAGCTTCGTTCTGGGTGAAATCAAAAATTTTCTAAGTCCATGTAAACAAACTCTCTGAACTGTCAGAAATGTGAGGTTATACATTTTCATGCAATGTTCTATAGCAAACTGTCAAAGATACACTCTCGAGTTCATTTGTGACGTCACCGTAAAGTAATGAACTTAGTATCGTGATTCACCACTTCATTTGCAGTGTTGCCGATAAAGCAAACTGAAATATGCAAAACAGTGCTGCCGAAACAAGTATTTCGAGTCTCACCATTCTTGATTTGGTGAAAATATTACTCAACATTCTTGCAATTTTCAATTTTCAAAAAATCATTAAAAAATCAGGGAATGTCACAAAAATCTCATTTTACCGTGAATGGTCTTAAAAATGTGATATCTTTGGATCAAAAATAAGAAAAACAGGGGTTAGGTCGGACAAGAAAGGTCTATTTAGGCAATATGAGCTACAATATGTATTTTAGAGGACACATTTGGCTACTAGAATTGCTATTTTACGTTGCTCTAGTAGTTGAGGCTTTTGAGAAAATATTTTTTTCCTTCAGTGGTCCTACATTACCGGTATATGGGAGAACATTTAAAAAAATCATAAAAAATACTAAAGTCAAATTAGGCAATATGAGCTACTATGTGTATTTTAGAGGACACATTTGGCTACTAGAATTGCTATTTTACGTTGCTCTAGTAGTTGAGACTTTTGAGAAAATAATTTTTTCCTTCAGTGGTCCTACATTACCGGCACATGGGAGAATATTTTAAAAAAATTATAAAAAATACTAATGTCAATTTAGGCAATATGAGCTACTATAAACATTTTAGGGGACCCATTTGGCTACTAGAATTGCTATTTTACGTTGCTCTAGTAGTTGAGGCTTTTGAGAAAATAATTTTTTCCTTCAGTGGTCCTACATTACCGGTATATGGGAGAACATTTAAAAAAAATCATAAAAAATACTAAAGTCAATTTAGGCAATATGAGCTACTATAGGTATTTTAGAGGACCCATTTGGCTACTAGAATTGCTATTTTACGTTGCTCTAGTGTTTGAGGCTTTTGAGAAAATAATTTTTTCCTTCAGTGCTCCTACATTACCGGTATATGGGAGAATATTTAAAAAAATCATAAAAAATACTAAAGTCAATTTAGGCAATATGAGCTACAATAGGTATTTTAGGGGACCCATTTGGCTACTAGAATTGCTATTTTACGTTGCTCTAGTAGTTGAGGCTTTTGAGAAAATAATTTTTTCCTTCAGTGCTCCTACATTACCGGCACATGGGAGAATATTTTAAAAAAATCATAAAAAATACTAAAGTCAATTTAGACAATATGAGCTACTATAGGTATTTTAGAGGACCCATTTGGCTACTAGAATTGCTATTTTACGTTGCTCTAGTAGTTGAGGCTTTTGAGAAAATAATTTTTTCCTTCAGTGGTCCTACATTACCGGTATATGGGAGAACATTTAAAAAAATCATAAAAAATACTAAAGTCAAATTAGGCAATATGAGCTACTATATGTATTTTAGAGGACCCATTTGGCTACTAGAATTGCTATTTTACGTTGCTCTAGTAGTTGAGGCTTTTGAGAAAATAATTTTTTCCTTCAGTGGTCCTACATTACCGGTATATGGGAGAACATTTTAAAAAAAATCATAAAAAATACTAAAGTCAATTTAGGCAATATGAGCTACTATAGGTATTTTAGAGGACACATTTGGTTACTAGAATTGCTATTTTACGTTGCTCTAGTAGTTGAGGCTTTTGAGAAAATAATTTTTTCCTTCAGTGGTCCTACATTACCAGCACATGGGAGAATATTTTAAAAAAATCATAAAAAATACTAAAGTCAATTTAGGCCATATCAGCTACTATAGGTATTTTAGAGGACACATTTGGCTACTAGAATTGCTATTTTACGTTGCTCTAGTAGTTGAGGCTTTTGAGAAAATAACTTTTTCCTTCAGTGCTCCTACATTACCGGCACATGGGAGAATATTTTAAAAAAATCATAAAAATACTAAAATCAATTTAGGCAATATGAGCTACTATAGGTATTTTAGAGGACCCATTTGGCTACCAGAATTGCTATTTTACGTTGCTCTAGTAGTTGAGGCTTTTGAGAAAATAATTTTTTCCTTCAGTGCTCCTACATTACCGGCACATGGGTGAATATTTTAAAAAAATCATAAAAAATACTAAAGTCATTTTAGGCAATATGAGCTAGAGATGGGCCATTCGTTCGCGAACGGTTCAAGTGAACTGGTTCTTCGAAGAGAATGAGCGAACGGAAGTTCTTTTTAAAAGAACGGTAGTTCTCAATTCTCTTCAAAGCGAATGAACTGAACCTGACCTAAAGCCGTTTGGCGAATTTCTCGGACCGATTTTTAGGCGAACGAATGAAAATGAACCGACTTGCCGTCCCACAAACCGCTCTCTGTGCTCTCCCAGAATGGAACCGGCGAAGAACGATTCATCACATTCTCTATTTCTCTAGTTATACATCATGAAGAAATCGCTACCCTTGATGAACTTGTTAAGCATACAGGGGTATAATAGTTTGGGAAGCATCTGTTTGGTTCCTCTCCAAGAATCGAATGTTTTGAGAGACATTCGCTAGATGCAAGTAAATTATCAGCTGAACGGAAGAACGGTTCATCTGAACTAGTTCTTTTTACAGAACTGTTCAGTCGGGAATGGTTCTTCGAAGTGAACTGTTTCGCCCATCTCTAATATGAGCTACTGTAGGTATTTTAGAGGACACATTTGGCTACTAAAATTGCTATTTTACGTTGCTCTAGTATGTGAGGCTTTTGAGAAAATAATTTTTTCCTTCAGTGGTCCTACATTACCGGTATATGGGAGAACATTTAAAAATATCATAAAAAAATACTAAAGTCAATTTAGGCAATATGAGCTACTATATGTATTTTAGAGGACCCATTTGGCTACTAGAATTGCTATTTTACGTTGCTCTAGTAGTTGAGGCTTTTGAGAAAATAATTTTTTCCTTCAGTGGTCCTACATTACCGGTATATGGGAGAACATTTAAAAAAATCATAAAAAATACTAAAGTCAATTTAGGCAATATGAGCTACTATAGGTATTTTAGAGGACCCATTTGGCTACTAGAATTGCTATTCTACGTTGCTCTAGTAGTTGAGGCTTTTGAGAAAATAATTTTTTTCTTCAGTGCTCCTACATTACCAGTATATGGGAGAACACTTAAAAAAAATCATAAAAAATACTAAAGTCAATTTAGGCAATATGAGCTATTATAGGTATTTTAGAGGACCCATTTGGCTACTAGAATTGCTATTTTACGTTGCTCTAGTAGTTGAGGCTTTTGAGAAAATAATTTTTTCCTTCAGTGCTCCTACATTACCGGCACATGGGAGAATATTTTTAAAAAATCATAAAAAATACTAAAGTCAATTTAGGCAATATGAGCTACTATAGGTATTTTAGAGGACCCATTTGGCTACTAGAATTGCTATTTTACGTTGCTCTAGTAGTTGAGGCTTTTGAGAAAATAATTTTTTCCTTCAGTGCTCCTACATTACCGGCACATGGGAGAATATTTTAAAAAAATCATAAAAAAATACTAAAGTCAATTTAGGCAATATGAGCTACTATAGGTATTTTAAAGGACACATTTGGCTACTAGAATTGCTATTTTAGGTTACTCTAGTAGTTGAGGCTTTTGAGAAAATAACTTTTTCCTTCAGTGCTCCTACATTACCGGCACATGGGAGAATATTTAAAAAAATCATAAAAATACTGAAGTCAATTTAGGCAATATGAGCTACTATAGGTATTTTAGAGGACACATTTGGTTACTAGAATTGCTATTTTACGTTGCTCTAGTAGTTGAGGCTTTTGAGAAAATATTTTTTTCCTTCAGTGGTCCTACATTACCGGCACATGGGTGAATATTTTAAAAAAATCATAAAAAATACTAAAGTCAATTTAGGCAATATGAGCTACTATAGGTATTTTAGAGGACCCATTTGGATACTAGAATTGTTATTTTACGTTGCTCTAGTAGTTGAGGCTTTTGAGAAAATAATTTTTTCCTTCAGTGCTCCTACATTACCGGCACATGGGTGAACATTTTAAAAAAATCATAAAAAATACTAAAGTCAATTTAGGCAATATGAGCTACTATAGGTATTTTAGAGGACACATTTGGTTACTAGAATTGCTATTTTACGTTACTCTAGTAGTTGAGGTTTTTGAGAAAATAATTTTTTCCTTCAGTGCTTCTACATTACCGGCACATGGGAGAATATTTTAAAAAAATCATAAAAAATACTAAAGTCAATTTAGGCAATATGAGCTACTATAGGTATTTTAGAGGACCCATTTGGCTACTAGAATTGCTATTTTACGTTGCTCTAGTAGTTGAGGCTTTTGAGAAAATAATTTTTTCCTTCAGTACTTCTACATTACCGGCACATGGGAGAATATTTTAAAAAAATCATAAAAAATACTAAAGTCAATTTAGGCAATATGAGCTACTATAGGTATTTTAGAGGACACATTTGGTTACTAGAATTGCTATTTTACGTTGCTCTAGTAGTTGAGGCTTTTGAGAAAATAATTTTTTCCTTCAGTGCTCCTACATTACCGGCACATGGGTGAATATTTTAAAAAAATCATAAAAAATACTAAAGTCAATTTAGGCAATATGAGCTACTATAAGTATTTTAGAGGACCCATTTGGCTACTAGAATTGCTATTTTACGTTGCTGTAGTAGTTCAGGCTTTTGAGAAAATAATTTTTTCCTTCAGTGCTCCTACATTACCGGCACATGGGAGAATATTTTAAAAAAATCATAAAAAATACTAATGTCAATTTAGGCAATATGAGCTACTATAGGTATTTTAGAGGACACATTTGGTTACTAGAATTGCTATTTTACGTTGCTCTAGTAGTTGAGGCTTTTGAGAAAATATTTTTTTCCTTCAGTGCTCCTACATTACCGGCACATGGGTGAATATTTTAAAAAAATCATAAAAAATACTAAAGTCAATTTAGGCAATATGAGCTACTATAGGTATTTTAGAGGACCCATTTGGCTACTAGAATTGCTATTTTACGTTGCTCTAGTAGTTGAGGCTTTTGAGAAAATAATTTTTTCCTTCAGTGCTCCTACATTACCGGCACATGGGAGAATATTTTAAAAAAATCATAAAAAATACTAAAGTCAATTTAGGCAATATGAGCTACTATAGGTATTTTAGAGGACACATTTGGTTACTAGAATTGCTATTTTACGTTGCTCTAGTAGTTGAGGCTTTTGAGAAAATAATTTTTTCCTTCAGTGGTCCTATATTACCGGCACATGGGTGAATATTTTAAAAAAATCATAAAAAATACTAAAGTCAATTTAGGCAATATGAGCTACTATAGGTATTTTAGAGGACACATTTGGTTACTAGAATTGCTATTTTACGTTGCTCTAGTATGTGAGGCTTTTGAGAAAATATTTTTTTCCTTCAGTGGTCCTACATTACCGGTATATGGGAGAACATTTAAAAAAAATCATAAAAAATACTAATGTCAATTTAGGCAATATGAGCTACTATAGGTATTTTAGAGGACCCATTTGGCTACTAGAATTGCTATTTTACGTTGCTCTAGTAGTTGAGGCTTTTGAGAAAATAATTTTTTCCTTGAGTGCTCCTACATTACCGGCACATGGGAGAATATTTTAAAAAAATCATAAAAAATACTAAAGTCAATTTAGGCAATATGAGCTACTATAGGTATTTTAGAGGACTCATTTGGCTACTAGAATTGCTATTTTACGTTGCTCTAGTAGTTGAGGCTTTTGAGAAAATAATTTTTTCCTTCAGTGCTCCTACATTACCGGCACATGGGAGAATATTTTAAAAAAATCATAAAAAATACTAATGTCAATTTAGGCAATATGAGCTACTATAGGTATTTTAGAGGACCCATTTGGCTACTAGAATTGCTATTTTATGTTGCTTTAGTAGTTGAGGCTTTTGAGAAAATATTTTTTTCCTTCAGTGCTCCTACATTACCGGCACATGGGTGAATATTTTAAAAAAATCATAAAAAATACTAAAGTCAATTTAGGCAATATGAGCTACTATAGGTATTTTAGAGGACACATTTGGTTACTAGAATTGCTATTTTACGTTGCTCTAGTATGTGAGGCTTTTGAGAAAATATTTTTTTCCTTCAGTGGTCCTACATTACCGGTATATGGGAGAACATTTAAAAAAAATCATAAAAAATACTAATGTCAATTTAGGCAATATGAGCTACTATAGGTATTTTAGAGGACCCATTTGGCTACTAGAATTGCTATTTTACGTTGCTCTAGTAGTTGAGGCTTTTGAGAAAATAATTTTTTCCTTCAGTGGTCCTACATTACCGGCACATGGGAGAATATTTTAAAAAAATCATAAAAAATACTAAAGTCAATTAGGCAATATGAGCTACTATAGGTATTTTAGAAGACACATTTGGCTACTAGAATTGCTATTTTACGTTGCTCTAGTAGTTGAGGCTTTTGAGAAAATAACTTTTTCCTTCAGTGCTCCTACATTACCGGCACATGGGAGAATATTTTAAAAAAATCATAAAAATACTAAAGTCAATTTAGGCAATATGAGCTACTATAGGTATTTTAGAGGACACATTTGGCTACTAGAATTGCTATTTTACGTTGCTCTAGTAGTTGAGGCTTTTGAGAAAATATTTTTTTCCTTCAGTGGTCCTACATTACCGGCGCATGGGAGAATATTTTTAAAAAATCATAAAAAATACTAAAGTCAATTTAGGCAATATGAGCTACTATAGGTATTTTAGAGGACACATTTGGCTACTAGAATTGCTATTTTACGTTGCTCTAGTAGTTGAGCCTTTTGATAAAATAATTTTTTCCTTCAGTGGTCCTACATTACCGGTATATGGGAGAACATTTAAAAAAATCATAAAAAGTACTAAAGTCAATTTAGGCAATATGAGCTACTATAGGTATTTTAGAGGACACATTTGGTTACTAGAATTGCTATTTTACGTTACTCTAGTAGTTGAGGTTTTTGAGAAAATAATTTTTTCCTTCAGTTCTTCTACATTACCGGCACATGGGAGAATATTTTAAAAAAATCATAAAAAATACTAAAGTCAATTTAGGCAATATGAGCTACTATAGGTATTTTAGACGACACATTTGGTTACTAGAATTGCTATTTTACGTTGCTCTAGTATGTGAGGCTTTTGAGAAAATATTTTTTTCCTTCAGTGGTCCTACATTACCGGTATATGGGAGAACATTTAAAAAAAATCATAAAAAATACTAATGTCAATTTAGGCAATATGAGCTACTATAGGTATTTTAGAGGACCCATTTGGCTACTAGAATTGCTATTTTACGTTGCTCTAGTAGTTGAGGCTTTTGAGAAAATAATTTTTTCCTTCAGTGCTCCTACATTACCGGCACATGGGAGAATATTTTAAAAAAATCATAAAAAATACTAAAGTCAATTTAGGCAATATGAGCTACTATAGGTATTTTAGAGGACTCATTTGGCTACTAGAATTGCTATTTTACGTTGCTCTAGTAGTTGAGGCTTTTGAGAAAATAATTTTTTCCTTCAGTGCTCCTACATTACCGGCACATGGGAGAATATTTTAAAAAAATCATAAAAAATACTAAAGTCAATTTAGGCAATATGAGCTACTATAGGTATTTTAGAGGACCCATTTGGCTACTAGAATTGCTATTTTATGTTGCTTTAGTAGTTGAGGCTTTTGAGAAAATATTTTTTTCCTTCAGTGCTCCTACATTACCAGCACATGGGTGAATATTTTAAAAAAATCATAAAAAATACTAAAGTCAATTTAGGCAATATGAGCTACTATAGGTATTTTAGAGGACACATTTGGTTACTAGAATTGCTATTTTACGTTGCTCTAGTATGTGAGGCTTTTGAGAAAATATTTTTTTCCTTCAGTGGTCCTACATTACCGGTATATGGGAGAACATTTAAAAAAAATCATAAAAAATACTAATGTCAATTTAGGCAATATGAGCTACTATAGGTATTTTAGAGGACCCATTTGGCTACTAGAATTGCTATTTTACGTTGCTCTAGTAGTTGAGGCTTTTGAGAAAATAATTTTTTCCTTCAGTGGTCCTACATTACCGGCACATGGGAGAATATTTTAAAAAAATCATAAAAAATACTAAAGTCAATTTAGGCAATATGAGCTACTATAGGTATTTTAGAAGACACATTTGGCTACTAGAATTGCTATTTTACGTTGCTCTAGTAGTTGAGGCTTTTGAGAAAATAACTTTTTCCTTCAGTGCTTCTACATTACCGGCACATGGGAGAATATTTTAAAAAAATCATAAAAATACTAAAGTCAATTTAGGCAATATGAGCTACTATAGGTATTTTAGAGGACACATTTGGCTACTAGAATTGTTATTTTACGTTGCTCTAGTAGTTGAGGCTTTTGAGAAAATATTTTTTTCCTTCAGTGGTCCTACATTACCGGCGCATGGGAGAATATTTTTAAAAAATCATAAAAAATACTAAAGTCAATTTAGGCAATATGAGCTACTATAGGTATTTTAGAGGACACATTTGGCTACTAGAATTGCTATTTTACGTTGCTCTAGTAGTTGAGGCTTTTGAGAAAATAATTTTTTCCTTCAGTGGTCCTACATTACCGGTATATGGGAGAACATTTAAAAAAATCATAAAAAGTACTAAAGTCAATTTAGGCAATATGAGCTACTATAGGTATTTTAGAGGACACATTTGGTTACTAGAATTGCTATTTTACGTTACTCTAGTAGTTGAGGTTTTTGAGAAAATAATTTTTTCCTTCAGTTCTTCTACATTACCGGCACATGGGAGAATATTTTAAAAAAATCATAAAAAATACTAAAGTCAATTTAGGCAATATGAGCTGCTATAGGTATTTTAGAGGACCCATTTGGCTACTAGAATTGCTATTTTGCGTTGCTTTAGTAGTTGAGGCTTTTGAGAAAATAATTTTTTCCTTCAGTGCTCCTACATTACCGGCACATGGGAGAATATTTTAAAAAAATTATAAAAAATACTAAAGTCAATTTAGGCAATATGAGCTACTATAGGTATTTTAGAGGACACATTTGGTTACTAGAATTGCTATTTTACGTTGCTCTAGTAGTTGAGGCTTTTGAGAAAATAATTTTTTCCTTCAGTGCTCCTACATTACCGGCACATGGGTGAATATTTTAAAAAAATCATAAAAAATACTAAAGTCAATTTAGGCAATATGAGCTACTATAGGTATTTTAGAGGACACATTTGGCTACTAGAATTGCTATTTTACGTTGCTCTAGTATGTGAGGCTTTTGAGAAAATAATTTTTTCCTTCAGTGGTCCTACATTACCGGTATATGGGAGAACATTTAAAAAAAATCATAAAAAATACTAAAGTCAATTTAGGCAATATGAGCTACTATAGGTATTTTAGAGGACACATTTGGTTACTAGAATTGCTATTTTACGTTGCTCTAGTAGTTGAGGCTTTTGAGAAAATAATTTTTTCCTTCAGTGCTCCTACATTTCCGGCACATGGGTGAATATTTTAAAAAAATCATAAAAAATACTAAAGTCAATTTAGGCAATATGAGCTACTATAGGTATTTTAGAGGACCCATTTGGCTACTAGAATTGCTATTTTACGTTGCTCTAGTAGTTGAGGCTTTTGAGAAAATAATTTTTTCCTTCAGTGCTCCTACATTACCAGTATATGGGAGAACACTTAAAAAAAATCATAAAAAATACTAAAGTCAATTTAGGCAATATGAGCTATTATAGGTATATTAGAGGACCCATTTGGCTACTAGAATTGCTATTTTACGTTGCTCTAGTAGTTGAGGCTTTTGAGAAAATAATTTTTTCCTTTAGTGCTCCTACATTACCGGCACATGGGAGAATATTTTAAAAAAATCATAAAAAATACTAAAGTCAATTTAGGCAATATGAGCTACTATAGGTATTTTAGAGGACTCATTTGGCTACTAGAATTGCTATTTTACGTTGCTCTAGTAGTTGAGGCTTTTGAGAAAATAATTTTTTCCTTCAGTGCTCCTACATTACCGGCACATGGGAGAATATTTTAAAAAAATCATAAAAAATACTAAGGTCAATTTAGGCAATATGAGCTACTACAGGTATTTTAGAGGACACATTTGGTTACTAGAATTGCTATTTTACGTTGCTCTAGTATGTGAGGCTTTTGAGAAAATATTTTTTTCCTTCAGTGGTCCTACATTACCGGTATATGGGAGAACATTTAAAAAAAATCATAAAAAATACTAAAGTCAATTTAGGCAATATGAGCTACTATAGGTATTTTAGAGGACACATTTAGTTACTAGAATTGCTATTTTACGTTGCTGTAGTAGTTGAGGCTTTTGAGAAAATAATTTTTTCCTTCAGTGGTCCTACATTACCGGCACATGGGTGAATATTTTAAAAAAATCATAAAAAATACTAAGGTCAATTTAGGCAATATGAGCTACTACAGGTATTTTAGAGGACACATTTGGTTACTAGAACTGCTATTTTACGTTGCTCTAGTAGTTGAGGCTTTTGAGAAAATATTTTTTTCCTTCAGTGCTCCTACATTACCGGCACATGGGTGAATATTTTAAAAAAATCATAAAAAATACTAAAGTCAATTTAGGCAATATGAGCTACTATAGGTATTTTAGAGGACCCATTTGGCTACTAGAATTGCTATTTTACGTTGCTCTAGTAGTTGAGGCTTTTGAGAAAATAATTTTTTCCTTCAGTGCTTCTACATTACCGGCACACGGGAGAATATTTTAAAAAAATCATAAAAAATACTAAAGTCAATTTAGGCAATATGAGCTACTATAGGTATTTTAGAGGACACATTTGGTTACTAGAATTGCTATTTTACGTTGCTCTAGTAGTTGAGGCTTTTGAGAAAATAATTTTTTCCTTCAGTGCTCCTACATTACCGGCACATGGGTGAATATTTTAAAAAAATCATAAAAAATACTAAAGTCAATTTAGGCAATATGAGCTACTATAGGTATTTTAGAGGACACATTTGGTTACTAGAATTGCTATTTTACGTTGCTCTAGTATGTGAGGCTTTTGAGAAAATATTTTTTTCCTTCAGTGGTCCTACATTACCGGTATATGGGAGAACATTTAAAAAAAATCATAAAAAATACTAAAGTCAATTTAGGCAATATGAGCTACTATAGGTATTTTAAAGGACACATTTGGCTACTAGAATTGCTATTTTACGTTGCTGTAGTAGTTGAGGCTTTTGAGAAAATAATTTTTTCCTTCAGTGCTCCTACATTACCGGCACATGGGAGAATATTTTAAAAAAATCATAAAAAATACTAAAGTCAATTTAGGCAATATGAGCTACTATAGGTATTTTAGAGGACCCATTTGGCTACTAGAATTGCTATTTTACGTTGCTCTAGTAGTTGAGGCTTTTGAGAAAATAATTTTTTCCTTCAGTGCTCCTACATTACCGGCACATGGGAGAATATTTTAAAAAATCATAAAAATACTAAAGTCAATTTAGGCAATATGAGCTACTATAGGTATTTTAGAGGACACATTTGGTTACTAGAATTGCTATTTTACGTTGCTCTAGTAGTTGAGGCTTTTGAGAAAATATTTTTTTCCTTCAGTGCTCCTACATTACCGGCACATGGGTGAATATTTTAAAAAAATCATAAAAAATACTAAAGTCAATTTAGGCAATATGAGCTACTATAGGTATTTTAGAGGACCCATTTGGCTACTAGAATTGCTATTTTACGTTGCTCTAGTAGTTGAGGCTTTTGAGAAAATAATTTTTTCCTTCAGTGCTCCTACATTACCGGCACATGGGAGAATATTTTAAAAAAATCATAAAAAATACTAAAGTCAATTTAGGCAATATGAGCTACTATAGGTATTTTAGAGGACACATTTGGTTACTAGAATTGCTATTTTACGTTGCTCTATTAGTTGAGGCTTTTGAGAAAATAATTTTTTCCTTCAGTGGTCCTACATTACCGGCACATGGGTGAATATTTTAAAAAAATCATAAAAAATACTATAGTCAATTTAGGCAATATGAGCTACTATAGGTATTTTAGAGGACACATTTGGTTACTAGAATTGCTATTTTACGTTGCTCTAGTATGTGAGGCTTTTGAGAAAATATTTTTTTCCTTCAGTGGTCCTACATTACCGGTATATGGGAGAACATTTAAAAAAAATCATAAAAAATACTAATGTCAATTTAGGCAATATGAGCTACTATAGGTATTTTAGAGGACCCATTTGGCTACTAGAATTGCTATTTTACGTTGCTCTAGTAGTTGAGGCTTTTGAGAAAATAATTTTTTCCTTGAGTGCTCCTACATTACCGGCACATGGGAGAATATTTTAAAAAAATCATAAAAAATACTAAAGTCAATTTAGGCAATATGAGCTACTATAGGTATTTTAGAGGACTCATTTGGCTACTAGAATTGCTATTTTACGTTGCTCTAGTAGTTGAGGCTTTTGAGAAAATAATTTTTTCCTTCAGTGCTCCTACATTACCGGCACATGGGAAAATATTTTAAAAAAATCATAAAAAATACTAAAGTCAATTTAGGCAATATGAGCTACTATAGGTATTTTAGAGGACCCATTTGGCTACTAGAATTGCTATTTTACGTTGCTCTAGTAGTTGAGGCTTTTGAGAAAATAATTTTTTCCTTCAGTGCTCCTACATTACCGGCACATGGGAGAATATTTTAAAAAAATCATAAAAATACTAAAGTCAATTTAGGCAATATGAGCTACTATAGGTATTTTAGAGGACACATTTGGTTACTAGAATTGCTATTTTACGTTGCTCTAGTAGTTGAGGCTTTTGAGAAAATATTTTTTTCCTTCAGTGGTCCTACATTACCGGTATATGGGAGAACATTTAAAAAAAATCATAAAAAATACTAAAGTCAATTTAGGCAATATGAGCTACTTTAGGTATTTTAGAGGACCCATTTGGCTACTAGAATTGCTATTTTACGTTGCTCTAGTAGTTGAGGCTTTTGAGAAAATAATTTTTTCCTTCAGTGCTCCTACATTACCGGCACATGGGTGAATATTTTAAAAAATTCATAAAAAATACTAAAGTCAATTTAGGCAATATGAGCTACTGTAGGTATTCTAGAAGACACATTTGGCTACTAAAATTGCTATATTGCGTTGCTCTAGTATGTGAGGCTTTTGAGAAAATAATTTTTTCCTTCAGTGGTCCTACATTACCGGTATATGGGAGAATATTTAAAAAAATCATAAAAAATACTAAAGTCAATTTAGGCAATATGAGCTACTATAGGTATTTTAGAGGACCCATTTGGCTACTAGAATTGCTATTCTACGTTGCTCTAGTAGTTGAGGCTTTTGAGAAAATAATTTTTTCCTTCAGTGCTCCTACATTACCAGTATATGGGAGAACACTTAAAAAAAATCATAAAAAATACTAAAGTCAATTTAGGCAATATGAGCTATTATAGGTATTTTAGAGGACCCATTTGGTTACTAGAATTGCTATTTTACGTTGCTCTAGTAGTTGAGGCTTTTGAGAAAATAATTTTTTCCTTTAGTGCTCCTACATTACCGGCACATGGGAGAATATTTTAAAAAATCATAAAAAATACTAAAGTCAATTTAGGCAATATGAGCTACTATAGGTATTTTAGTGGACCCATTTGGCTACTAGAATTGCTATTTTACGTTGCTCTAGTAGTTGAGGCTTTTGAGAAAATAATTTTTTCCTTCAGTGGTCCTACATTACCGGCACATGGGAGAATATTTTAAAAAAATCATAAAAAATACTAAAGTCAATTTAGGCAATATGAGCTACTATAGGTATTTTAGAGGACACATTTGGCTACTAGAATTGCTATTTTAGGTTGCTCTAGTAGTTGAGGCTTTTGAGAAAATATTTTTTTCCTTCAGTGCTCCTACATTACCGGCACATGGGAGAATATTTTAAAAAAATCATAAAAAATACTAAAGTCAATTTAGGCAATATGAGCTACTATAGGTATTTTAGAGGACACATTTGGTTACTAGAATTGCTATTTTACGTTGCTCTAGTAGTTGAGGCTTTTGAGAAAATAATTTTTTCCTTCAGTGCTCCTACATTACCGGCACATGGGAGAATATTTTAAAAAATCATAAAAAATACTAAGGTCAATTACTTCTGTGTACTTACCAACCAAAATATCCAGCAACCAAAAAGCTCACCAACCGAAAAGATCCTATAATTATGGTCACCACTGTAGCGTATTAGCCACCTGGTGTCGGATAGCTTAACAATCTCAGCTCACCAACCAAAAAGCTCATCTCACCAACCAAAAAGCTCACCTGTAAATTGATTGATGCTAGCATATTCGATAAATTCAAAATACCACTATTGCACATATAAACAATAATGAAAACGTTGCAGATTAAAAACAATTGTAAAGTACTATTAAACAATGACGATTGAATCAATGTAATAGCAGTAGTACCAATTCTGCCTCATCTTACTTTGATATGCCCCAATGCTTTTATATCTTTCTCCGAAACAGTAAAAATTAGAGCAACGTAAAATAGCAATTCTAGTAGCCAAATGGGTCCTCTAAAATACCTATAGTAGCTCATATTGCCTAAATTGACTTTAATATTTTTTATGATTTTTTAAAAATATTCTCCCATGTGCCGGTAATGTAGGACCACTGAAGTAAAAAATTATTTTCTCAAAAGTCTCAACTACTAGAGCAACGTAAAATAGCAATTCTAGTAGCCAAATGGGTCCTCTAAAATACCTATAGTAGCTCATATTGCCTAAATTGAATTTAGTATTTTTTATGATTTTTTTTAAATGTTCTCCCATATACCGGTAATGTAGGAGCACTGAAGGAATTTTTTTCTCAAAAGCCTCAACTACTAGAGCAACGTAAAATAGCAATTCTAGTAGCCAAATAGGTCCTCTAAAATACCTATAGTAGCTCATATTGCCTAAATTGACTTTAGTATTTTTTATGATTTTTTTAAATGTTCTCCCATATACCGGTAATGTAGGACCACTGAAAGAAAAAATTATTTTCTCAAAAGCCTCAACTACTAGAGCAACGTAAAATAGCAATTCTGGTAGCCAAATGGGTCCTCTAAAATACCTATAGTAGCTCATATTGCCTAAATTGACTTTAGTATTTTTTATGATTTTTTTAAAATATTCTCCCATGTGCCGGTAATGTAGGAGCACTGAAGGAAAAAATTATTTTCTCAAAAGCCTCAACTACTAGAGCAACGTAAAATAGCAATTCTAGTAGCCAAATGTGTCCTCTAAAATACCTATAGTAGCTCATATTGCCTAAATTGACTTTAGTATTTTTTATGATTTTTTTAAAATATTCTTCCATATGCCGGTAATGTAGGACCACTGAAGGAAAAAATTATTTTCTCAAAAGCCTCAACTACTAGAGCAACGTAAAATAGCAATTCTAGTAGCCAAATAGGTCCTCTAAAATACCTATAGTAGCTCATATTGCCTAAATTGACTTTAGTATTTTTTATGATTTTTTTAAATGTTCTCCCATATACCGGTAATGTAGGACCACTGAAGGAAAAAATTATTTTCTCAAAAGCCTCAACTACTAGAGCAACGTAAAATAGCAATTCTAGTAGCCAAATGGGTCCTCTAAAATACCTATAGTAGCTCATATTGCCTAAATTGACTTTAGTATTTTTTATGATTTTTTTAAATGTTCTCCCATATACCGGTAATGTAGGACCACTGAAGGAAAAAAATATTTTCTCAAAAGCCTCAACTACTAGAGCAACGTAAAATAGCAATTCTAGTAGCCAAATGGGTCCTCTAAAATACCTCTAGTAGCTCATATTGCCTAAATTGACTTTTTTATGATTTTTTTAAATGTTCTCCCATATACCGGTAATGTAGGACCACTGAAGGAAAAAATTATTTTCTCAAAAGCCTCAACTACTAGAGCAACGTAAAATAGCAATTCTAGCAGCCAAATGTGTCCTCTAAAATACCTATAGTAGCTCATATTGCCTAAATTGACTTTAGTATTTTTTATGATTTTTTTAAATGTTCTCCCATATACCGGTAATGTAGGACCACTGAAGGAAAAAATTATTTTCTCAAAAGCCTGAACTACTAGAGCAACGTAAAATAGCAATTCTAGTAGCCAAATGGGTCCTCTAAAATACCTATAGTAGCTCATATTTCCTAAATTGACTTTAGTATTTTTTATGATTTTTTTAAATGTTCTCCCATATACCGGTAAT
The DNA here is from genome assembly GCF_030247195.1 of Topomyia yanbarensis. Lineage (NCBI taxonomy): Eukaryota > Metazoa > Arthropoda > Insecta > Diptera > Culicidae > Topomyia > Topomyia yanbarensis. The sequence goes on from NC_080670.1 coordinate 118,137,397, forward strand.
GTAGGACCACGGAAGGAAATAATTATTTTCTCAAAAGCCTCAACTACTAGAGCAACGTAAAATAGCAATTCTAGTAGCCAAATAGGTCCTCTAAAATACCTATAGTAGCTCATATTGCCTAAATTGACTTTAGTATTTTTTATGATTTTTTTAAATGTTCTCCCATATACCGGTAATGTAGGACCACTGAAGGAAAAAATTATTTTCTCAAAAGCCTCAACTACTAGAGCAACGTAAAATAGCAATTCTAGTAGCCAAATGGGTCCTCTAAAATACCTATAGTAGCTCATATTGCCTAAATTGACTTTAGTATTTTTTATGATTTTTTTAAATGTTCTCCCATATACCGGTAATGTAGGACCACTGAAGGAAAAAAATATTTTCTCAAAAGCCTCAACTACTAGAGCAACGTAAAATAGCAATTCTAGTAGCCAAATGGGTCCTCTAAAATACCTCTAGTAGCTCATATTGCCTAAATTGACTTTTTTATGATTTTTTTAAATGTTCTCCCATATACCGGTAATGTAGGACCACTGAAGGAAAAAATTATTTTCTCAAAAGCCTCAACTACTAGAGCAACGTAAAATAGCAATTCTAGCAGCCAAATGTGTCCTCTAAAATACCTATAGTAGCTCATATTGCCTAAATTGACTTTAGTATTTTTTATGATTTTTTTAAATGTTCTCCCATATACCGGTAATGTAGGACCACTGAAGGAAAAAATTATTTTCTCAAAAGCCTCAACTACTAGAGCAACGTAAAATAGCAATTCTAGCAGCCAAATGTGTCCTCTAAAATACCTATAGTAGCTCATATTGCCTAAATTGACTTTAGTATTTTTTATGATTTTTTTAAATGTTCTCCCATATACCGGTAATGTAGGACCACTGAAGGAAAAAATTATTTTCTCAAAAGCCTGAACTACTAGAGCAACGTAAAATAGCAATTCTAGTAGCCAAATGGGTCCTCTAAAATACCTATAGTAGCTCATATTGCCTAAATTGACTTTAGTATTTTTTATGATTTTTTTAAATGTTCTCCCATATACCGGTAATGTAGGACCACGGAAGGAAATAATTATTTTCTCAAAAGCCTCAACTACTAGAGCAACGTAAAATAGCAATTCTAGTAGCCAAATGGGTCCTCTAAAATACCTATAGTAGCTCATATTGCCTAAATTGACTTTAGTATTTTTTATGATTTTTTTAAATGTTCTCCCATATACCGGTAATGTAGGACCACTGAAGGAAAAAATTATTTTCTCAAAAGCCTCAACTACTAGAGCAACGTAAAATAGCAATTCTAGTAGCCAAATGGGTCCTCTAAAATACCTATAGTAGCTCATATTGCCTAAATTGACTTTAGTATTTTTCATGATTTTTTAAATGTTCTCCCATATACCGGTAATGTAGGACCACTGAAGGAAAAAATTATTTTCTCAAAAGCCTCAACTACTAGAGCAACGTAAAATAGCAATTCTAGTAGCCAAATGTGTCCTCTAAAATACCTATAGTAGCTCATATTGCCTAAATTGACTTTAGTATTTTTTATGATTTTTTTAAATGTTCTCCCATATACCGGTAATGTAGGACCACTGAAGGAAAAAATTATTTTCTCAAAAGCCTCAACTACTAGAGCAACGTAAAATAGCAATTCTAGTAGCTAAATGGGTCCTCTAAAATACCTATAGTAGCTCATATTGCTTAAATTGACTTTAGTATTTTTTATGATTTTTTCAAATGTTCTCCCATATACCGGTAATGTAGGACCACTGAAGGAAAAAATTATTTTCTCAAAAGCCTCAACTACTAGAGCAACGTAAAATAGCAATTCTAGTAGCCAAATGTGTCCTCTAAAATACCTATAGTAGCTCATATTGCCTAAATTGACTTTAGTATTTTTTATGATTTTTTTAAATGTTCTCCCATATACCGGTAATGTAGGACCACTGAAGGAAAAAATTATTTTCTCAAAAGCCTCAACTACTAGAGCAACGTAAAATAGCAATTCTAGTAGCCAAATGTGTCCTCTAAAATACCTATAGTAGCTCATATTGCCTAAATTGACTTTAGCATTTTTTATGATATTTTTAAATGTTCTCCCATATACCGGTAATGTAGGACCACTGAAGGAAAAAATTATTTTCTCAAAAGCCTCAACTACTAGAGCAACGTAAAATAGCAATTCTAGTAGCCAAATGGGTCCTCTAAAATACCTATAGTAGCTCATATTGCCTAAATTGACTTTAGTATTTTTTATGATTTTTTTAAATGTTCTCCCATATACCGGTAATGTAGGACCACTGAAGGAAAAAATTATTTTCTCAAAAGCCTCAACTACTAGAGCAACGTAAAATAGCAATTCTAGTAGCCAAATGGGTCCTCTAAAATACCTATAGTAGCTCATATTGCCTAAATTGACTTTAGTATTTTTTATGATTTTTTTAAAATATTCTCCCATGTGCCGGTAATGTAGGACCACTGAAGGAAAAAATTATTTTCTCAAAAGCCTCAACTACTAGAGCAACGTAAAATAGCAATTCTAGTAGCCAAATGGGTCCTCTAAAATACCTATAGTAGCTCATATTGCCTAAATTGACTTTAGTATTTTTTATGATTTTTTTAAAATATTCTTCCATATGCCGGTAATGTAGGACCACTGAAGGAAAAAAATATTTTCTCAAAAGCTTCAACTACTAGAGCAACGTAAAATAGCAATTCTAGTAGCCAAATAGGTCCTCTAAAATACCTATAGTAGCTCATATTGCCTAAATTGACTTTAGTATTTTTTATGATTTTTTAAATGTTCTCCCATATACCGGTAATGTAGGACCACTGAAGGAAAAAATTATTTTCTCAAAAGCCTCAACTACTAGAGCAACGTAAAATAGCAATTCTAGTAGCCAAATGGGTCCTCTAAAATACCTATAGTAGCTCATATTGCCTAAATTGACTTTAGTATTTTTTATGATATTTTTAAATGTTCTCCCATATACCGGTAATGTAGGACCACTGAAGGAAAAAATTATTTTCTCAAAAGCCTCAACTACTAGAGCAACGTAAAATAGCAATTCTAGTAGCCAAATGTGTCCTCTAAAATACCTATAGTAGCTCATATTGCCTAAATTGACTTTAATATTTTTTATGATTTTTTTAAATGTTCTCCCATATACCGGTAATGTAGGACCACTGAAGGAAAAAATTATTTTCTCAAAAGCCTCAACTACTAGAGCAACGTAAAATAGCAATTCTAGTAGCCAAATGGGTCCTCTAAAATACCTATAGTAGCTCATATTGCCTAAATTGACTTTAGTATTTTTTATGATTTTTTTAAATGTTCTCCCATATACCGGTAATGTAGGACCACTGAAGGAAAAAATTATTTTCTCAAAAGCCCATATACCGGTAATGTAGGACCACTGAAGGAAAAAATTATTTTCTCAAAAGCCTCAACTACTAGAGCAACGTAAAATAGCAATTCTAGTAGCCAAATGGGTCCTCTAAAATACTTATAGTAGCTCATATTGCCTAAATTGACTTTAGTATTTTTTATGATTTTTTTTTAAATATTCTCCCATGTGCCGGTAATGTAGAAGCACTGAAGGAAAAAATTATTTTCTCAAAAGCCTCAACTACTAGAGCAACGTAAAATAGCAATTCTAGTAGCCAAATGGGTCCTCTAAAATACCTATAGTAGCTCATATTGCCTAAATTGACTTTAGTATTTTTTATGATTTTTTTAAATGTTCTCCCATATACCGGTAATGTAGGACCACTGAAGGAAAAAATTATTTTCTCAAAAGCCTCAACTACTAGAGCAACGTAAAATAGCAATTCTAGTAGCCAAATGGGTCCTCTAAAATACCTATAGTAGCTCATATTGTCTAAATTGACTTTAGTATTTTTTATGATTTTTTTAAATGTTCTCCCATATACCGGTAATGTAGGACCACTGAAGGAAAAAATTATTTTCTCAAAAGCCTCAACTACTAGAGCAACGTAAAATAGCAATTCTAGTAGCCAAATGGGTCCTCTAAAATACCTATAGTAGCTCATATTGCCTAAATTGACTTTAGTATTTTTTATGATTTTTTTAAATGTTCTCCCATATACCGGTAATGTGGGACCACTGAAGGAAAAAATTATTTTCTCAAAAGCCTCAACTACTAGAGCAACGTAAAATAGCAATTCTAGTAGCCAAACGGGTCCGCTAAAATACCTATAGTAGCTCATATTGCCTAAATTGACTTTAGTATTTTTTATGATTTTTTTAAATGTTCTTCCATATACCGGTAATGTAGGACCACTGAAGGAAAAAATTATTTTCTCAAAAGCCTCAACTACTAGAGCAACGTAAAATAGCAATTCTAGTAGCCAAATGGGTCCTCTAAAATACCTATAGTAGCTCATATTGCCTAAATTGACTTTAGTATTTTTTATGATTTTTTTAAATGTTCTCCCATATACCGGTAATGTAGGACCACTGAAGGAAAAAATTATTTTCTCAAAAGCCTCAACTACTAGAGCAACGTAAAATAGCAATTCTAGTAGCCAAATGGGTCCTCTAAAATACCTATAGTAGCTCATATTGCCTAAATTGACTTTAGTAATTTTTATGATTTTTTTAAATGTTCTCCCATGTACCGGTAATGTAGGACCACTGAAGGAAAAAATTATTTTCTCAAAAGCCTCAACTACTAGAGCAACGTAAAATAGCAATTCTAGTAGCCAAATGGGTCCTCTAAAATACCTATAGTAGCTCATATTGCCTAAATTGACTTTAGTATTTTTTATGATTTTTTTAAATGTTCTCCCATATACCGGTAATGTAGGACCACTGAAGGAAAAAATTATTTTCTCAAAAGCCTCAACTACTAGAGCAACGTAAAATAGCAATTCTAGTAGCCAAATGGGTCCTCTAAAATACCTATTGTAGCTCATATTGCCTAAATTGACTTTAGTATTTTTTATGATTTTTTTAAATGTTCTCCCATATACCGGTAATGTAGGACCACTGAAGGAAAAAATTATTTTCTCAAAAGCCTCAACTACTAGAGCAACGTAAAATAGCAATTCTAGTAGCCAAATGGGTCCTCTAAAATACCTATAGTAGCTCATATTGCCTAAATTGACTTTAGTATTTTTTATGATTTTTTTAAATGTTCTCCCATATACCGGTAATGTAGGACCACTGAAGGAAAAAATTATTTTCTCAAAAGCCTCAACTACTAGAGCAACGTAAAATATCAATTCTAGTAGCCAAATGGGTCCTCTAAAATACCTATAGTAGCTCATATTGCCTAAATTGACTTTAGTATTTTTTATGATTTTTTTAAATGTTCTCCCATATACCGGTAATGTAGGACCACTGAAGGAAAAAATTATTTTCTCAAAAGCCTCAACTACTAGAGCAACGTAAAATAGCAATTCTAGTAGCCAAATGGGTCCTCTAAAATACCTATAGTAGCTCATATTGCCTAAATTGACTTTAGTATTTTTTATGATTTTTTTAAATGTTCTCCCATATACCGGTAATGTAGGACCACTGAAGGAAAAAAATATTTTCTCAAAAGCCTCAACTACTAGAGCAACGTAAAATAGCAATTCTAGTAGCCAAATGGGTCCTCTAAAATACCTATAGTAGCTCATATTGCCTAAATTGACTTTAGTATTTTTTATGATTTTTTTAAATGTTCTCCCATATACCGGTAATGTAGGACCACTGAAGGAAAAAATTATTTTCTCAAAAGCCTCAACTACTAGAGCAACGTAAAATAGCAATTCTAGTAGCCAAATGGGTCCTCTAAAATACCTATAGTAGCTCATATTGCCTAAATTGACTTTAGTATTTTTTATGATTTTTTTAAATGTTCTCCCATATACCGGTAATGTGGGACCACTGAAGGAAAAAATTATTTTCTCAAAAGCCTCAACTACTAGAGCAACGTAAAATAGCAATTCTAGTAGCCAAACGGGTCCGCTAAAATACCTATAGTAGCTCATATTGCCTAAATTGACTTTAGTATTTTTTATGATTTTTTTAAATGTTCTCCCATATACCGGTAATGTAGGACCACTGAAGGAAAAAATTATTTTCTCAAAAGCCTCAACTACTAGAGCAACGTAAAATAGCAATTCTAGTAGCCAAATGGGTCCTCTAAAATACCTATAGTAGCTCATATTGCCTAAATTGACTTTAGTATTTTTTATGATTTTTTTAAATGTTCTCCCATATACCGGTAATGTAGGACCACTGAAGGAAAAAATTATTTTCTCAAAAGCCTCAACTACTAGAGCAACGTAAAATAGCAATTCTAGTAGCCAAATGGGTCCTCTAAAATACCTATAGTAGCTCATATTGTCTAAATTGACTTTAGTATTTTTTATGATTTTTTTAAATGTTCTCCCATATACCGGTAATGTAGGACCACTGAAGGAAAAAATTATTTTCTCAAAAGCCTCAACTACTAGAGCAACGTAAAATAGCAATTCTAGTAGCCAAATGGGTCCTCTAAAATACCTATAGTAGCTCATATTGCCTAAATTGACTTTAGTATTTTTTATGATTTTTTTAAATGTTCTCCCATATACCGGTAATGTGGGACCACTGAAGGAAAAAATTATTTTCTCAAAAGCCTCAACTACTAGAGCAACGTAAAATAGCAATTCTAGTAGCCAAACGGGTCCGCTAAAATACCTATAGTAGCTCATATTGCCTAAATTGACTTTAGTATTTTTTATGATTTTTTTAAATGTTCTTCCATATACCGGTAATGTAGGACCACTGAAGGAAAAAATTATTTTCTCAAAAGCCTCAACTACTAGAGCAACGTAAAATAGCAATTCTAGTAGCCAAATGGGTCCTCTAAAATACCTATAGTAGCTCATATTGCCTAAATTGACTTTAGTATTTTTTATGATTTTTTTAAATGTTCTCCCATATACCGGTAATGTAGGACCACTGAAGGAAAAAATTATTTTCTCAAAAGCCTCAACTACTAGAGCAACGTAAAATAGCAATTCTAGTAGCCAAATGGGTCCTCTAAAATACCTATAGTAGCTCATATTGCCTAAATTGACTTTAGTAATTTTTATGATTTTTTTAAATGTTCTCCCATGTACCGGTAATGTAGGACCACTGAAGGAAAAAATTATTTTCTCAAAAGCCTCAACTACTAGAGCAACGTAAAATAGCAATTCTAGTAGCCAAATGGGTCCTCTAAAATACCTATAGTAGCTCATATTGCCTAAATTGACTTTAGTATTTTTTATGATTTTTTTAAATGTTCTCCCATATACCGGTAATGTAGGACCACTGAAGGAAAAAATTATTTTCTCAAAAGTCTCAACTACTAGAGCAACGTAAAATAGCAATTCTAGTAGCCAAATGGGTCCTCTAAAATACCTATTGTAGCTCATATTGCCTAAATTGACTTTAGTATTTTTTATGATTTTTTTAAATGTTCTCCCATATACCGGTAATGTAGGACCACTGAAGGAAAAAATTATTTTCTCAAAAGCCTCAACTACTAGAGCAACGTAAAATAGCAATTCTAGTAGCCAAATGGGTCCTCTAAAATACCTATAGTAGCTCATATTGCCTAAATTGACTTTAGTATTTTTTATGATTTTTTTAAATGTTCTCCCATATACCGGTAATGTAGGACCACTGAAGGAAAAAATTATTTTCTCAAAAGCCTCAACTACTAGAGCAACGTAAAATATCAATTCTAGTAGCCAAATGGGTCCTCTAAAATACCTATAGTAGCTCATATTGCCTAAATTGACTTTAGTATTTTTTATGATTTTTTTAAATGTTCTCCCATATACCGGTAATGTAGGACCACTGAAGGAAAAAATTATTTTCTCAAAAGCCTCAACTACTAGAGCAACGTAAAATAGCAATTCTAGTAGCCAAATGGGTCCTCTAAAATACCTATAGTAGCTCATATTGCCTAAATTGACTTTAGTATTTTTTATGATTTTTTTAAATGTTCTCCCATATACCGGTAATGTAGGACCACTGAAGGAAAAAAATATTTTCTCAAAAGCCTCAACTACTAGAGCAACGTAAAATAGCAATTCTAGTAGCCAAATGGGTCCTCTAAAATACCTATAGTAGCTCATATTGTCTAAATTGACTTTAGTATTTTTTATGATTTTTTTAAATGTTCTCCCATATACCGGTAATGTAGGACCACTGAAGGAAAAAATTATTTTCTCAAAAGCCTCAACTACTAGAGCAACGTAAAATAGCAATTCTAGTAGCCAAATGGGTCCTCTAAAATACCTATAGTAGCTCATATTGCCTAAATTGACTTTAGTATTTTTTATGATTTTTTTAAATGTTCTCCCATATACCGGTAATGTGGGACCACTGAAGGAAAAAATTATTTTCTCAAAAGCCTCAACTACTAGAGCAACGTAAAATAGCAATTCTAGTAGCCAAACGGGTCCGCTAAAATACCTATAGTAGCTCATATTGCCTAAATTGACTTTAGTATTTTTTATGATTTTTTTAAATGTTCTCCCATATACCGGTAATGTAGGACCACTGAAGGAAAAAATTATTTTCTCAAAAGCCTCAACTACTAGAGCAACGTAAAATAGCAATTCTAGTAGCCAAATGGGTCCTCTAAAATACCTATAGTAGCTCATATTGCCTAAATTGACTTTAGTATTTTTTATGATTTTTTTAAATGTTCTCCCATATACCGGTAATGTAGGACCACTGAAGGAAAAAATTATTTTCTCAAAAGCCTCAACTACTAGAGCAACGTAAAATAGCAATTCTAGTAGCCAAATAGGTCCTCTAAAATACCTATAGTAGCTCATATTGCCTAAATTGACTTTAGTATTTTTTATGATTTTTTTAAATGTTCTCCCATATACCGGTAATGTAGGACCACTGAAGAAAAAAATTATTTTCTCAAAAGCCTCAACTACTAGAGCAACGTAAAATAGCAATTCTTGTAGCCAAATGGGTCCTCTAAAATACCTATAGTAGCTCATATTGCCTAAATTGACTTTAATATTTTTTATGATTTTTGTAAATGTTCTCCCATATACCGGTAATGTAGGACCACTGAAGGAAAAAATTATTTTCTCAAAAGCCTCAACTACTAGAGCAACGTAAAATAGCAATTCTAGTAGCCAAATGGGTCCTCTAAAATACCTATAGTAGCTCATATTGCCTAAATTGACTTTAGTATTTTTTATGATTTTTTTAAATGTTCTCCCATATACCGGTAATGTAGGACCACTGAAGGAAAAAATTATTTTCTCAAAAGCCTCAACTACTAGAGCAACGTAAAATAGCAATTCTAGTAGCCAAATGGGTCCTCTAAAATACCTATAGTAGCTCATATTGCCTAAATTGACTTTAGTATTTTTATGATTTTTTTAAATGTTCTCCCATATACCGGTAATGTAGGACCACTGAAGGAAAAAATTATTTTCTCAAAAGCCTCAACTACTAGAGCAACGTAAAATAGCAATTCTAGTAGCTAAATGTGTCCTCTAAAATACCTATAGTAGCTCATATTGCCTAAATTGACTTTAGTATTTTTTATGATTTTTTTAAATGTTCTCCCATATACCGGTAATGTAGGACCACTGAAGAAAAAAATTATTTTCTCAAAAGCCTCAACTACTAGAGCAACGTAAAATAGCAATTCTAGTAGCCAAATGTGTCCTCTAAAATACCTATTGTAGCTCATATTGCCTTAATTGACTTTAGTATTTTTTATGATTTTTTTAAATCTTCTCCCATATACCGGTAATGTAGGACCACTGAAGGAAAAAATTATTTTCTCAAAAGCCTCAACTACTAGAGCAACGTAAAATAGCAATTCTAGTAGCCAAATGGGTCCTCTAAAATACCTATAGTAGCTCATATTGCCTAAATTGACTTTAGTATTTTTTATGATTTTTTTAAATGTTCTCCCATATACCGGTAATGTAGGACCACTGAAGGAAAAAATTATTTTCTCAAAAGCCTCAACTACTAGAGCAACGTAAAATAGCAATTCTAGTAGCCAAATGGGTCCTCTAAAATACCTATAGTAGCTCATATTGCCTAAATTGACTTTAGTATTTTTTATGATTTTTTTAAATGTTCTCCCATATACCGGTAATGTAGGACCACTGAAGGAAAAAATTATTTTCTCAAAAGCCTCAACTACTAGAGCAACGTAAAATAGCAATTCTAGTAGCCAAATGGGTCCTCTAAAATACCTATAGTAGCTCATATTGCCTAAATTGACTTTAGTATTTTTGATGATTTTTTTAAATGTTCTCCCATATACCGGTAATGTAGGACCTCTGAAGGAAAAAATTATTTTCTCAAAAGCCTCAACTACTAGAGCAACGTAAAATAGCAATTCTAGTAGCCAAATGGGTCCTCTAAAATACCTATAGTAGCTCATATTGCCTAAATTGACTTTAGTATTTTTTATGATTTTTTTAAATGTTCTCCCATATACCGGTAATGTAGGACCACTGAAGGAAAAAATTATTTTCTCAAAAGCCTCAACTACTAGAGCAACGTAAAATAGCAATTCTAGTAGCCAAATGGGTCCTCTAAAATACCTATAGTAGCTTATATTGCCTAAATTGACTTTAGTATTTTTTATGATTTTTTTAAATGTTCTCCCATATACCGGTAATGTAGGACCACTGAAGGAAAAAATTATTTTCTCAAAAGCCTCAACTACTAGAGCAACGTAAAATAGCAATTCTAGTAGCCAAATGTGTCCTCTAAAATACCTATAGTAGCTCATATTGCCTAAATTGACTTTAGTATTTTTTATGATTTTTTTAAATGTTCTCCCATATACCGGTAATGTAGGACCACTGAAGAAAAAAATTATTTTCTCAAAAGCCTCAACTACTAGAGCAACGTAAAATAGCAATTCTAGTAGCCAAATGGGTCCTCTAAAATACCTATAGTAGCTCATATTGCCTAAATTGACTTTAATATTTTTTATGATTTTTTTAAATGTTCTCCCATATACCGGTAATGTAGGACCACTGAAGGAAAAAATTATTTTCTCAAAAGCCTCAACTACTAGAGCAACGTAAAATAGCAATTCTAGTAGCCAAATGGGTCCTCTAAAATACCTATAGTAGCTCATATTGCCTAAATTGACTTTAGTATTTTTTATGATTTTTTTAAATGTTCTCCCATATACCGGTAATGTAGGACCACTGAAGGAAAAAATTATTTTCTCAAAAGTCTCAACTACTAGAGCAACGTAAAATAGCAATTCTAGTAGCCAAATGGGTCCTCTAAAATACCTATAGTAGCTCATATTGCCTAAATTGACTTTAGTATTTTTTATGATTTTTTTAAATGTTCTCCCATATACCGGTAATGTAGGACCACTGAAGGAAAAAATTATTTTCTCAAAAGCCTCAACTACTAGAGCAACGTAAAATAGCAATTCTAGTAGCCAAATAGGTCCTCTAAAATACCTATAGTAGCTCATATTGCCTAAATTGACTTTAGTATTTTTTATGATTTTTTTAAATGTTCTCCCATATACCGGTAATGTAGGACCACTGAAGGAAAAAATTATTTTCTCAAAAGCCTCAACTACTAGAGCAACGTAAAATAGCAATTCTGGTAGCCAAATGGGTCCTCTAAAATACCTATAGTAGCTCATATTGCCTAAATTGACTTTAGTATTTTTTATGATTTTTTTAAATGTTCTCCCATATACCGGTAATGTAGGACCACTGAAGGAAAAAATTATTTTCTCAAAAGCCTCAACTACTAGAGCAACGTAAAATAGCAAATCTAGTAGCCAAATGGGTCCTCTAAAATACCTATAGTAGCTCATATTGCCTAAATTGACTTTAGTATTTTTTATGATTTTTTTAAATGTTCTCCCATATACCGGTAATGTAGGACCACTGAAGGAAAAAATTATTTTCTCAAAAGCCTCAACTACTAGAGCAACGTAAAATAGCAATTCTAGTAGCCAAATGGGTCCTCTAAAATACCTATAGTAGCTCATATTGCCTAAATTGACTTTAGTATTTTTGATGATTTTTTTAAATGTTCTCCCATATACCGGTAATGTAGGACCTCTGAAGAAAAAAATTATTTTCTCAAAAGCCTCAACTACTAGAGCAACGTAAAATAGCAATTCTAGTAGCCAAATGGGTCCTCTAAAATACCTATAGTAGCTCATATTGCCTAAATTGACTTTAGTATTTTTTATGATTTTTTTAAATGTTCTCCCATATACCGGTAATGTAGGACCACTGAAGGAAAAAATATTTTCTCAAAAGCCTCAACTACTAGAGCAACGTAAAATAGCAATTCTGGTAGCCAAATGGGTCCTCTAAAATACCTATAGTAGCTCATATTGCCTAAATTGACTTTAGTATTTTTTATGATTTTTTTAAATGTTCTCCCATATACCGGTAATGTAGGACCACTGAAGAAAAAAATTATTTTCTCAAAAGCCTCAACTACTAGAGCAACGTAAAATAGCAATTCTAGTAGCCAAATGGGTCCTCTAAAATACCTATAGTAGCTCATATTGCCTAAATTGACTTTAGTATTTTTTATGATTTTTTTAAATGTTCTCCCATATACCGGTAATGTAGGACCACTGAAGGAAAAAATTATTTTCTCAAAAGCCTCAACTACTAGAGCAACGTAAAATAGCAATTCTAGTAGCCAAATGGGTCCTCTAAAATACCTATAGTAGCTCATATTGCCTTAATTGACTTTAGTATTTTTTATGATTTTTTTAAATGTTCTCCCATATACCGGTAATGTAGGACCACTGAAGGAAAAAAATTATTTTCTCAAAAGCCTCAACTACTAGAGCAACGTAAAATAGCAATTCTAGTAGCCAAATGGGTCCTCTAAAATACCTATAGTAGCTCATATTGCCTAAATTGACTTTAGTATTTTTTATGATTTTTTTAAATGTTCTCCCATATACCGGTAATGTAGGACCACTGAAGGAAAAAATTATTTTCTCAAAAGCCTCAACTACTAGAGCAACGTAAAATAGCAATTCTAGTAGCCAAATGGGTCCTCTAAAATACCTATAGTAGCTCATATTGCCTAAATTGACTTTAGTATTTTTCATGATTTTTTTAAATGTTCTCCCATATACCGGTAATGTAGGACCACTGAAGGAAAAAATTATTTTCTCAAAAGCCTCAACTACTAGAGCAACGTAAAATAGCAATTCTAGTAGCCAAATGTGTCCTCTAAAATACCTATTGTAGCTCATATTGCCTAAATTGACTTTAGTATTTTTTATGATTTTTTAAATGTTCTCCCATATACCGGTAATGTAGGACCACTGAAGGAAAAAATTATTTTCTCAAAAGCCTCAACTACTAGAGCAACGTAAAATAGCAATTCTAGTAGCCAAATAGGTCCTCTAAAATACCTATAGTAGCTCATATTGCCTATATTGACTTTAATATTTTTTATGATTTTTTTAAATGTTCTCCCATATACCGGTAATGTAGGACCACTGAAGGAAAAAATTATTTTCTCAAAAGCCTCAACTACTAGAGCAACGTAAAATAGCAATTCTAGTAGCCAAATGGGTCCTCTAAAATACCTATAGTAGCTCATATTGCCTAAATTGACTTTAGTATTTTTTATGATTTTTTTAAACGTTCTCCCATATACCGGTAATGTAGGACCACTGAAGGAAAAAATTATTTTCTCAAAAGCCTCAACTACTAGAGCAACGTAAAATAGCAAATCTAGTAGCCAAATGGGTCCTCTAAAATACCTATAGTAGCTCATATTGCCTAAATTGACTTTAGTATTTTTTATGATTTTTTTAAATGTTCTCCCATATACCGGTAATGTAGGACCACTGAAGGAAAAAATTATTTTCTCAAAAGCCTCAACTACTAGAGCAACGTAAAATAGCAATTCTAGTAGCCAAATGGGTCCTCTAAAATACCTATAGTAGCTCATATTGCCTAAATTGACTTTAGTATTTTTTATGATATTTTTAAATGTTCTCCCATATACCGGTAATGTAGGACCACTGAAGGAAAAAATTATTTTCTCAAAAGCCTCAACTACTAGAGCAACGTAAAATAGCAATTCTAGTAGCCAAATGGGTCCTCTAAAATACCTATAGTAGCTCATATTGCCTAAATTGACTTTAGTATTTTTCATGATTTTTTTAAATGTTCTCCCATATACCGGTAATGTAGGACCACTGAAGGAAAAAATTATTTTCTCAAAAGCCTCAACTACTAGAGCAACGTAAAATAGCAATTCTAGTAGCCAAATAGGTCCTCTAAAATACCTATAGTAGCTCATATTGCCTATATTGACTTTAATATTTTTTATGATTTTTTTAAATGTTCTCCCATATACCGGTAATGTAGGACCACTGAAGGAAAAAATTATTTTCTCAAAAGCCTCAACTACTAGAGCAACGTAAAATAGCAATTCTAGTAGCCAAATGGGTCCTCTAAAATACCTATAGTAGCTCATATTGCCTAAATTGACTTTAGTATTTTTTATGATTTTTTTAAACGTTCTCCCATATACCGGTAATGTAGGACCACTGAAGGAAAAAATTATTTTCTCAAAAGCCTCAACTACTAGAGCAACGTAAAATAGCAAATCTAGTAGCCAAATGGGTCCTCTAAAATACCTATAGTAGCTCATATTGCCTAAATTGACTTTAGTATTTTTTATGATTTTTTTAAATGTTCTCCCATATACCGGTAATGTAGGACCACTGAAGGAAAAAATTATTTTCTCAAAAGCCTCAACTACTAGAGCAACGTAAAATAGCAATTCTAGTAGCCAAATGGGTCCTCTAAAATACCTATAGTAGCTCATATTGCCTAAATTGACTTTAGTATTTTTTATGATATTTTTAAATGTTCTCCCATATACCGGTAATGTAGGACCACTGAAGGAAAAAAATATTTTCTCAGAAGCCTCAACTACTAGAGCAACGTAAAATAGCAATTCTAGTAGCCAAATGGGTCCTCTAAAATACCTATAGTAGCTCATATTGCCTAAATTGACTTTAGTATTTTTTATGATTTTTTTAAATGTTCTCCCATATACCGGTAATGTAGGACCACTGAAGGAAAAAAATATTTTCTCAAAAGCCTCAACTACTAGAGCAACGTAAAATAGCAATTCTAGTAGCCAAATGGGTCCTCTAAAATACCTATAGTAGCTCATATTGCCTAAATTGACTTTAGTATTTTTTATGATATTTTTAAATGTTCTCCCATATACCGGTAATGTAGGACCACTGAAGGAAAAAAATATTTTCTCAGAAGCCTCAACTACCAGAGCAACGTAAAATAGCAATTCTAGTAGCCAAATGGGTCCTCTAAAATACCTATAGTAGCTCATATTGCCTAAATTGACTTTAGTATTTTTTATGATTTTTTTAAATGTTCTCCCATATACCGGTAATGTAGGACCACTGAAGGAAAAAATTATTTTCTCAAAAGCCTCAACTACTAGAGCAACGTAAAATAGCAATTCTAGTAGCCAAATGTGTCCTCTAAAATACCTATTGTAGCTCATATTGCCTTAATTGACTTTAGTATTTTTTATGATTTTTTTAAATCTTCTCCCATATACCGGTAATGTAGGACCACTGAAGGAAAAAATTATTTTCTCAAAAGCCTCAACTACTAGAGCAACGTAAAATAGCAATTCTAGTAGCCAAATGGGTCCTCTAAAATACCTATAGTAGCTCATATTGCCTAAATTGACTTTAGTATTTTTTATGATTTTTTTAAATGTTCTCCCATATACCGGTAATGTAGGACCACTGAAGGAAAAAATTATTTTCTCAAAAGCCTCAACTACTAGAGCAACGTAAAATAGCAATTCTAGTAGCCAAATGGGTCCTCTAAAATACCTATAGTAGCTCATATTGCCTAAATTGACTTTAGTATTTTTTATGATTTTTTTAAATGTTCTCCCATATACCGGTAATGTAGGACCACTGAAGGAAAAAATTATTTTCTCAAAAGCCTCAACTACTAGAGCAACGTAAAATAGCAATTCTAGTAGCCAAATGGGTCCTCTAAAATACCTATAGTAGCTCATATTGCCTAAATTGACTTTAGTATTTTTGATGATTTTTTTAAATGTTCTCCCATATACCGGTAATGTAGGACCTCTGAAGGAAAAAATTATTTTCTCAAAAGCCTCAACTACTAGAGCAACGTAAAATAGCAATTCTAGTAGCCAAATGGGTCCTCTAAAATACCTATAGTAGCTCATATTGCCTAAATTGACTTTAGTATTTTTTATGATTTTTTTAAATGTTCTCCCATATACCGGTAATGTAGGACCACTGAAGGAAAAAATTATTTTCTCAAAAGCCTCAACTACTAGAGCAACGTAAAATAGCAATTCTAGTAGCCAAATGGGTCCTCTAAAATACCTATAGTAGCTTATATTGCCTAAATTGACTTTAGTATTTTTTATGATTTTTTTAAATGTTCTCCCATATACCGGTAATGTAGGACCACTGAAGGAAAAAATTATTTTCTCAAAAGCCTCAACTACTAGAGCAACGTAAAATAGCAATTCTAGTAGCCAAATGTGTCCTCTAAAATACCTATAGTAGCTCATATTGCCTAAATTGACTTTAGTATTTTTTATGATTTTTTTAAATGTTCTCCCATATACCGGTAATGTAGGACCACTGAAGAAAAAAATTATTTTCTCAAAAGCCTCAACTACTAGAGCAACGTAAAATAGCAATTCTAGTAGCCAAATGGGTCCTCTAAAATACCTATAGTAGCTCATATTGCCTAAATTGACTTTAATATTTTTTATGATTTTTTTAAATGTTCTCCCATATACCGGTAATGTAGGACCACTGAAGGAAAAAATTATTTTCTCAAAAGCCTCAACTACTAGAGCAACGTAAAATAGCAATTCTAGTAGCCAAATGGGTCCTCTAAAATACCTATAGTAGCTCATATTGCCTAAATTGACTTTAGTATTTTTTATGATTTTTTTAAATGTTCTCCCATATACCGGTAATGTAGGACCACTGAAGGAAAAAATTATTTTCTCAAAAGTCTCAACTACTAGAGCAACGTAAAATAGCAATTCTAGTAGCCAAATGGGTCCTCTAAAATACCTATAGTAGCTCATATTGCCTAAATTGACTTTAGTATTTTTTATGATTTTTTTAAATGTTCTCCCATATACCGGTAATGTAGGACCACTGAAGGAAAAAATTATTTTCTCAAAAGCCTCAACTACTAGAGCAACGTAAAATAGCAATTCTAGTAGCCAAATAGGTCCTCTAAAATACCTATAGTAGCTCATATTGCCTAAATTGACTTTAGTATTTTTTATGATTTTTTTAAATGTTCTCCCATATACCGGTAATGTAGGACCACTGAAGGAAAAAATTATTTTCTCAAAAGCCTCAACTACTAGAGCAACGTAAAATAGCAATTCTGGTAGCCAAATGGGTCCTCTAAAATACCTATAGTAGCTCATATTGCCTAAATTGACTTTAGTATTTTTTATGATTTTTTTAAATGTTCTCCCATATACCGGTAATGTAGGACCACTGAAGGAAAAAATTATTTTCTCAAAAGCCTCAACTACTAGAGCAACGTAAAATAGCAAATCTAGTAGCCAAATGGGTCCTCTAAAATACCTATAGTAGCTCATATTGCCTAAATTGACTTTAGTATTTTTTATGATTTTTTTAAATGTTCTCCCATATACCGGTAATGTAGGACCACTGAAGGAAAAAATTATTTTCTCAAAAGCCTCAACTACTAGAGCAACGTAAAATAGCAATTCTAGTAGCCAAATGGGTCCTCTAAAATACCTATAGTAGCTCATATTGCCTAAATTGACTTTAGTATTTTTGATGATTTTTTTAAATGTTCTCCCATATACCGGTAATGTAGGACCTCTGAAGAAAAAAATTATTTTCTCAAAAGCCTCAACTACTAGAGCAACGTAAAATAGCAATTCTAGTAGCCAAATGGGTCCTCTAAAATACCTATAGTAGCTCATATTGCCTAAATTGACTTTAGTATTTTTTATGATTTTTTTAAATGTTCTCCCATATACCGGTAATGTAGGACCACTGAAGGAAAAAATATTTTCTCAAAAGCCTCAACTACTAGAGCAACGTAAAATAGCAATTCTGGTAGCCAAATGGGTCCTCTAAAATACCTATAGTAGCTCATATTGCCTAAATTGACTTTAGTATTTTTTATGATTTTTTTAAATGTTCTCCCATATACCGGTAATGTAGGACCACTGAAGAAAAAAATTATTTTCTCAAAAGCCTCAACTACTAGAGCAACGTAAAATAGCAATTCTAGTAGCCAAATGGGTCCTCTAAAATACCTATAGTAGCTCATATTGCCTAAATTGACTTTAGTATTTTTTATGATTTTTTTAAATGTTCTCCCATATACCGGTAATGTAGGACCACTGAAGGAAAAAATTATTTTCTCAAAAGCCTCAACTACTAGAGCAACGTAAAATAGCAATTCTAGTAGCCAAATGGGTCCTCTAAAATACCTATAGTAGCTCATATTGCCTTAATTGACTTTAGTATTTTTTATGATATTTTTAAATGTTCTCCCATATACCGGTAATGTAGGACCACTGAAGGAAAAAAATTATTTTCTCAAAAGCCTCAACTACTAGAGCAACGTAAAATAGCAATTCTAGTAGCCAAATGGGTCCTCTAAAATACCTATAGTAGCTCATATTGCCTAAATTGACTTTAGTATTTTTTATGATTTTTTTAAATGTTCTCCCATATACCGGTAATGTAGGACCACTGAAGGAAAAAATTATTTTCTCAAAAGCCTCAACTACTAGAGCAACGTAAAATAGCAATTCTAGTAGCCAAATGGGTCCTCTAAAATACCTATAGTAGCTCATATTGCCTAAATTGACTTTAGTATTTTTCATGATTTTTTTAAATGTTCTCCCATATACCGGTAATGTAGGACCACTGAAGGAAAAAATTATTTTCTCAAAAGCCTCAACTACTAGAGCAACGTAAAATAGCAATTCTAGTAGCCAAATGTGTCCTCTAAAATACCTATTGTAGCTCATATTGCCTAAATTGACTTTAGTATTTTTTATGATTTTTTAAATGTTCTCCCATATACCGGTAATGTAGGACCACTGAAGGAAAAAATTATTTTCTCAAAAGCCTCAACTACTAGAGCAACGTAAAATAGCAATTCTAGTAGCCAAATAGGTCCTCTAAAATACCTATAGTAGCTCATATTGCCTATATTGACTTTAATATTTTTTATGATTTTTTTAAATGTTCTCCCATATACCGGTAATGTAGGACCACTGAAGGAAAAAATTATTTTCTCAAAAGCCTCAACTACTAGAGCAACGTAAAATAGCAATTCTAGTAGCCAAACGGGTCCTCTAAAATACCTATAGTAGCTCATATTGCCTAAATTGACTTTAGTATTTTTTATGATTTTTTTAAACGTTCTCCCATATACCGGTAATGTAGGACCACTGAAGGAAAAAATTATTTTCTCAAAAGCCTCAACTACTAGAGCAACGTAAAATAGCAAATCTAGTAGCCAAATGGGTCCTCTAAAATACCTATAGTAGCTCATATTGCCTAAATTGACTTTAGTATTTTTTATGATTTTTTTAAATGTTCTCCCATATACCGGTAATGTAGGACCACTGAAGGAAAAAATTATTTTCTCAAAAGCCTCAACTACTAGAGCAACGTAAAATAGCAATTCTAGTAGCCAAATGGGTCCTCTAAAATACCTATAGTAGCTCATATTGCCTAAATTGACTTTAGTATTTTTTATGATATTTTTAAATGTTCTCCCATATACCGGTAATGTAGGACCACTGAAGGAAAAAAATATTTTCTCAAAAGCCTCAACTACTAGAGCAACGTAAAATAGCAATTCTAGTAGCCAAATGGGTCCTCTAAAATACCTATAGTAGCTCATATTGCCTAAATTGACTTTAGTATTTTTCATGATTTTTTTAAATGTTCTCCCATATACCGGTAATGTAGGACCACTGAAGGAAAAAATTATTTTCTCAAAAGCCTCAACTACTAGAGCAACGTAAAATAGCAATTCTAGTAGCCAAATGTGTCCTCTAAAATACCTATTGTAGCTCATATTGCCTAAATTGACTTTAGTATTTTTTATGATTTTTTAAATGTTCTCCCATATACCGGTAATGTAGGACCACTGAAGGAAAAAATTATTTTCTCAAAAGCCTCAACTACTAGAGCAACGTAAAATAGCAATTCTAGTAGCCAAATAGGTCCTCTAAAATACCTATAGTAGCTCATATTGCCTATATTGACTTTAATATTTTTTATGATTTTTTTAAATGTTCTCCCATATACCGGTAATGTAGGACCACTGAAGGAAAAAATTATTTTCTCAAAAGCCTCAACTACTAGAGCAACGTAAAATAGCAATTCTAGTAGCCAAATGGGTCCTCTAAAATACCTATAGTAGCTCATATTGCCTAAATTGACTTTAGTATTTTTTATGATTTTTTTAAACGTTCTCCCATATACCGGTAATGTAGGACCACTGAAGGAAAAAATTATTTTCTCAAAAGCCTCAACTACTAGAGCAACGTAAAATAGCAAATCTAGTAGCCAAATGGGTCCTCTAAAATACCTATAGTAGCTCATATTGCCTAAATTGACTTTAGTATTTTTTATGATTTTTTTAAATGTTCTCCCATATACCGGTAATGTAGGACCACTGAAGGAAAAAATTATTTTCTCAAAAGCCTCAACTACTAGAGCAACGTAAAATAGCAATTCTAGTAGCCAAATGGGTCCTCTAAAATACCTATAGTAGCTCATATTGCCTAAATTGACTTTAGTATTTTTTATGATATTTTTAAATGTTCTCCCATATACCGGTAATGTAGGACCACTGAAGGAAAAAAATATTTTCTCAGAAGCCTCAACTACTAGAGCAACGTAAAATAGCAATTCTAGTAGCCAAATGGGTCCTCTAAAATACCTATAGTAGCTCATATTGCCTAAATTGACTTTAGTATTTTTTATGATTTTTTTAAATGTTCTCCCATATACCGGTAATGTAGGACCACTGAAGGAAAAAAATATTTTCTCAAAAGCCTCAACTACTAGAGCAACGTAAAATAGCAATTCTAGTAGCCAAATGGGTCCTCTAAAATACCTATAGTAGCTCATATTGCCTAAATTGACTTTAGTATTTTTTATGATATTTTTAAATGTTCTCCCATATACCGGTAATGTAGGACCACTGAAGGAAAAAAATATTTTCTCAGAAGCCTCAACTACCAGAGCAACGTAAAATAGCAATTCTAGTAGCCAAATGGGTCCTCTAAAATACCTATAGTAGCTCATATTGCCTAAATTGACTTTAGTATTTTTTATGATTTTTTTAAATGTTCTCCCATATACCGGTAATGTAGGACCACTGAAGGAAAAAATTATTTTCTCAAAAGCCTCAACTACTAGAGCAACGTAAAATAGCAATTCTAGTAGCCAAATGGGTCCTCTAAAATACTTATAGTAGCTCATATTGCCTAAATTGACTTTAGTATTTTTTATGATTTTTTTAAATGTTCTCCCATATACCGGTAATGTAGGACCACTGAAGGAAAAAATTATTTTCTCAAAAGCCTCAACTACTAGAGCAACGTAAAATAGCAATTCTAGTAGCCAAATGGGTCCTCTAAAATACCTATAGTAGCTCATATTGCCTAAATTGACTTTAGTATTTTTTATGATTTTTTTAAATGTTCTCCCATATACCGGTAATGTAGGACCACTGAAGGAAAAAATTATTTTCTCAAAAGCCTCAACTACTAGAGCAACGTAAAATAGCAATTCTAGTAGCCAAATGGGTCCTCTAAAATACCTATAGTAGCTCATATTGCCTAAATTGACTTTAGTATTTTTCATGATTTTTTTAAATGTTCTCCCATATACCGGTAATGTAGGACCACTGAAGGAAAAAATTATTTTCTCAAAAGCCTCAACTACTAGAGCAACGTAAAATAGCAATTCTAGTAGCCAAATGTGTCCTCTAAAATACCTATTGTAGCTCATATTGCCTAAATTGACTTTAGTATTTTTTATGATTTTTTAAATGTTCTCCCATATACCGGTAATGTAGGACCACTGAAGGAAAAAATTATTTTCTCAAAAGCCTCAACTACTAGAGCAACGTAAAATAGCAATTCTAGTAGCCAAATAGGTCCTCTAAAATACCTATAGTAGCTCATATTGCCTATATTGACTTTAATATTTTTTATGATTTTTTTAAATGTTCTCCCATATACCGGTAATGTAGGACCACTGAAGGAAAAAATTATTTTCTCAAAAGCCTCAACTACTAGAGCAACGTAAAATAGCAATTCTAGTAGCCAAATGGGTCCTCTAAAATACCTATAGTAGCTCATATTGCCTAAATTGACTTTAGTATTTTTTATGATTTTTTTAAACGTTCTCCCATATACCGGTAATGTAGGACCACTGAAGGAAAAAATTATTTTCTCGAAAGCCTCAACTACTAGAGCAACGTAAAATAGCAAATCTAGTAGCCAAATGGGTCCTCTAAAATACCTATAGTAGCTCATATTGCCTAAATTGACTTTAGTATTTTTTATGATTTTTTTAAATGTTCTCCCATATACCGGTAATGTAGGACCACTGAAGGAAAAAATTATTTTCTCAAAAGCCTCAACTACTAGAGCAACGTAAAATAGCAATTCTAGTAGCCAAATGGGTCCTCTAAAATACCTATAGTAGCTCATATTGCCTAAATTGACTTTAGTATTTTTTATGATTTTTTTAAATGTTCTCCCATATACCGGTAATGTAGGACCACTGAAGGAAAAAATTATTTTCTCAAAAGCCTCAACTACTAGAGCAACGTAAAATAGCAATTCTAGTAGCCAAATGGGTCCTCTAAAATACCTATAGTAGCTCATATTGCCTAAATTGACTTTAGTATTTTTTATGATTTTTTTAAATGTTCTCCCACATACCGGTAATGTAGGACCACTGAAGGAAAAAATTATTTTCTCAAAAGCCTCAACTACTAGAGCAACGTAAAATAGCAATTCTAGTAGCCAAATGGGTCCTCTAAAATACCTATAGTAGCTCATATTGCCTAAATTGACTTTAGTATTTTTTATGATTTTTTTAAATGTTCTCCCATATACCGGTAATGTAGGACCACTGAAGGAAAAAATTATTTTCTCAAAAGCCTCAACTACTAGAGCAACGTAAAATAGCAATTCTAGTAGCCAAATGGGTCCTCTAAAATACCTATAGTAGCTCATATTGCCTAAATTGACTTTAGTATTTTTTATGATTTTTTTAAATGTTCTCCCATATACCGGTAATGTAGGACCACTGAAGGAAAAAATTATTTTCTCAAAAGCCTCAACTACTAGAGCAACGTAAAATAGCAATTCTAGTAGCCAAATGGGTCCTCTAAAATACCTATAGTAGCTCATATTGCCTAAATTGACTTTAGTATTTTTCATGATTTTTTTAAATGTTCTCCCATATACCGGTAATGTAGGACCACTGAAGGAAAAAATTATTTTCTCAAAAGCCTCAACTACTAGAGCAACGTAAAATAGCAATTCTAGTAGCCAAATGTGTCCTCTAAAATACCTATTGTAGCTCATATTGCCTAAATTGACTTTAGTATTTTTTATGATTTTTTAAATGTTCTCCCATATACCGGTAATGTAGGACCACTGAAGGAAAAAATTATTTTCTCAAAAGCCTCAACTACTAGAGCAACGTAAAATAGCAATTCTAGTAGCCAAATAGGTCCTCTAAAATACCTATAGTAGCTCATATTGCCTATATTGACTTTAATATTTTTTATGATTTTTTTAAATGTTCTCCCATATACCGGTAATGTAGGACCACTGAAGGAAAAAATTATTTTCTCAAAAGCCTCAACTACTAGAGCAACGTAAAATAGCAATTCTAGTAGCCAAATGGGTCCTCTAAAATACCTATAGTAGCTCATATTGCCTAAATTGACTTTAGTATTTTTTATGATTTTTTTAAACGTTCTCCCATATACCGGTAATGTAGGACCACTGAAGGAAAAAATTATTTTCTCGAAAGCCTCAACTACTAGAGCAACGTAAAATAGCAAATCTAGTAGCCAAATGGGTCCTCTAAAATACCTATAGTAGCTCATATTGCCTAAATTGACTTTAGTATTTTTTATGATTTTTTTAAATGTTCTCCCATATACCGGTAATGTAGGACCACTGAAGGAAAAAATTATTTTCTCAAAAGCCTCAACTACTAGAGCAACGTAAAATAGCAATTCTAGTAGCCAAATGGGTCCTCTAAAATACCTATAGTAGCTCATATTGCCTAAATTGACTTTAGTATTTTTTATGATATTTTTAAATGTTCTCCCATATACCGGTAATGTAGGACCACTGAAGGAAAAAAATATTTTCTCAGAAGCCTCAACTACTAGAGCAACGTAAAATAGCAATTCTAGTAGCCAAATGGGTCCTCTAAAATACCTATAGTAGCTCATATCGCCTAAATTGACTTTAGTATTTTTTATGATTTTTTTAAATGTTCTCCCATATACCGGTAATGTAGGACCACTGAAGGAAAAAATTATTTTCTCAAAAGCCTCAACTACTAGAGCAACGTAAAATAGCAATTCTAGTAGCCAAATGGGTCCTCTAAAATACCTATAGTAGCTCATATTGCCTAAATTGACTTTAGTATTTTTTATGATTTTTTTAAATGTTCTCCCATATACCGGTAATGTAGGACCACTGAAGGAAAAAATTATTTTCTCAAAAGCCTCAACTACTAGAGCAACGTAAAATAGCAATTCTAGTAGCCAAATGGGTCCTCTAAAATACCTATAGTAGCTCATATTGCCTAAATTGACTTTAGTATTTTTTATGATTTTTTTAAATGTTCTCCCATATACCGGTAATGTAGGACCACTGAAGGAAAAAATTATTTTCTCAAAAGCCTCAACTACTAGAGCAACGTAAAATAGCAATTCTAGTAGCCAAATGGGTCCTCTAAAATACCTATAGTAGCTCATATTGCCTAAATTGACTTTAGTATTTTTTATGATTTTTTTAAAATATTCTCCCATGTGCCGGTAATGTAGGACCACTGAAGGAAAAAATTATTTTCTCAAAAGCCTCAACTACTAGAGCAACGTAAAATAGCAATTCTAGTAGCCAAATGGGTCCTCTAAAATACCTATAGTAGCTCATATTGCCTAAATTGACTTTAGTATTTTTTATGATTTTTTTAAAATGTTCTTCCATATGCCGGTAATGTAGGACCACTGAAGGAAAAAATTATTTTCTCAAAAGCCTCAACTACTAGAGCAACGTAAAATAGCAATTCTAGTAGCCAAATGGGTCCTCTAAAATACCTATAGTAGCTCATATTGCCTAAATTGACTTTAGTATTTTTTATGATTTTTTTAAATGTTCTCCCATATACCGGTAATGTAGGACCACTGAAGGAAAAAATTATTTTCTCAAAAGCCTCAACTACTAGAGCAACGTAAAATAGCAATTCTAGTAGCCAAATGGGTCCTCTAAAATACCTATAGTAGCTCATATTGCCTAAATTGACTTTAGTATTTTTTATGATTTTTTTAAATGTTCTCACATATACCGGTAATGTAGGTCCACTGAAGGAAAAAATTATTTTCTCAAAAGCCTCAACTACTAGAGCAACGTAAAATAGCAATTCTAGTAGCCAAATGGGTCCTCTAAAATACCTATAGTAGCTCATATTGCCTAAATTGACTTTAGTATTTTTTATGATATTTTTAATTGTTCTCCCATATACCGGTAATGTAGGACCACTGAAGGAAAAAAATATTTTTTCAAAAGCCTCAACTACTAGAGCAACGTAAAATAGCAATTCTAGTAGCCAAATGGGTCCTCTAAAATACCTATAGTAGCTCATATTGCCTAAATTGACTTTAGTATTTTTTATGATTTTTTTAAATGTTCTCCCATATACCGGTAATGTAAGACCACTGAAGGAAAAAATTATTTTCTCAAAAGCCTCAACTACTAGAGCAACGTAAAATAGCAATTCTAGTAGCCAAATGGGTCCTCTAAAATACCTATAGTAGCTCATATTGCCTAAATTGACTTTAGTATTTTTTATGATTTTTTTAAATGTTCTCCCATATACCGATAATGTAGGACCACTGAAGGAAAAAATTATTTTCTCAAAAGCCTCAACTACTAGAGCAACGTAAAATAGCAATTCTAGTAGCCAAATGGGTCCTCTAAAATACCTATAGTAGCTCATATTGCCTAAATTGACTTTAGTATTTTTTATGATATTTTTAAATGTTCTCCCATATACCGGTAATGTAGGACCACTGAAGGAAAAAATTATTTTCTCAAAAGCCTCAACTACTAGAGCAACGTAAAATAGCAATTCTAGTAGCCAAATGGGTCCTCTAAAATACTTATAGTAGCTCATATTGCCTAAATTGACTTTAGTATTTTTTATGATTTTTTTAAATGTTCTCCCATATACCGGTAATGTAGGACCACTGAAGGAAAAAATTATTTTCTCAAAAGCCTCAACTACTAGAGCAACGTAAAATAGCAATTCTAGTAGCCAAATGTGTCCTCTAAAATACCTATAGTAGCTCATATTGCCTAAATTGACTTTAGTATTTTTTATGATTTTTTTAAATGTTCTCCCATATACCGGTAATGTAGGACCACTGAAGAAAAAAATTATTTTCTCAAAAGCCTCAACTACTAGAGCAACGTAAAATAGCAATTCTAGTAGCCAAATGGGTCCTCTAAAATACCTATAGTAGCTCATATTGCCTAAATTGACTTTAATATTTTTTATGATTTTTGTAAATGTTCTCCCATATACCGGTAATGTAGGACCACTGAAGGAAAAAATTATTTTCTCAAAAGCCTCAACTACTAGAGTAACGTAAAATAGCAATTCTAGTAGCCAAATGGGTCCTCTAAAATACCTATAGTAGCTCATATTGCCTAAATTGACTTTAGTATTTTTTATGATTTTTTTAAATGTTCTCCCATATACCGGTAATGTAGGACCACTGAAGGAAAAAATTATTTTCTCAAAAGCCTCAACTACTAGAGCAACGTAAAATAGCAATTCTAGTAGCCAAATGGGTCCTCTAAAATACCTATAGTAGCTCATATTGCCTAAATTGACTTTAGTATTTTTGATGATTTTTTTAAATGTTCTCCCATATACCGGTAATGTAGGACCTCTGAAGGAAAAAATTATTTTCTCAAAAGCCTCAACTACTAGAGCAACGTAAAATAGCAATTCTAGTAGCCAAATGGGTCCTCTAAAATACCTATAGTAGCTCATATTGCCTAAATTGACTTTAGTATTTTTTATGATTTTTTTAAATGTTCTCCCATATACCGGTAATGTAGGACCACTGAAGGAAAAAATTATTTTCTCAAAAGCCTCAACTACTAGAGCAACGTAAAATAGCAATTCTAGTAGCCAAATGGGTCCTCTAAAATACCTATAGTAGCTTATATTGCCTAAATTGACTTTAGTATTTTTTATGATTTTTTTAAATGTTCTCCCATATACCGGTAATGTAGGACCACTGAAGGAAAAAATTATTTTCTCAAAAGCCTCAACTACTAGAGCAACGTAAAATAGCAATTCTAGTAGCCAAATGTGTCCTCTAAAATACCTATAGTAGCTCATATTGCCTAAATTGACTTTAGTATTTTTTATGATTTTTTTAAATGTTCTCCCATATACCGGTAATGTAGGACCACTGAAGAAAAAAATTATTTTCTCAAAAGCCTCAACTACTAGAGCAACGTAAAATAGCAATTCTAGTAGCCAAATGGGTCCTCTAAAATACCTATAGTAGCTCATATTGCCTAAATTGACTTTAATATTTTTTATGATTTTTTTAAATGTTCTCCCATATACCGGTAATGTAGGACCACTGAAGGAAAAAATTATTTTCTCAAAAGCCTCAACTACTAGAGCAACGTAAAATAGCAATTCTAGTAGCCAAATGGGTCCTCTAAAATACCTATAGTAGCTCATATTGCCTAAATTGACTTTAGTATTTTTTATGATTTTTTTAAATGTTCTCCCATATACCGGTAATGTAGGACCACTGAAGGAAAAAATTATTTTCTCAAAAGTCTCAACTACTAGAGCAACGTAAAATAGCAATTCTAGTAGCCAAATGGGTCCTCTAAAATACCTATAGTAGCTCATATTGCCTAAATTGACTTTAGTATTTTTTATGATTTTTTTAAATGTTCTCCCATATACCGGTAATGTAGGACCACTGAAGGAAAAAATTATTTTCTCAAAAGCCTCAACTACTAGAGCAACGTAAAATAGCAATTCTAGTAGCCAAATGGGTCCTCTAAAATACCTATAGTAGCTCATATTGCCTAAATTGACTTTAGTATTTTTTATGATTTTTTTAAATGTTCTCCCATATACCGGTAATGTAGGACCACTGAAGGAAAAAATTATTTTCTCAAAAGCCTCAACTACTAGAGCAACGTAAAATAGCAATTCTAGTAGCCAAATGGGTCCTCTAAAATACCTATAGTAGCTCATATTGCTTAAATTGACTTTAGTATTTTTTATGATTTTTTTAAATGTTCTCCCATATACCGGTAACGTAGGACCACTGAAGGAAAAAATTATTTTCTCAAAAGCCTCAACTACTAGAGCAACGTAAAATAGCAATTCTAGTAGCCAAATGGGTCCTCTAAAATACCTATAGTAGCTCATATTGCCTTAATTGACTTTAGTATTTTTTATGATTTTTTTAAATGTTCTCCCATATACCGGTAATGTGGGACCACTGAAGGAAAAAATTATTTTCTCAAAAGCCTCAACTACTAGAGCAACGTAAAATAGCAATTCTAGTAGCCAAATAGGTCCTCTAAAATACCTATAGTAGCTCATATTGCCTAAATTGACTTTAGTATTTTTTATGATTTTTTTAAATGTTCTCCCATATACCGGTAATGTAGGACCACTGAAGGAAAAAATTATTTTCTCAAAAGCCTCAACTACTAGAGCAACGTAAAATAGCAATTCTAGTAGCCAAATGGGTCCTCTAAAATACCTATAGTAGCTCATATTGCCTAAATTGACTTTAGTATTTTTTATGATTTTTTTAAATGTTCTCCCATATACCGGTAATGTAGGACCACTGAAGGAAAAAATTATTTTCTCAAAAGCCTCAACTACTAGAGCAACGTAACGTCCACTAAAATACCTATAGTAGCTCATATTGCCTAAATTGACTTTAGTATTTTTTATGATTTTTTTAAATGTTCTCCCATATACCGGTAATGTAGGACCTCTGAAGGAAAAAATTATTTTCTCAAAAGCCTCAACTACTAGAGCAACGTAAAATAGCAATTCTGGTAGCCAAATGGGTCCTCTAAAATACCTATAGTAGCTCATATTGCCTAAATTGACTTTAGTATTTTTTATGATTTTTTTAAATGTTCTCCCATATACCGGTAATGTAGGACCACTGAAGGAAAAAAATATTTTCTCAAAAGCCTCAACTACTAGAGCAACGTAAAATAGCAATTCTGGTAGCCAAATGGGTCCTCTAAAATACCTATAGTAGCTCATATTGCCTAAATTGACTTTAGTATTTTTTATGATTTTTTTAAATGTTCTCCCATATACCGGTAATGTAGGACCACTGAAGAAAAAAATTATTTTCTCAAAAGCCTCAACTACTAGAGCAACGTAAAATAGCAATTCTAGTAGCCAAATGGGTCCTCTAAAATACCTATAGTAGCTCATATTGCCTAAATTGACTTTAATATTTTTTATGATTTTTGTAAATGTTCTCCCATATACCGGTAATGTAGGACCACTGAAGGAAAAAATTATTTTCTCAAAAGTCTCAACTACTAGAGCAACGTAAAATAGCAATTCTAGTAGCCAAATGGGTCCTCTAAAATACCTATAGTAGCTCATATTGCCTAAATTGACTTTAGTATTTTTTATGATATTTTTAAATGTTCTCCCATATACCGGTAATGTAGGACAACTGAAGGAAAAAATTATTTTCTCAAAAGCCTCAACTACTAGAGCAACGTAAAATAGCAATTCTAGTAGTCAAATGGGTCCTCTAAAATACCTATAGTAGCTCATATTGCCTAAATTGACTTTAGTATTTTTTATGATTTTTTTAAATGTTCTCCCATATACCGGTAATGTAGGACCACTGAAGGAAAAAATTATTTTCTCAGAAGCCTCAACTACTAGAGCAACGTAAAATAGCAATTCTAGTAGCCAAATGGGTCCTCTAAAATACCTATAGTAGCTCATATTGCCTAAATTGACTTTAGTATTTTTTATGATTTTTTTAAATGTTCTCCCATATACCGGTAATGTGGGACCACTGAGGGAAAAAATTATTTTCTCAAAAGCCTCAACTACTAGAGCAACGTAAAATAGCAATTCTAGTAGCCAAATGGGTCCTCTAAAATACCTATAGTAGCTCATATTGCCTAAATTGACTTTAGTATTTTGTATGATTTTTTTAAATGTTCTCCCATATACCGGTAATGTAGGACCACTGAAGGAAAAAATTATTTTCTCAAAAGCCTCAACTACTAGAGCAACGTAAAATAGCAATTCTAGTAGCCAAATGGGTCCTCTAAAATACCTATAGTAGCTCATATTGCCTAAATTGACTTTAGTATTTTTTATGATTTTTTTAAATGTTCTCCCATATACCGGTAATGTAGGACCACTGAAGGAAAAAATTATTTTCTCAAAAGCCTCAACTACTAGAGCAACGTAAAATAGCAATTCTAGTAGCCAAATGGGTCCTCTAAAATACCTATAGTAGCTCATATTGCCTAAATTGACTTTAGTATTTTTTATGATTTTTTTAAATGTTCTCCCATATACCGGTAATGTAGGACCACTGAAGGAAAAAATTATTTTCTCAAAAGCCTCAACTACTAGAGCAACGTAAAATAGCAATTCTAGTAGCCAAATGGGTCCTCTAAAATACCTATAGTAGCTCATATTGCCTAAATTGACTTTAGTATTTTTCATGATTTTTTTAAATGTTCTCCCATATACCGGTAATGTAGGACCACTGAAGGAAAAAATTATTTTCTCAAAAGCCTCAACTACTAGAGCAACGTAAAATAGCAATTCTAGTAGCCAAATGTGTCCTCTAAAATACCTATTGTAGCTCATATTGCCTAAATTGACTTTAGTATTTTTTATGATTTTTTAAATGTTCTCCCATATACCGGTAATGTAGGACCACTGAAGGAAAAAATTATTTTCTCAAAAGCCTCAACTACTAGAGCAACGTAAAATAGCAATTCTAGTAGCCAAATGGGTCCTCTAAAATACCTATAGTAGCTCATATTGCCTAAATTGACTTTAGTATTTTTTATGATTTTTTTAAACGTTCTCCCATATACCGGTAATGTAGGACCACTGAAGGAAAAAATTATTTTCTCAAAAGCCTCAACTACTAGAGCAACGTAAAATAGCAATTCTAGTAGCCAAATGTGTCCTCTAAAATACCTATAGTAGCTCATATTGCCTAAATTGACTTTAGTATTTTTTATGATATTTTTAAATGTTCTCCCATATACCGGTAATGTAGGACCACTGAAGGAAAAAAATATTTTCTCAGAAGCCTCAACTACTAGAGCAACGTAAAATAGCAATTCTAGTAGCCAAATGGGTCCTCTAAAATACCTATAGTAGCTCATATTGCCTAAATTGACTTTAGTATTTTTTATGATTTTTTTAAATGTTCTCCCATATACCGGTAATGTAGGACCACTGAAGGAAAAAATTATTTTCTCAAAAGCCTCAACTACTAGAGCAACGTAAAATAGCAATTCTAGTAGCCAAATGGGTCCTCTAAAATACCTATAGTAGCTCATATTGCCTAAATTGACTTTAGTATTTTTTATGATTTTTTTTAAATGTTCTCCCATATACCGGTAATGTAGGACCACTGAAGGAAAAAATTATTTTCTCAAAAGCCTCAACTACTAGAGCAACGTAAAATAGCAATTCTAGTAGCCAAATGGGTCCTCTAAAATACCTATAGTAGCTCATATTGCCTAAATTGACTTTAGTATTTTTTATGATTTTTTTTAAATATTCTCCCATGTGCCGGTAATGTAGGACCACTGAAGGAAAAAATTATTTTCTCAAAAGCCTCAACTACTAGAGCAACGTAAAATAGCAATTCTAGTAACCAAATGTGTCCTCTAAAATACCTATAGTAGCTCATATTGCCTAAATTGACTTTAGTATTTTTTATGATTTTTTTAAAATGTTCTTCCATATGCCGGTAATGTAGGACCACTGAAGGAAAAAATTATTTTCTCAAAAGCTTCAACTACTAGAGCAACGTAAAATAGCAATTCTAGTAGCCAAATAGGTCCTCTAAAATACCTATAGTAGCTCATATTGCCTAAATTGACTTTAGTATTTTTTATGATTTTTTAAATGTTCTCCCATATACCGGTAATGTAGGTCCACTGAAGGAAAAAATTATTTTCTCAAAAGCCTCAACTACTAGAGCAACGTAAAATAGCAATTCTAGTAGCCAAATGGGTCCTCTAAAATACCTATAGTAGCTCATATTGCCTAAATTGACTTTAGTATTTTTTATGATTTTTTTAAATGTTCTCCCATATACCGGTAATGTAGGACCACTGAAGGAAAAAATTATTTTCTCAAAAGCCTCAACCACTAGAGCAACGTAAAATAGCAATTCTAGTAGCCAAATGTGTCCTCTAAAATACCTATAGTAGCTCATATTGCCTAAATTGACTTTAGTATTTTTTATGATTTTTTTAAATGTTCTCCCATATACCGGTAATGTAGGACCACTGAAGGAAAAAATTATTTTCTCAAAAGCCTCAACTACTAGAGCAACGTAAAATAGCAATTCTAGTAGCCAAATGGGTCCTCTAAAATACCTATAGTAGCTCATATTGCCTAAATTGACTTTAGTATTTTTTATGATTTTTTTAAATGTTCTCCCATATACCGATAATGTAGGACCACTGAAGGAAAAAATTATTTTCTCAAAAGTCTCAACTACTAGAGCAACGTAAAATAGCAATTCTAGTAGCCAAATGGGTCCTCTAAAATACCTATAGTAGCTCATATTGCCTAAATTGACTTTAGTATTTTTTATGATATTTTTAAATGTTCTCCCATATACCGGTAATGTAGGACCACTGAAGGAAAAAATTATTTTCTCAAAAGCCTCAACTACTAGAGCAACGTAAAATAGCAATTCTAGTAGCCAAATAGGTCCTCTAAAATACCTATAGTAGCTCATATTGCCTAAATTGACTTTAGTATTTTTTATGATTTTTTTAAATGTTCTCCCATATACCGGTAATGTAGGACCACTGAAGGAAAAAATTATTTTCTCAAAAGCCTCAACTACTAGAGCAACGTAAAATAGCAATTCTAGTAGCCAAAGGGGTCCTCTAAAATACTTATAGTAGCTCATATTGCCTAAATTGAATTCAGTATTTTTTATGATTTTTTTAAATGTTCTCCCATATACCGGTAATGTAGGACCACTGAAGGAAAAAATTATTTTCTCAAAAGCCTCAACTACTAGAGCAACGTAAAATAGCAATTCTAGTAGCCAAATGGGTCCTCTAAAATACTTATAGTAGCTCATATTGCCTAAATTGACTTTAGTATTTTTTATGATTTTTTTAAAAATATTCTCCCATGTGCCGGTAATGTAGAAGCACTGAAGGAAAAAATTATTTTCTCAAAAGCCTCAACTACTAGAGCAACGTAAAATAGCAATTCTAGTAACCAAATGTGTCCTCTAAAATACCTATAGTAGCTCATATTGCCTAAATTGATTTTAGTATTTTTTATGATTTTTTTAAATGTTCTCCCATATACCGGTAATGTAGGACCACTGAAGGAAAAAATTATTTTCTCAAAAGCCTCAACTACTAGAGCAACGTAAAATAGCAATTCTGGTAGCCAAATGGGTCCTCTAAAATACCTATAGTAGCTCATATTGCCTAAATTGACTTTAGTATTTTTTATGATTTTTTTAAATGTTCTCCCATATACCGGTAATGTAGGACCACTGAAGGAAAAAATTATTTTCTCAAAAGCCTCAACTACTAGAGCAACGTAAAATAGCAATTCTAGTAGGCAAATGGGTCCTCTAAAATACCTATAGTAGCTCATATTGCCTAAATTGACTTTAGCATTTTTTTATGATTTTTTAAATGCTTTCCCATATACCGGTAATGTAGGACCACTGAAGGAAAAAATTATTTTCTCAAAAGCCTCAACTACTAGAGCATCGTAAAATAGCAATTCTAGTAACCTATTGGGTCCTCCAAAATACCTATAGTAGCTCATGTTGTCTAAATTGACTTTAGTCTTTATGATTTTTTTTAAATTATCTTCGATATGCCGCTTCTTCTATTCGCACCCTGGTGTCGAATATCTGAACAACCAGCAACCAAAAAGCTTAACTCACCAACTAAATAGCACATCTATAAATAAATTAACGTTCCTCGAATTCTGTATAAATTCGAAATACTATTAGTGCACATATAACACATTGTAGATTTCAAAAGCAAAAACAGATTTCTATGAAGTAATAACGATTAAAACAATGTAATGTTGCAATGGGAGTAGCGTTCAGATGCTAATTTTTCTGTTTTGACCTATATTGGCCAATTTTATATAAAATTCTGGTTTAAACTGATTTTATATGGGCAATATTCGGAGCACAATAAAACGGCGATTCTAGCAGTCAATACTTACACAGTGATCCATGTTTCCTAAATTGAGTTTGGTTTTTTTAAATATTCTTCCATATGCTACCATAGTGTAATTAGCAAAAAGCTCACTTATCGCTTGTTTGCATTGCAATATAGAATGGAATCCACACCAGGAAATAATAATACAGTTGACATAAACAAGATCGCATCGTAATTTTCTGGCTGATCATTTTACATGATTTAACCTATAAAATTACGAGCTGCACTCAGTAAGCTTGTGATACATAGTACTTAGGTGAAGCATATGTATGCCATTTTTCGACCTAGTAACTCTATGTCGGTATGGCCCAATTAGTAAAGATGCGTGCTCAGTGAGCAAATGGTTGCTGATGGTTGTAGGTTCGAATCTCGGTATTTACATGTGCCTTTTTTATTTATGATTGATCATCATACAGAAGCAGCAAGCAAAACCAACCGGTTGAGTAAAGTAAAAGTAGTGTACCGCCACCGAGCCCCCACCAGGGTTTATACCACCACCATATTCACAGATTTTTCTGTAATGTCACAGATTTTGTCCTAATTTTTGATCACAGATTCTTTTTTACAGATGACAGATTTTTGGCATTTTGATGAAAATTTCACAGATTTTTGGAAATATTATTGTTTTACTGCTGAGCACGCACGCTTAGCATTCCATCAAATCAAAATGCAAACCATAAAAAAATATTTTAGCGCCGCCGGGTAATATTTTCCAAAGTTGGCTTTTTGTTACATCCGTTTCAATGGAAATTTACAGGTTTCGTTCAAATGGCGTCTGTAAGGCGGGTGTAATGTGTATTTTTTCGCGTTGTCATTTGTTTGAAATTCCACTTAGCACTACATTCGAATTTTTGTTTCGCTCGAACACATTTACAAAACCCTATCATTTTATTAAACTCGCAAAAAAAATCGGCAAATATAATTAGTTGTCCAGAGAGCGAACTATCGATTGATTGAAGAATTAACGTTTTTATTCGTCCATCTCATGCCAGATTAATTTTTAAACATTTAATCCAAAATGGTATTTCCGGCACATACGATAAGGTTATACAGTTTGAAAGAAACCTGTAAATTTCCGTTGAATCAAATATAATGAAATGTTACGACGAGTGATATGAATATTACACGACCATAGCGTCATTAGAAAAAAATCTCTACTGGCAATACCGGGTGGGATTCGAACCGACGACTATCAGTAATCATTTGCTCACTGAGCATGCCTCTTTGCTTACAAGGCCATACCAGCATATAGTTGCTTGGTTTACAAATGGCATACACACTAATAAAATATTAGCCCAGGGTACTCCAATGAGAACCAAATGAAGTGAGACCTTCAATTCCATAAAAAACATGTTTCAAGGGTTGTGGAAAACGCAAGCGCATATTTCTTCGGATTTTCTGACAGCAAACTTTTCTTTTACACATCTTGTAACGTTTTGTAACATAATGGCATTATTAGCACTAATTTCAACAATAAAATTTAATGAAATTGTTTACGTTTCAACCGCCCTTTGCCTCACCTATATACGGTTCAAAAATATAATTAACATCGACAGCTGTCTTATCACACAAAGAAATTCGAGGTGTAATGTTCCCATTGGTGTAATAATAAAGCTGTTATATGGGGAAATTTTAAGTCAATACGCATTAAACAATGGATGATTACGCTGGGATATAACAATGTATGATAGACTAGAACGGCCGCACTCCATGAAACATCGCGCTTAGCCGATCTGTCTTTTTAGATTAAAGGATTGGAAAAATTGGTTAAATAAGTTAAACTAATCAATCAAATTCTGTTTAAAAAAATGTTCCTGCGATAAAACTAAAATGGGAGGCTTATTACTACCGCTACAATACATAATTTCAAGCGCAAATAGCAAATACAAGTACAAGTAACACCAAAAACTTACTGGCAACCTTACAGCGGCATTTATGAAGCAGTTCTTGCGGCCTGTACGTTTCGGTGAATGTTTCAATAATTTTCTGGCTGATTATAGAAGTTACGAGCCACAATTTGCTGAGCTTGTGATAGATAGCACTCAGGTGTAGTTTATGTATGTCATCTATCGACTAAGCAACCATCTGTTAGTATGGCCCAGTAAGTAAAGAGACGTGCTCAGTGAGCGAGCAAATGGTTGCTCGATAGTCGGTTCGAATCTCGGTGTTTACCGGTTGTCATTTTTTTTCTAATCACACGCTATGGTCATGTAATGACGTGTTCAATGGCAGGTGTAAACCCCACCATTGTTTAGTAGATTTGAGTGCACTGTTTTATTGCACTTTCGAGCATAAGCGTTCAACTATCGAAAAGGTAATAATTTTCATATCGCACGTAATATTATGCCTTTTGTTACATCTGATGCAATGGAAATTTAAAGGCATCTTTCAAATTGTTTCGTTTGACATACTGGTTATCTTTTTTTTTGGATCGTCATATATTTTCAAGGGGGTTCAAATCTTGACAATGGAAGACCAAGAGTATAGAATTACCACATTTTGCGTGATGTATTAAGGGTATTTCACAAGTTCTACGCAACTTTTATAATTTCGTTGCTTACGAACGAAAGCAAAGACAATAATGTGAATTTTAACGCTTTTCAGCGATTGTAATTAACGAAATATGGCGGCACCCACCGTAATAGTGTGAACATAGGCACATCACCCGACAATCATTCAACTGATCCGATTGTATTGTGTGATAAATAACCAAAAAAATAAATTTTTATTAGAGTCTCTCCTCTTTTTTCGGGCTTGAGACCGACTACAGTAATTTTTATCCAAAATTTATAGCTTGCTATCTATGAGGTATGGAGTTCACAAAGTTTTGACCAAAGAAGCCATCATCCCTACAAATTTAAATTTATTTATGGTACGCGAGTTCCAAAATTCACAACTTAGTTTCACTTCAGGTGATGTTGGACCCTCAGTTGAATTTGAGCGATTTTCTCCTAAATATACGAGAAATATCCCAAACAACATTGACTATCAGTCAGTTTTCGATAAAGCCATTGTTTGTTCTCCAAAAGCAATTGAGAAGACACAAAGTCTCACTGATTTGAATTTAACAGATATGTCACTTAAAAAGAAGTCCTCAGAATGTAAAGATGATCGCGATAAAATTATCTTTTATTTAAATGAAGATTACGATAACGAACTAGCATCTATCCCTTTAAATGATAGAACTAATTTGGAAGTTGCACTTAGTTTCAATACTATAACGCCTCCTGGAGCAAAATTTAATTCAGAAGTTTATCGCGATAACAGACAGTTGAAATTTTATTTGAAAGATTTTCAAGACTCTGGAAATAAGTTCACGATTACAAGGAAGCAATTCAATGAAATGATTGATCCTGTAACGAAAAGGTTGATTGATTATAGATCAACTAATGCTGTCAGAAAAGTTGCTAACTTGGAGGAAAAGAAGTTAATTACCAGCTATCATGACATTATTAGAGATGTTGCACCTCCATGTCATATGTACGTTGTACTTAAAAAGGACAATGTTCCCGAAACGAAATCTAAGAGAACAGTTCTCATTTATACAGTTTGCAAGTTTATGCAATGCAAAAGATTTATACTGAAAGCTACTTTCTTGACCCATGGATCGCATGACATCACTTTTAATATCTTGCATGACATGGACAGTATTGAGCATCCTGATGGAATGTGTAATCAAGTACGAGGAAAAGACCGCGCTCGTATCAAAGAACGAATGATGCTCGAACGACCTAAGGAGCTAATTCGTTCTGAAATTGTTGGTGTAGGAGAAAGATCACATCAATTTTTGATTGACAAAGATCTGAAGCTCTGTACATCTGAAGAAGTAGTTAGAAAAGTTGGCTCTGAAATACGTAACGAACTTAGAAGAGACAGTGACCAATGGGTTGCACTAACCAAAATTTACTTAGAAAATGACATGTTAGGGTTCCTAGACTTTGGACCCTTTAACGCAGGCCTCATAAGTGATGCGCAAATTAAAATTATTATATATGCAACCGAACGTGGCAAAAGAGCGTTAGATTGCTATTTTGATGCCACAGGAGGAGCTTGGAAAAATCCACGAAATGATTTAAAAAATAAAACAGTCTACATGTATAGTTTGGTTACCAGAATCAAATGTCATGATGCAGACAAAAGTTTGATGACATTTCCAATCGCTGAAGTGTTCACAACAGATCATACTACTGGTAACATTCACATTTTCTTGTTAAAAATTGTACACCGCATAAGAATAAAGTCGAACAGAGAACTCCACACAATTATTCGATCGGTTACCTCTGATTTCGCAATGGCTGGAATAAATGCATTATGTCTGTCTTTCAACTCCATGAGCGTTGTCCAATATTTGCATGCCTGTGCTCAGTATATGGCCAATATGACTAAAGATTTAGAAAACGATATTAATATTGTTATAATACGCCTTTGCACATCACATGTAGCAAAAATTATTTATGCTCTTGTTGACACGTACATAACTGATTCAGCTGATCCAGATAGAATCAATCTACGCAGTCTTCTATCAGCTATACATGACATAAAAGATTGCAATGAAGTTTTCGCTCTTTTTTCACATTTGTGGAGATACTTGATTGCTGAAACAGTAGATGAAAAAAAAAATAAAATACGCATCCCTTGAGAGCTTCTTTAGAAACTGTACTGAAATAGTAGCTTCTGAAATTCATAGCGGCTTAGTTGAAGCTGGAATTAAAGCAGCATCTGAAATTGAAAATGAAAAGTCGAAGACAATATACTCACAAAGTCCATTCTACCAGAGAGGTTTTAACGAATTCAAAGCAATAATTGAAGAAAAATTTGAAAGCATGTTTGAGTTTAGCCGGAAACAACCAGCTACATATAAGTTCGTAACAACATATCTACGCCGATTTGTTACGTATCTTCCCATGTTGATTGCAACCCTCTGGTATGAAGAACATAGTGAGTTGAGCAATATAGATAATAAAACTGCGAACAGAGCAAATAACGGCGTAATTGAGGCCCACCACAAGAATGTTAAAGAAGATATAAGACTGTCCAAAGCGGTGGGAAAAGTTCCAATACATATAGATGATTATATCGAGTATATGTATATAAAGGAGATGGCACCTAAGATTATTTCAGCTCGACTAAAAATTCCCAAAAATCGATCAACGCGTAACGTTCGACCTTCAGAACACAAGCGTATTCGGTCCAATAGTAAACTTGAAACTCCAAAATCACAGCGAAGTGATGTTGGAGAAATGTACAATCAGACACCATCTCTCGCAAGTACAATATCGTCCTGGAATGACGACAAAATTACAAATATGCATATTTCAGATATCATAAAAACCAAAGAAACTTTCAAAAAGCGATCGCTTAAAAGTGAAATTGAAGGTTCCAAAAACAAATGAACACGATACAGACAGGATCTTTTTTCCGCAAAAGAAATGGAGTCATATTTCGAGACAAACAAGACACCAAAAAGAGTACCCGATCAACCAAACTTTGGTTTAGCTGGAATAAGCCCGATCGCTGTGTCAACGCCAGCTTGCCTATTTCGTAAACGAAATGAACTATCCCCCCGCCAATTGAAAAATGTATCTGATGATACCACCAAAACTCGATTGTCTACAATTGCTGAGGAAAGTAGCCAATACATTTCAAATATTGCTACATCCAAATCAGGTGGAATTGTTGAAAAATGTAATGATATTACTACAACGATACTCAAACCATTTGACTCGAAAATTAGACATGTTGAGTCAGTCTACGATAAAAGTACAATTCCTTTCGATCAGGCATTTGAAGGTTTCGACTCCACCACATTTAAAGGATTTGGTAGTATTTTAGAAAATAAGCTCATTTCTGATCCACTTTACTACACTAGAGATCGACCAAGAACCTGTGATGATTTATGGATTTTGTTAAAAAGCAGATATAAGCTTTTATATGGTGATTTAAAAACTCTTTGGGAAAATAACTGGAGCAGTTGGTTTTCCAATTATTTGATCGAATTTCTCCTTAAATTTTTCAGTATTCACTATGGTATTCCCACTAAGGTTGTATCGCATGTTCAAACCAGTTTATTATTCGCAATGGTTGACCATCTGGTACAAAAGCAGTGCAATAATATTTCAAATGAGGACATGAAAGACATCATTATTAAAAATTTGAACCATTCACTAGTTTTACTGCCACTGTTATATAATCATCATTTTTCAATTGCTATAATTGACACGGAAAAAAAGGTTTTCCACTATTTTGATTCTCAATTCAGGCATTCACCT
The DNA here is from genome assembly GCF_030247195.1 of Topomyia yanbarensis. Lineage (NCBI taxonomy): Eukaryota > Metazoa > Arthropoda > Insecta > Diptera > Culicidae > Topomyia > Topomyia yanbarensis. Next base: position 118,178,547 of record NC_080670.1, read on the forward strand.
CAATATATGTACAGCAAGTTGTTGAATACATTGGAAAAAGTCGAAAGACAGTTCACGAATGATCTATTATTACAGATAATCAGTATTTTCAAAACCCCAACAGTCGGGGAAATGAGAATAAACTGTCAAAATGATGGCAATCATTGTGGACCTTACGTGGTTAATAATGCTGAACTATATCTTCGGAACGAATTCCTTTATGATCAAGATTTTGATCCCATCAAATATAGAACATATTTGCTCAAAACTCTTATTGATCATTCTGATAACGTTGTAAACCTATGTCGTAAGTGTGGCGATAAAAGGGTCGAAGCTACTAACACTCAAGACTGGGTTGCTTGTGATACATGCACAAAATGGTATCATTCAACATGTGTAAATGACGATTGTACAGTAGATTGGGATTTTAGAAAATTCGTTTGCGAGATGTGTGCTACATTCAACTAAACAATAAAAGTTCCATTTGTGAGATTTAAGTTATATTCAGCTAAAAGATCTCACGTTCGAACAGAAAACGAATCAATATATCACATTATGTTGTGATAGCTAAACATGTTAGATTTAAATCTGCCTGCAGTAATTATTTTTGAATCATGATTAATTGTTGATAATATAATGCAATACTGCTTCCTTTGGGTTTTGTTTGTGAACTCCATACCTCATAGATAGCAAGCTATAAATTTTGGATAAAAATTACTGTAGTCGGTCTCAAGCCCGAAAAAAGAGGAGAGAGTCTAATAAAAATTTATTTTTTTGGTTATTTATCACACAATACAATAGGATCAGTTGAATGATTGTCGGGTGATGTGCCTATGTTCACACTATTACGGTGGGTGCCGCCATATTTCGTTAATTACAATCGCTGAAAAGCGTTAAAATTCACATTATTGTCTTTGCTTTCGTTCGTAAGCAACGAAATTATAAAAGTTGCGTAGAACTTGTGAAATACCCTTAATACATCACGCAAAATGTGGTAATTCTATACTCTTGGTCTTCCATTGTCAAGATTTGAACCCCCTTGAAAATATATGACGATCCAAAAAAAAAAGATAACCAGTATGTCAAACGAAACAATTTGAAAGATGCCTTTAAATTTCCATTGCATCAGATGTAACAAAAGGCATAATATTACGTGCGATATGAAAATTATTACCTTTTCGATAGTTGAACGCTTATGCTCGAAAGTGCAATAAAACAGTGCACTCAAATCTACTAAACAATGGTGGGGTTTACACCTGCCATTGAACACGTCATTACATGACCATAGCGTGTGATTAGAAAAAAATGACAACCGGTAAACACCGAGATTCGAACCGACTATCGAGCAACCATTTGCTCGCTCACTGAGCACGTCTCTTTACTTACTGGGCCATACTAACAGATGGTTGCTTAGTCGATAGATGACATACATAAACTACACCTGAGTGCTATCTATCACAAGCTCAGCAAATTGTGGCTCGTAAGTTCTATAATCAGCCAGAAAATTATTGAAACATTCACCGAAGCGTACAGGCCGCAAGAACTGCTTCATAAATGCCGCTGTAAGGTTGCCAGTAAGTTTTTGGTGTTACTTGTACTTGTATTTGCTATTTGCGCTTGAAATTATGTATTGTAGCGGTAGTAATAAGCCTCCCATTTTAGTTTAATCGCAGGAACATTTTTTTAAACAAAATTTGATTGATTAGTTTAACTCATTTAACCAATTTTTCCAATCCTTTAATCTAAAAAGACAGATCGGCTAAGCGCGATGTTTCATGGAGTGGAGTCTATCATACATTGTTATATCCCAGCGTAATCATCCATTGTTTAATGCGTATTGACTTAAAATTTCCCCATATAACAGCTTTATTATTACACCAATGGGAACATTACACCTTGAATTTCTTTGTGTGATAAGACAGCTATCGATGTTAATTATATTTTTGAACCGTATATAGGTGAGGCAAAGGGCGGTTGAAACGTAAACTATTTCATTGAATTTTATTGTTGAAATTAGTGCTAATAATGCCATTATGTTACAAAACGTTACAAGATGTGTAAAAGAAAAGTTTGCTGTCAGAAAATCCGAAGAAATGTGCGCTTGCGTTTTCCACAACCCTTGAAACATGTTTTTTATGGAATTGAAGGTATCACTTCATTTGGTTCTCATTGGAGTACCCTGGGCTAATATTTTATTAGTGTGTATGCCATTTGTAAACCAAGCAACTATATGCTGGTATGGCCTTGTAAGCAAAGAGGCATGCTCAGTGAGCAAATGATTACTGATAGTCGTCGGTTCGAATCCCACCCGGTATTGCCAGTAGAGATTTTTTTTCTAATGACGCTATGGTCGTGTAATATTCATATCACTCGTCGTAACATTTCATTATATTTGATTCAACGTAAATTTACAGGTTTCTTTCAAACTGTATAACCTTATCGTATGTGCCGGAAATACCATTTTGGATTAAATATTTAAAAATTAATCTGGCATGTGATGGACGAATAAAAACGTTAATTCTTCAATCAATCGATAGTTCGCTCTCTGGACAACTAATTATATTTGTCGATTTTTTTTGCGAGTTTAATAAAATGATAGGGTTTTGTAAATGTGTTCGAGCGAAACAAAAATTCGAATGTAGTGCTACGTGGAATTTCAAACAAATGACAACGCGAAAAAATACACATTACACCCGCCTTACAGACGCCATTTGAACGAAACCTGTGAATTTCCATTGAAACGGATGTAACAAAAAGCCAACGTTGGAAAATATTACCCGGCGGCGCTAAAATATTTTTTTATGGTTTGCATTTTGATTTGATGGAATGCTAAGCGTGCGTGCTCAGCAGTGAAACAATAATATTTCCAAAAATCTGTGAAATTTTCATCAAAATGCCAAAAATCTGTCATCTGTAAAAAAGAATCTGTGATCAAAAATTAGGACAAAATCTGTGACATTACAGAAAAATCTGTGAATATGGTGGTGGTATAAACCCTGGTGGGGGCTCGGTGGCGGTACACTACTTTTACTTTACTACCAACCGGTTGGTTTTGCTTGCTGCTTCTGTATGATGATCAATCATAAATAAAAAAGGCACATGTAAATACCGAGATTCGAACCTACAACCATCAGCAACCATTTGCTCACTGAGCACGCATGTTTACTAATTGGGCCATACCGACATAGAGTTACTAGGTCGAAAAATGGCATACATATGCTTCACCTAAGTACTATGTATCACAAGCTTACTGAGTGCAGCTCGTAATTTTATAGGTTAAATCATGTAAAATGATCAGCCAGAAAATTACGATGCGATCTTGTTTATGTCAACTGTATTATTATTTCCTGGTGTGGATTCCATTCTATATTGCAATGCAAACAAGCGATAAGTGAGCTTTTTGCTAATTACACTATGGTAGCATATGGAAGAATATTTAAAAAAACCAAACTCAATTTAGGAAACAGGGATCACTGTGTAAGTATTGTAAAGGGCCCATTTGACTGCTAGAATCGCCGTTTTATTGTGCTCCGAATATTGCCCATATAAAATCAGTTTAAAACAGAATTTTATATAAAATTGGCCAATATAGGTCAAAACAGAAAAATTAGCATCTGAACGCTACTCCCATTGCAACATTACATTGTTTTAATCGTTATTACTTCATAGAAATCTGTTTTTGCTTTTGAAATCTACAATGTGTTATATGTGCACTAATAGTATTTCGAATTTATACAGAATTCGAGGAGCGTTAATTTATTTATAGATGTGCTATTTGGTTGGTGAGTTAAGCTTTTTGGTTGCTGGTTGTTCAGATATTCGACACCAGGGTGCGAATAGAAGAAGCGGCATTTCGAAGATAATTTAAAAACATCATAAAGACTAAAGTCAATAGACCTTTCTCGTCAAAAAATTTTATATGCAGAACAGCTTCTGTTTTCATCGCTGGATCGATTCTGAATACTGTCACGTTAATTTGGTGTCGCTAACTATTGAAAAATTTAAAAATTCCTCGAACTGCCCATTTTACTATGTATTCCCCTGTCCTATTTTACCTTGATTCTCCATACTTTTACACCATTTGGATGAACTTCGAGTGGGGAATATGAAATAAAGTTACGGCGGGAAGCCTGTAACAAAGTTCCAGTAGCCTACCGCTCGCCGGCATCTATTTTAATCAGGCTATTCGGCGTTTCGTGTACTGGGTATGAACTCCAAGAGTTCATTCCAATTTGCTAAAAACATTGTTTTGACGTTGATGAACCCCAAAACAGTGTTGCAGAATATACCGATTTATCGATATTTAAACCGATTTTTAATTTCAATGCCAATAAAGCTACTAAAAATACCGATTTCTTTTCTCTTACCAAAAAATAACGATTTTCATATAAGATCAATTAATATGGGCCCTTTTAGAAAATGTCTTCACCTTTCCACATCAAATCATCCGGAAATTGATTCAGCAATCTGCCAGGTTACTATAAAAACTTCAAATGAAGTTCAACAACCGATTCTGAAATTGATTGAGCTCAGTAGGTTTCATTACATAACATTAGAATGATCTATAAATTAAAAACCAATAATTTGCAGTTGCAGGTAACTTTTGGTTAGCATACATCTTCACACCGATAAATACCTTATTTTTATTTAGAACTATACCGATATTAGATTTGTCCCAGTACCAGTAGAAAGTGGAAGTACTCCGGAGCAAACAAAGAGAAAATCGTTCCTATGTTCTCTTCTCTTTTTTCTTCTTCCGTTAGCAAACATGGAGTAAAAAGCAAGTATTTTTTGCTTCTGTTTGCTCCGGAGCAACTTCTGTGTACTAGAACAAACCTATTATACAAAACCATCTGACAACGCTGCTCTAAAGTGAAAAGTGCTCTTCAAACATCGATGACATCTTTTTTTTCCTGTTTTCTCTACCTACCTAAACATCAGCTGTCTCCCGTTTCCCGAGAGTTCGCCGACCAGTTTTGCTTTCAAACTGAAAAAAACTACAGTTTAACTTCACCAGGCACAATCATCAGAATGAGATGCAGGAAAATATTAACCCAGAATGGTTTTACCGTCCAGTGTGAGAAACATTTTACAAATGATAAAAAAGGTATTTGTGCGGATCTGCGAATTCGGTTTTTGTGGAATAATTCGACCAAGGGCTATGATGTATACTATAGCATCGGTGGAGAGTAAGTCCAATCATACAGCTTCATCCCACCCCGGGAGCAGATGAGCGCTAGCGAATGTTCTCAGCCACCTGGAGGAGGAGGTTCAGCGTGGAAGAAATGTTACCAGACTTCGCCGATCTGGTGTCTGAACTTTTTTTTTGATAATCTCAGAGATTGGGTGTGCAGATGGACGGTTGGAGTTCTGGGAGGGAACGACTGGTAACTTTAAGGTAAATTGTTTGGAGTCATTTGTTTTTATTACAACTATTGACGGACGTTTCATTGCAGGGTATATATGAAGCCGAAAACACCCACAACAATGGGGTAACTAACACATAGCTCGCCGGTGACAAAGTGATAGTCGCACGGTTGAGTGGAGGAATCGATTTTCTGAAACTGGAAACGTATACGCAAGGTTGTCAGATCGATTGGGGATTTACGTCTGCATAAGGGCGAAGTAAGTTCTATGTTTCAAGCAATTTTTTAAGCTCACCTAGGGCGCAGAACGGACAGATTTTACTTGTTCTTTTAAAACACTGTTCATTCTAAGTTATTTTATTTTCAGTCTGTAATGAGTATGTAATCAAGTGCCTTAATTCTTATTCTTTTTTAGCCCACGCACGTACCGGTTCGGCAGGAAGCATTAGTTAATTTCAGCAATCCGTCCACAGCGTTGCCAGCTCAACATCACGCATCCGACAAGGAGCTTCGATGTGTCCTGGAGTTTCACCAGCAGCGTCACCGGTGACATGTTTGGAAGTGGCGAGCGGTACAGTCATGACTGGCAGCCAGGGCCACACTTTTAAAGTATTCCGGCTAGATAGCCACCTATTGCAGTTCACCCTAAACGGCTATTGCGGTCCTATCACATGTATTTTCATAGACCAGTGGCAGGCGCATCTGGTTACCAGGATGGTGTGCTATGTGTGTGGGACTTGATACGGGGTATGTCAGCCAAATTTACGGTATGGCCTAAATCTACATAATTAAATTGATTGGTTATTTTTAGGTGCCTGTATGTGCAAAATTGAAGCGACAAAATTGACGACTCAATCGTCGCACTTGCCTGTTCCCCGAGTTACGCAATATCGCTTGGACTGGACGAACGAATACGGATCTGGGATAGATTTCAGGGTCGTATGGGACGACAATACTGGAGATGTAGCTCGGGAAGTCAGGCTTGACTGTTCCAATTCACAGCTAAATCCGAAGATTATGCTACCTGCCAGTGGTTCGGTAATTTGTGACTACGGAAATCGAATGAGAATCGTTCGTTTCCCACTTGTGGCGGCGGAAAAGTGGTTCGGTCCGGGGAATCGTAATCGGCCAGCTGTACAGCTGCAGCCTCCGAACGAAGCCATTGCTAGCACGAGTCTTTGATTTGGAAGGATAGTTGCTGAGGACCATTCTCACAATAGTATAAAAGTTCTAAGTTCTAACCTCAAAAACAGACAACAATAAAATGTATTTCTTTCAGAGTTGATAATATCCATTACATGATCAAATGCGCTGATGGGTATGAATATGCATGTGTACGGTTTGGTAACCAGTACAATTTACACCTTTCTATGCAGTGCACGGCCACCAATGATTCTTCCATAAATTTAGACATTGTGCCGAACAAGAGTAAATTCGCGTATATAAAATATATAGGAGGCCCTATTTTCACAGTCACGTCACTTAGTGACTAGAAGGAAATTTTCTTCTAGTCACTAGGTGACGTGACTGTGAGAATAGGGGCTTGGAGCATATCGCTGTCTGTGCACGGAACTGAACATGATTAAATTTTTGGCTCACGCGCATTTAAACGATCACTTAGCCTATGTGTCCGCATGTGACTGGTGGGGTAGCGTTGAGGGATTTTGTCGCCGCTCACGGTACATTTCTATTTCTTCTCACTAATGTGTAAGTACATTTGCTGCACCCGCTTCTAGTGAATACATTGGAGCAGATATCACAAATAGATCCGAAAAAGTTATTTCTTCGGGAGAAACGCTTCTCACATATCTCGAATTCCCGAAGTCCTGGTGAAATTATGGTTGATATAACAAATTCTGCCTGTTTCCCAGCATTCTGCTTGATATATTCCTGTCTATGATAGGCTACTAGTATATTCCGTCTGAAAATATCTAAATCGTTAGCAAAGAAACACTTGACATTAGTGACGATAGTCACCCGTATGAACGTTTGCAGATAGGCTAAAATGTTGTAGATAAAAGCTTTGTCGCATACGGTGCATTTGCATGGAGCAATTTAAAAAAAAAGTTCTTGAAAAATGCTTTACCCTCTACATCACATCCCTATCTTTGAATTGAACAGTCTGATTCCGTCAGCAGCGCCGCGTTGATGAATTAGTGGATTTTTTATAATTCCATGGATGAAATATACAGACTAGCAAAATTAGATTATAAGCTATACGGTTACGTTACAATGTCTTAGTTAATATCTTCCGCTAGAGATGGGCGAAACAGTTCACTTCGAAGAACCATTCCCGACTGAACAGTTCTGTAAAAAGAACTAGTTCAGATGAACCGTTCTTCCGTTCAGCTGATAATTTACTTGCATCTAGCGAATGTCTCTCAAAACATTCGATTCTTGGAGAGGAACCAAACAGATGCTTCCCAAACTATTATACCCCTGTATGCTTAACAAGTTCATCAAGGGTAGCGATTTCTTCATGATGTATAACTAGAGAAATAGAGAATGTGATGAATCGTTCTTCGCCGGTTCCATTCTGGGAGAGCACAGAGAGCGGTTTGTGGGACGGCAAGTCGGTTCATTTTCATTCGTTCGCCTAAAAATCGGTCCGAGAAATTCGCCAAACGGCTTTAGGTCAGGTTCAGTTCATTCGCTTTGAAGAGAATTGAGAACTACCGTTCTTTTAAAAAGAACTTCCGTTCGCTCATTCTCTTCGAAGAACCAGTTCACTTGAACCGTTCGCGAACGAATGGCCCATCTCTATCTTCCGCTACCCGACATTGTGAGGATTTGGTGTGATTATTTGTTGAAAGGAAGATTCCTTCACCGGATTAATAGTCAAACCAACAGATTTCTGTGGGATTATAATGAAATTAATAAAAAATTACATAAAATTTAAAACTTTTTCTTGGTTTCATCTTGTTTCATTAATTTGCGCCGTTGAAGCAGTTTGGTAAAACGTTCCTTATCAAACTCGTGCTTATCGCATAGCGCGAATTTCAAAATGTCGAATCTTTAACACTATAGCCAGAGCATGTAGTTCAGCATGTTAAGTTTGTCGCCGTGTGACGTAAGCTAAACCTCGAGTCTTAAGTTATTTTTCAAAGATTTACAATCTGGTACCAAATTCGATTATGATACCGGTGGGAATACCGTGTTGGAATCGTAATTCGATACTAGGGCGCAACTACCAAACCGTGGAATCTCAATCAGAATGCGATCCAACACTTTCCGGAACGGATCCGTTGGATAATTTTTGCTGGATCTCAGGGTGTGCTTCCTCGATGTAATCGGCTCAACTGATTCGTAAAGTGTTACATTACCCTTACTGGGCACCTGCAATGATGGCACCTAACCCACTAGGTTTACGTCGAAATATGTATAACTCGAATTTCCACTCGCGTAAATATAGATGGTGCGATGGAATGTTTTCTTGGGGGGCATTACCGCATCGAGTTAGTTTTACAGATTTAAATAATTTTTTCAAGACCTTATAACAGTAATGGGACAATGCAAGATTGACAGTTTAGCGAGCTTGTTTACATGGTCTTAGAATATAAAAGCAATTCGAACCAAGCTTCGTTCTGGGTGAAATCAAAAATTTTCTAAGTCCATGTAAACAAACTCTCTGAACTGTCAGAAATGTGAGGTTATACATTTTCATGCAATGTTCTATAGCAAACTGTCAAAGATACACTCTCGAGTTCATTTGTGACGTCACCGTAAAGTAATGAACTTAGTATCGTGATTCACCACTTCATTTGCAGTGTTGCCGATAAAGCAAACTGAAATATGCAAAACAGTGCTGCCGAAACAAGTATTTCGAGTCTCACCATTCTTGATTTGGTGAAAATATTACTCAACATTCTTGCAATTTTCAATTTTCAAAAAATCATTAAAAAATCAGGGAATGTCACAAAAATCTCATTTTACCGTGAATGGTCTTAAAAATGTGATATCTTTGGATCAAAAATAAGAAAAACAGGGGTTAGGTCGGACAAGAAAGGTCTATTTAGGCAATATGAGCTACAATATGTATTTTAGAGGACACATTTGGCTACTAGAATTGCTATTTTACGTTGCTCTAGTAGTTGAGGCTTTTGAGAAAATATTTTTTTCCTTCAGTGGTCCTACATTACCGGTATATGGGAGAACATTTAAAAAAATCATAAAAAATACTAAAGTCAAATTAGGCAATATGAGCTACTATGTGTATTTTAGAGGACACATTTGGCTACTAGAATTGCTATTTTACGTTGCTCTAGTAGTTGAGACTTTTGAGAAAATAATTTTTTCCTTCAGTGGTCCTACATTACCGGCACATGGGAGAATATTTTAAAAAAATTATAAAAAATACTAATGTCAATTTAGGCAATATGAGCTACTATAAACATTTTAGGGGACCCATTTGGCTACTAGAGTTGCTATTTTACGTTGCTCTAGTAGTTGAGGCTTTTGAGAAAATAATTTTTTCCTTCAGTGGTCCTACATTACCGGTATATGGGAGAACATTTAAAAAAAATCATAAAAAATACTAAAGTCAATTTAGGCAATATGAGCTACTATAGGTATTTTAGAGGACCCATTTGGCTACTAGAATTGCTATTTTACGTTGCTCTAGTGTTTGAGGCTTTTGAGAAAATAATTTTTTCCTTCAGTGCTCCTACATTACCGGTATATGGGAGAATATTTAAAAAAATCATAAAAAATACTAAAGTCAATTTAGGCAATATGAGCTACAATAGGTATTTTAGGGGACCCATTTGGCTACTAGAATTGCTATTTTACGTTGCTCTAGTAGTTGAGGCTTTTGAGAAAATAATTTTTTCCTTCAGTGCTCCTACATTACCGGCACATGGGAGAATATTTTAAAAAAATCATAAAAAATACTAAAGTCAATTTAGACAATATGAGCTACTATAGGTATTTTAGAGGACCCATTTGGCTACTAGAATTGCTATTTTACGTTGCTCTAGTAGTTGAGGCTTTTGAGAAAATAATTTTTTCCTTCAGTGGTCCTACATTACCGGTATATGGGAGAACATTTAAAAAAATCATAAAAAATACTAAAGTCAAATTAGGCAATATGAGCTACTATATGTATTTTAGAGGACCCATTTGGCTACTAGAATTGCTATTTTACGTTGCTCTAGTAGTTGAGGCTTTTGAGAAAATAATTTTTTCCTTCAGTGGTCCTACATTACCGGTATATGGGAGAACATTTTAAAAAAAATCATAAAAAATACTAAAGTCAATTTAGGCAATATGAGCTACTATAGGTATTTTAGAGGACACATTTGGTTACTAGAATTGCTATTTTACGTTGCTCTAGTAGTTGAGGCTTTTGAGAAAATAATTTTTTCCTTCAGTGGTCCTACATTACCAGCACATGGGAGAATATTTTAAAAAAATCATAAAAAATACTAAAGTCAATTTAGGCCATATCAGCTACTATAGGTATTTTAGAGGACACATTTGGCTACTAGAATTGCTATTTTACGTTGCTCTAGTAGTTGAGGCTTTTGAGAAAATAACTTTTTCCTTCAGTGCTCCTACATTACCGGCACATGGGAGAATATTTTAAAAAAATCATAAAAATACTAAAATCAATTTAGGCAATATGAGCTACTATAGGTATTTTAGAGGACCCATTTGGCTACCAGAATTGCTATTTTACGTTGCTCTAGTAGTTGAGGCTTTTGAGAAAATAATTTTTTCCTTCAGTGCTCCTACATTACCGGCACATGGGTGAATATTTTAAAAAAATCATAAAAAATACTAAAGTCATTTTAGGCAATATGAGCTACTGTAGGTATTTTAGAGGACACATTTGGCTACTAAAATTGCTATTTTACGTTGCTCTAGTATGTGAGGCTTTTGAGAAAATAATTTTTTCCTTCAGTGGTCCTACATTACCGGTATATGGGAGAACATTTAAAAATATCATAAAAAAATACTAAAGTCAATTTAGGCAATATGAGCTACTATATGTATTTTAGAGGACCCATTTGGCTACTAGAATTGCTATTTTACGTTGCTCTAGTAGTTGAGGCTTTTGAGAAAATAATTTTTTCCTTCAGTGGTCCTACATTACCGGTATATGGGAGAACATTTAAAAAAATCATAAAAAATACTAAAGTCAATTTAGGCAATATGAGCTACTATAGGTATTTTAGAGGACCCATTTGGCTACTAGAATTGCTATTCTACGTTGCTCTAGTAGTTGAGGCTTTTGAGAAAATAATTTTTTCCTTCAGTGCTCCTACATTACCAGTATATGGGAGAACACTTAAAAAAAATCATAAAAAATACTAAAGTCAATTTAGGCAATATGAGCTATTATAGGTATTTTAGAGGACCCATTTGGCTACTAGAATTGCTATTTTACGTTGCTCTAGTAGTTGAGGCTTTTGAGAAAATAATTTTTTCCTTCAGTGCTCCTACATTACCGGCACATGGGAGAATATTTTTAAAAAATCATAAAAAATACTAAAGTCAATTTAGGCAATATGAGCTACTATAGGTATTTTAGAGGACCCATTTGGCTACTAGAATTGCTATTTTACGTTGCTCTAGTAGTTGAGGCTTTTGAGAAAATAATTTTTTCCTTCAGTGCTCCTACATTACCGGCACATGGGAGAATATTTTAAAAAAATCATAAAAAAATACTAAAGTCAATTTAGGCAATATGAGCTACTATAGGTATTTTAGAGGACACATTTGGCTACTAGAATTGCTATTTTAGGTTACTCTAGTAGTTGAGGCTTTTGAGAAAATAACTTTTTCCTTCAGTGCTCCTACATTACCGGCACATGGGAGAATATTTAAAAAAATCATAAAAATACTGAAGTCAATTTAGGCAATATGAGCTACTATAGGTATTTTAGAGGACACATTTGGTTACTAGAATTGCTATTTTACGTTGCTCTAGTAGTTGAGGCTTTTGAGAAAATATTTTTTTCCTTCAGTGCTCCTACATTACCGGCACATGGGTGAATATTTTAAAAAAATCATAAAAAATACTAAAGTCAATTTAGGCAATATGAGCTACTATAGGTATTTTAGAGGACCCATTTGGATACTAGAATTGTTATTTTACGTTGCTCTAGTAGTTGAGGCTTTTGAGAAAATAATTTTTTCCTTCAGTGCTCCTACATTACCGGCACATGGGTGAACATTTTAAAAAAATCATAAAAAATACTAAAGTCAATTTAGGCAATATGAGCTACTATAGGTATTTTAGAGGACACATTTGGTTACTAGAATTGCTATTTTACGTTACTCTAGTAGTTGAGGTTTTTGAGAAAATAATTTTTTCCTTCAGTGCTTCTACATTACCGGCACATGGGAGAATATTTTAAAAAAATCATAAAAAATACTAAAGTCAATTTAGGCAATATGAGCTACTATAGGTATTTTAGAGGACCCATTTGGCTACTAGAATTGCTATTTTACGTTGCTCTAGTAGTTGAGGCTTTTGAGAAAATAATTTTTTCCTTCAGTACTTCTACATTACCGGCACATGGGAGAATATTTTAAAAAAATCATAAAAAATACTAAAGTCAATTTAGGCAATATGAGCTACTATAGGTATTTTAGAGGACACATTTGGTTACTAGAATTGCTATTTTACGTTGCTCTAGTAGTTGAGGCTTTTGAGAAAATAATTTTTTCCTTCAGTGCTCCTACATTACCGGCACATGGGTGAATATTTTAAAAAAATCATAAAAAATACTAAAGTCAATTTAGGCAATATGAGCTACTATAGGTATTTTAGAGGACCCATTTGGCTACTAGAATTGCTATTTTACGTTGCTGTAGTAGTTCAGGCTTTTGAGAAAATAATTTTTTCCTTCAGTGCTCCTACATTACCGGCACATGGGAGAATATTTTAAAAAAATCATAAAAAATACTAAAGTCAATTTAGGCAATATGAGCTACTATAGGTATTTTAGAGGACACATTTGGTTACTAGAATTGCTATTTTACGTTGCTCTAGTAGTTGAGGCTTTTGAGAAAATAATTTTTTCCTTCAGTGGTCCTACATTACCGGTATATGGGAGAACATTTTAAAAAAAATCATAAAAAATACTAAAGTCAATTTAGGCAATATGAGCTACTATAGGTATTTTAGAGGACACATTTGGTTACTAGAATTGCTATTTTACGTTGCTCTAGTAGTTGAGGCTTTTGAGAAAATAATTTTTTCCTTCAGTGGTCCTACATTACCAGCACATGGGAGAATATTTTAAAAAAATCATAAAAAATACTAAAGTCAATTTAGGCCATATCAGCTACTATAGGTATTTTAGAGGACACATTTGGCTACTAGAATTGCTATTTTACGTTGCTCTAGTAGTTGAGGCTTTTGAGAAAATAACTTTTTCCTTCAGTGCTCCTACATTACCGGCACATGGGAGAATATTTTAAAAAAATCATAAAAATACTAAAATCAATTTAGGCAATATGAGCTACTATAGGTATTTTAGAGGACCCATTTGGCTACCAGAATTGCTATTTTACGTTGCTCTAGTAGTTGAGGCTTTTGAGAAAATAATTTTTTCCTTCAGTGCTCCTACATTACCGGCACATGGGTGAATATTTTAAAAAAATCATAAAAAATACTAAAGTCATTTTAGGCAATATGAGCTACTGTAGGTATTTTAGAGGACACATTTGGCTACTAAAATTGCTATTTTACGTTGCTCTAGTATGTGAGGCTTTTGAGAAAATAATTTTTTCCTTCAGTGGTCCTACATTACCGGTATATGGGAGAACATTTAAAAATATCATAAAAAAATACTAAAGTCAATTTAGGCAATATGAGCTACTATATGTATTTTAGAGGACCCATTTGGCTACTAGAATTGCTATTTTACGTTGCTCTAGTAGTTGAGGCTTTTGAGAAAATAATTTTTTCCTTCAGTGGTCCTACATTACCGGTATATGGGAGAACATTTAAAAAAATCATAAAAAATACTAAAGTCAATTTAGGCAATATGAGCTACTATAGGTATTTTAGAGGACCCATTTGGCTACTAGAATTGCTATTCTACGTTGCTCTAGTAGTTGAGGCTTTTGAGAAAATAATTTTTTCCTTCAGTGCTCCTACATTACCAGTATATGGGAGAACACTTAAAAAAAATCATAAAAAATACTAAAGTCAATTTAGGCAATATGAGCTATTATAGGTATTTTAGAGGACCCATTTGGCTACTAGAATTGCTATTTTACGTTGCTCTAGTAGTTGAGGCTTTTGAGAAAATAATTTTTTCCTTCAGTGCTCCTACATTACCGGCACATGGGAGAATATTTTTAAAAAATCATAAAAAATACTAAAGTCAATTTAGGCAATATGAGCTACTATAGGTATTTTAGAGGACCCATTTGGCTACTAGAATTGCTATTTTACGTTGCTCTAGTAGTTGAGGCTTTTGAGAAAATAATTTTTTCCTTCAGTGCTCCTACATTACCGGCACATGGGAGAATATTTAAAAAAATCATAAAAATACTGAAGTCAATTTAGGCAATATGAGCTACTATAGGTATTTTAGAGGACACATTTGGTTACTAGAATTGCTATTTTACGTTGCTCTAGTAGTTGAGGCTTTTGAGAAAATATTTTTTTCCTTCAGTGCTCCTACATTACCGGCACATGGGTGAATATTTTAAAAAAATCATAAAAAATACTAAAGTCAATTTAGGCAATATGAGCTACTATAGGTATTTTAGAGGACCCATTTGGATACTAGAATTGTTATTTTACGTTGCTCTAGTAGTTGAGGCTTTTGAGAAAATAATTTTTTCCTTCAGTGCTCCTACATTACCGGCACATGGGTGAACATTTTAAAAAAATCATAAAAAATACTAAAGTCAATTTAGGCAATATGAGCTACTATAGGTATTTTAGAGGACACATTTGGTTACTAGAATTGCTATTTTACGTTACTCTAGTAGTTGAGGTTTTTGAGAAAATAATTTTTTCCTTCAGTGCTTCTACATTACCGGCACATGGGAGAATATTTTAAAAAAATCATAAAAAATACTAAAGTCAATTTAGGCAATATGAGCTACTATAGGTATTTTAGAGGACCCATTTGGCTACTAGAATTGCTATTTTACGTTGCTCTAGTAGTTGAGGCTTTTGAGAAAATAATTTTTTCCTTCAGTACTTCTACATTACCGGCACATGGGAGAATATTTTAAAAAAATCATAAAAAATACTAAAGTCAATTTAGGCAATATGAGCTACTATAGGTATTTTAGAGGACACATTTGGTTACTAGAATTGCTATTTTACGTTGCTCTAGTAGTTGAGGCTTTTGAGAAAATAATTTTTTCCTTCAGTGCTCCTACATTACCGGCACATGGGTGAATATTTTAAAAAAATCATAAAAAATACTAAAGTCAATTTAGGCAATATGAGCTACTATAGGTATTTTAGAGGACCCATTTGGCTACTAGAATTGCTATTTTACGTTGCTGTAGTAGTTCAGGCTTTTGAGAAAATAATTTTTTCCTTCAGTGCTCCTACATTACCGGCACATGGGAGAATATTTTAAAAAAATCATAAAAAATACTAAAGTCAATTTAGGCAATATGAGCTACTATAGGTATTTTAGAGGACACATTTGGTTACTAGAATTGCTATTTTACGTTGCTCTAGTAGTTGAGGCTTTTGAGAAAATATTTTTTTCCTTCAGTGCTCCTACATTACCGGCACATGGGTGAATATTTTAAAAAAATCATAAAAAATACTAAAGTCAATTTAGGCAATATGAGCTACTATAGGTATTTTAGAGGACCCATTTGGCTACTAGAATTGCTATTTTACGTTGCTCTAGTAGTTGAGGCTTTTGAGAAAATAATTTTTTCCTTCAGTGCTCCTACATTACCGGCACATGGGAGAATATTTTAAAAAAATCATAAAAAATACTAAAGTCAATTTAGGCAATATGAGCTACTATAGGTATTTTAGAGGACACATTTGGTTACTAGAATTGCTATTTTACGTTGCTCTAGTAGTTGAGGCTTTTGAGAAAATAATTTTTTCCTTCAGTGGTCCTATATTACCGGCACATGGGTGAATATTTTAAAAAAATCATAAAAAATACTAAAGTCAATTTAGGCAATATGAGCTACTATAGGTATTTTAGAGGACACATTTGGTTACTAGAATTGCTATTTTACGTTGCTCTAGTATGTGAGGCTTTTGAGAAAATATTTTTTTCCTTCAGTGGTCCTACATTACCGGTATATGGGAGAACATTTAAAAAAAATCATAAAAAATACTAATGTCAATTTAGGCAATATGAGCTACTATAGGTATTTTAGAGGACCCATTTGGCTACTAGAATTGCTATTTTACGTTGCTCTAGTAGTTGAGGCTTTTGAGAAAATAATTTTTTCCTTGAGTGCTCCTACATTACCGGCACATGGGAGAATATTTTAAAAAAATCATAAAAAATACTAAAGTCAATTTAGGCAATATGAGCTACTATAGGTATTTTAGAGGACTCATTTGGCTACTAGAATTGCTATTTTACGTTGCTCTAGTAGTTGAGGCTTTTGAGAAAATAATTTTTTCCTTCAGTGCTCCTACATTACCGGCACATGGGAGAATATTTTAAAAAAATCATAAAAAATACTAATGTCAATTTAGGCAATATGAGCTACTATAGGTATTTTAGAGGACCCATTTGGCTACTAGAATTGCTATTTTATGTTGCTTTAGTAGTTGAGGCTTTTGAGAAAATATTTTTTTCCTTCAGTGCTCCTACATTACCGGCACATGGGTGAATATTTTAAAAAAATCATAAAAAATACTAAAGTCAATTTAGGCAATATGAGCTACTATAGGTATTTTAGAGGACACATTTGGTTACTAGAATTGCTATTTTACGTTGCTCTAGTATGTGAGGCTTTTGAGAAAATATTTTTTTCCTTCAGTGGTCCTACATTACCGGTATATGGGAGAACATTTAAAAAAAATCATAAAAAATACTAATGTCAATTTAGGCAATATGAGCTACTATAGGTATTTTAGAGGACCCATTTGGCTACTAGAATTGCTATTTTACGTTGCTCTAGTAGTTGAGGCTTTTGAGAAAATAATTTTTTCCTTCAGTGGTCCTACATTACCGGCACATGGGAGAATATTTTAAAAAAATCATAAAAAATACTAAAGTCAATTAGGCAATATGAGCTACTATAGGTATTTTAGAAGACACATTTGGCTACTAGAATTGCTATTTTACGTTGCTCTAGTAGTTGAGGCTTTTGAGAAAATAACTTTTTCCTTCAGTGCTCCTACATTACCGGCACATGGGAGAATATTTTAAAAAAATCATAAAAATACTAAAGTCAATTTAGGCAATATGAGCTACTATAGGTATTTTAGAGGACACATTTGGCTACTAGAATTGCTATTTTACGTTGCTCTAGTAGTTGAGGCTTTTGAGAAAATATTTTTTTCCTTCAGTGGTCCTACATTACCGGCGCATGGGAGAATATTTTTAAAAAATCATAAAAAATACTAAAGTCAATTTAGGCAATATGAGCTACTATAGGTATTTTAGAGGACACATTTGGCTACTAGAATTGCTATTTTACGTTGCTCTAGTAGTTGAGCCTTTTGATAAAATAATTTTTTCCTTCAGTGGTCCTACATTACCGGTATATGGGAGAACATTTAAAAAAATCATAAAAAGTACTAAAGTCAATTTAGGCAATATGAGCTACTATAGGTATTTTAGAGGACACATTTGGTTACTAGAATTGCTATTTTACGTTGCTCTAGTAGTTGAGGCTTTTGAGAAAATAATTTTTTCCTTCAGTGCTCCTACATTACCGGCACATGGGTGAATATTTTAAAAAAATCATAAAAAATACTAAAGTCAATTTAGGCAATATGAGCTACTATAGGTATTTTAGAGGACACATTTGGTTACTAGAATTGCTATTTTACGTTGCTCTAGTATGTGAGGCTTTTGAGAAAATATTTTTTTCCTTCAGTGGTCCTACATTACCGGTATATGGGAGAACATTTAAAAAAAATCATAAAAAATACTAAAGTCAATTTAGGCAATATGAGCTACTATAGGTATTTTAAAGGACACATTTGGCTACTAGAATTGCTATTTTACGTTGCTGTAGTAGTTGAGGCTTTTGAGAAAATAATTTTTTCCTTCAGTGCTCCTACATTACCGGCACATGGGAGAATATTTTAAAAAAATCATAAAAAATACTAAAGTCAATTTAGGCAATATGAGCTACTATAGGTATTTTAGAGGACCCATTTGGCTACTAGAATTGCTATTTTACGTTGCTCTAGTAGTTGAGGCTTTTGAGAAAATAATTTTTTCCTTCAGTGCTCCTACATTACCGGCACATGGGAGAATATTTTAAAAAATCATAAAAATACTAAAGTCAATTTAGGCAATATGAGCTACTATAGGTATTTTAGAGGACACATTTGGTTACTAGAATTGCTATTTTACGTTGCTCTAGTAGTTGAGGCTTTTGAGAAAATATTTTTTTCCTTCAGTGCTCCTACATTACCGGCACATGGGTGAATATTTTAAAAAAATCATAAAAAATACTAAAGTCAATTTAGGCAATATGAGCTACTATAGGTATTTTAGAGGACCCATTTGGCTACTAGAATTGCTATTTTACGTTGCTCTAGTAGTTGAGGCTTTTGAGAAAATAATTTTTTCCTTCAGTGCTCCTACATTACCGGCACATGGGAGAATATTTTAAAAAAATCATAAAAAATACTAAAGTCAATTTAGGCAATATGAGCTACTATAGGTATTTTAGAGGACACATTTGGTTACTAGAATTGCTATTTTACGTTGCTCTAGTAGTTGAGGCTTTTGAGAAAATAATTTTTTCCTTCAGTGGTCCTACATTACCGGCACATGGGTGAATATTTTAAAAAAATCATAAAAAATACTATAGTCAATTTAGGCAATATGAGCTACTATAGGTATTTTAGAGGACACATTTGGTTACTAGAATTGCTATTTTACGTTGCTCTAGTATGTGAGGCTTTTGAGAAAATATTTTTTTCCTTCAGTGGTCCTACATTACCGGTATATGGGAGAACATTTAAAAAAAATCATAAAAAATACTAATGTCAATTTAGGCAATATGAGCTACTATAGGTATTTTAGAGGACCCATTTGGCTACTAGAATTGCTATTTTACGTTGCTCTAGTAGTTGAGGCTTTTGAGAAAATAATTTTTTCCTTGAGTGCTCCTACATTACCGGCACATGGGAGAATATTTTAAAAAAATCATAAAAAATACTAAAGTCAATTTAGGCAATATGAGCTACTATAGGTATTTTAGAGGACTCATTTGGCTACTAGAATTGCTATTTTACGTTGCTCTAGTAGTTGAGGCTTTTGAGAAAATAATTTTTTCCTTCAGTGCTCCTACATTACCGGCACATGGGAAAATATTTTAAAAAAATCATAAAAAATACTAAAGTCAATTTAGGCAATATGAGCTACTATAGGTATTTTAGAGGACCCATTTGGCTACTAGAATTGCTATTTTACGTTGCTCTAGTAGTTGAGGCTTTTGAGAAAATAATTTTTTCCTTCAGTGCTCCTACATTACCGGCACATGGGAGAATATTTTAAAAAAATCATAAAAATACTAAAGTCAATTTAGGCAATATGAGCTACTATAGGTATTTTAGAGGACACATTTGGTTACTAGAATTGCTATTTTACGTTGCTCTAGTAGTTGAGGCTTTTGAGAAAATATTTTTTTCCTTCAGTGGTCCTACATTACCGGTATATGGGAGAACATTTAAAAAAAATCATAAAAAATACTAAAGTCAATTTAGGCAATATGAGCTACTATAGGTATTTTAGAGGACCCATTTGGCTACTAGAATTGCTATTTTACGTTGCTCTAGTAGTTGAGGCTTTTGAGAAAATAATTTTTTCCTTCAGTGCTCCTACATTACCGGCACATGGGTGAATATTTTAAAAAATTCATAAAAAATACTAAAGTCAATTTAGGCAATATGAGCTACTGTAGGTATTCTAGAAGACACATTTGGCTACTAAAATTGCTATATTGCGTTGCTCTAGTATGTGAGGCTTTTGAGAAAATAATTTTTTCCTTCAGTGGTCCTACATTACCGGTATATGGGAGAATATTTAAAAAAATCATAAAAAATACTAAAGTCAATTTAGGCAATATGAGCTACTATAGGTATTTTAGAGGACCCATTTGGCTACTAGAATTGCTATTCTACGTTGCTCTAGTAGTTGAGGCTTTTGAGAAAATAATTTTTTCCTTCAGTGCTCCTACATTACCAGTATATGGGAGAACACTTAAAAAAAATCATAAAAAATACTAAAGTCAATTTAGGCAATATGAGCTATTATAGGTGTTTTAGAGGACCCATTTGGTTACTAGAATTGCTATTTTACGTTGCTCTAGTAGTTGAGGCTTTTGAGAAAATAATTTTTTCCTTTAGTGCTCCTACATTACCGGCACATGGGAGAATATTTTAAAAAATCATAAAAAATACTAAAGTCAATTTAGGCAATATGAGCTACTATAGGTATTTTAGTGGACCCATTTGGCTACTAGAATTGCTATTTTACGTTGCTCTAGTAGTTGAGGCTTTTGAGAAAATAATTTTTTCCTTCAGTGGTCCTACATTACCGGCACATGGGAGAATATTTTAAAAAAATCATAAAAAATACTAAAGTCAATTTAGGCAATATGAGCTACTATAGGTATTTTAGAGGACACATTTGGCTACTAGAATTGCTATTTTAGGTTGCTCTAGTAGTTGAGGCTTTTGAGAAAATAACTTTTTCCTTCAGTGCTCCTACATTACCGGCACATGGGAGAATATTTAAAAAAAATCATAAAAATACTAAAGTCAATTTAGGCAATATGAGCTACTATAGGTATTTTAGAGGACACATTTGGTTACTAGAATTGCTATTTTACGTTGCTCTAGTAGTTGAGGCTTTTGAGAAAATATTTTTTTCCTTCAGTGCTCCTACATTACCGGCACATGGGAGAATATTTTAAAAAAATCATAAAAAATACTAAAGTCAATTTAGGCAATATGAGCTACTATAGGTATTTTAGAGGACACATTTGGTTACTAGAATTGCTATTTTACGTTGCTCTAGTAGTTGAGGCTTTTGAGAAAATAATTTTTTCCTTCAGTGCTCCTACATTACCGGCACATGGGAGAATATTTTAAAAAATCATAAAAAATACTAAGGTCAATTTAGGCAATATGAGCTACTACAGGTATTTTAGAGGACACATTTGGTTACTAGAATTGCTATTTTACGTTGCTCTAGTATGTGAGGCTTTTGAGAAAATATTTTTTTCCTTCAGTGGTCCTACATTACCGGTATATGGGAGAACATTTAAAAAAAATCATAAAAAATACTAAAGTCAATTTAGGCAATATGAGCTACTATAGGTATTTTAGAGGACACATTTGGTTACTAGAATTGCTATTTTACGTTGCTGTAGTAGTTGAGGCTTTTGAGAAAATAATTTTTTCCTTCAGTGCTCCTACATTACCGGCACATGGGAGAATATTTTAAAAAAATCATAAAAAATACTAAAGTCAATTTAGGCAATATGAGCTACTATAGGTATTTTAGAGGACACATTTGGTTACTAGAATTGCTATTTTACGTTGCTCTAGTAGTTGAGGCTTTTGAGAAAATAATTTTTTCCTTCAGTGCTCCTACATTACCGGCACATGGGTGAATATTTTAAAAAAATCATAAAAAATACTAAAGTCAATTTAGGCAATATGAGCTACTATAGGTATTTTAGAGGACCCATTTGGATACTAGAATTGCTATTTTACGTTGCTCTAGTAGTTGAGGCTTTTGAGAAAATAATTTTTTCCTTCAGTGCTCCTACATTAACTGCACATGGGAGAATATTTTAAAAAAATCATAAAAATACTAAAGTCAATTTAGGCAATATGAGCTACTATAGGTATTTTAGAGGACACATTTGGTTACTAGAACTGCTATTTTACGTTGCTCTAGTAGTTGAGGCTTTTGAGAAAATATTTTTTTCCTTCAGTGGTCCTACATTACCGGCACATGGGTGAATATTTTAAAAAAATCATAAAAAATACTAAAGTCAATTTAGGCAATATGAGCTACTATAGGTATTTTAGAGGACCCATTTGGCTACTAGAATTGCTATTTTACGTTGCTCTAGTAGTTGAGGCTTTTGAGAAAATAATTTTTTCCTTCAGTGCTCCTACATTACCGGCACATGGGAGAATATTTAAAAAAATCATAAAAAATACTAAAGTCAATTTAGGCAATATGAGCTACTATAGGTATTTTAGAGGACACATTTGGTTACTAGAATTGCTATTTTACGTTGCTCTAGTAGTTGAGGCTTTTGAGAAAATAATTTTTTCCTTCAGTGGTCCTACATTACCGGCACATGGGTGAATATTTTAAAAAAATCATAAAAAATACTAAAGTCAATTTAGGCAATATGAGCTACTATAGGTATTTTAGAGGACACATTTGGTTACTAGAATTGCTATTTTACGTTGCTCTAGTATGTGAGGCTTTTGAGAAAATATTTTTTTCCTTCAGTGGTCCTACATTACCGGTATATGGGAGAACATTTAAAAAAAATCATAAAAAATACTAATGTCAATTTAGGCAATATGAGCTACTATAGGTATTTTAGAGGACCCATTTGGCTACTAGAATTGCTATTTTACGTTGCTCTAGTAGTTGAGGCTTTTGAGAAAATAATTTTTTCCTTGAGTGCTCCTACATTACCGGCACATGGGAGAATATTTTAAAAAAATCATAAAAAATACTAAAGTCAATTTAGGCAATATGAGCTACTATAGGTATTTTAGAGGACTCATTTGGCTACTAGAATTGCTATTTTACGTTGCTCTAGTAGTTGAGGCTTTTGAGAAAATAATTTTTTCCTTCAGTGCTCCTACATTACCGGCACATGGGAGAATATTTTAAAAAAATCATAAAAAATACTAAAGTCAATTTAGGCAATATGAGCTACTATAGGTATTTTAGAGGACCCATTTGGCTACTAGAATTGCTATTTTACGTTGCTCTAGTAGTTGAGGCTTTTGAGAAAATAATTTTTTCCTTCAGTGCTCCTACATTACCGGCACATGGGAGAATATTTTAAAAAAATCATAAAAATACTAAAGTCAATTTAGGCAATATGAGCTACTATAGGTATTTTAGAGGACACATTTGGTTACTAGAATTGCTATTTTACGTTGCTCTAGTAGTTGAGGCTTTTGAGAAAATATTTTTTTCCTTCAGTGGTCCTACATTACCGGTATATGGGAGAACATTTAAAAAAAATCATAAAAAATACTAAAGTCAATTTAGGCAACATGAGCTACTTTAGGTATTTTAGAGGACACATTTGGTTACTAGAATTGCTATTTTACGTTGCTCTAGTAGTTGAGGCTTTTGAGAAAATAATTTTTTCCTTCAGTGCTCCTACATTACCGGCACATGGGTGAATATTTTAAAAAAATCATAAAAAATACTAAAGTCAATTTAGGCAATATGAGCTACTATAGGTATTCTAGAGGACACATTTGGCTACTAAAATTGCTATTTTGCGTTGCTCTAGTAGTTGAGGCTTTTGAGAAAATAATTTTTTCCTTCAGTGGTCCTACATTACCGGTATATGGGAGAACATTTAAAAAAATCATAAAAAATACTAAAGTCAATTTAGGCAATATGAGCTACTATAGGTATTTTAGAGGACCCATTTGGCTACTAGAATTGCTATTCTACGTTGCTCTAGTAGTTGAGGCTTTTGAGAAAATAATTTTTTCCTTCAGTGCTCCTACATTTCCAGTATATGGGAGAACACTTAAAAAAAATCATAAAAAATACTAAAGTCAATTTAGGCAATATGAGCTATTATAGGTATTTTAGAGGACCCATTTGGCTACTAGAATTGCTATTTTACGTTGCTCTAGTAGTTCAGGCTTTTGAGAAAATAATTGTTTCCTTGAGTGCTCCTACATTACCGGCACATGGGAGAATATTTTAAAAAAATCATAAAAAATACTAAAGTCAATTTAGGCAATATGAGCTACTATAGGTATTTTAGTGGACCCATTTGGCTACTAGAATTGCTATTTTACGTTGCTCTAGTAGTTGAGGCTTTTGAGAAAATAATTTTTTCCTTCAGTGGTCCTACATTACCGGCACATGGGAGAATATTTTAAAAAAATCATAAAAAATACTAAAGTCAATTTAGGCAATATGAGCTACTATAGGTATTTTAGAGGACACATTTGGCTACTAGAATTGCTATTTTAGGTTGCTCTAGTAGTTGAGGCTTTTGAGAAAATAATTTTTTCCTTCAGTGCTCCTACATTACCGGCACATGGGAGAATATTTAATAAAATCATAAAAATACTAAAGTCAATTTAGGCAATATGAGCTACTATAGGTATTTTAGTGGACACATTTGGTTACTAGAATTGCTATTTTACGTTGCTCTAGTAGTTGAGGCTTTTGAGAAAATATTTTTTTCCTTCAGTGCTCCTACATTACCGGCACATGGGAGAATATTTTAAAAAAATCATAAAAAATACTAAAGTCAATTTAGGCAATATGAGCTACTATAGATATTTTAGAGGACACATTTGGTTACTAGAATTGCTATTTTACGTTGCTCTAGTAGTTGAGGCTTTTGAGAAAATAATTTTTTCCTTCAGTGCTCCTACATTACCGGCACATGGGAGAATATTTTAAAAAAATCATAAAAAATACTAAGGTCAATTTAGGCAATATGAGCTACTACAGGTATTTTAGAGGACACATTTGGTTACTAGAATTGCTATTTTACGTTGCTCTAGTATGTGAGGCTTTTGAGAAAATATTTTTTTCCTTCAGTGGTCCTACATTACCGGTATATGGGAGAACATTTAAAAAAAAATCATAAAAAATACTAAAGTCAATTTAGGCAATATGAGCTACTATAGGTATTTTAGAGGACACATTTGGTTACTAGAATTGCTATTTTACGTTGCTGTAGTAGTTGAGGCTTTTGAGAAAATAATTTTTTCCTTCAGTGCTCCTACATTACCGGCACATGGGAGAATATTTTAAAAAAATCATAAAAAATACTAAAGTCAATTTAGGCAATATGAGCTACTATAGGTATTTTAGAGGACCCATTTGGATACTAGAATTGCTATTTTACGTTGCTCTAGTAGTTGAGGCTTTTGAGAAAATATTTTTTTCCTTCAGTGCTCCTACATTAACGGCACATGGGAGAATATTTTAAAAAAATCATAAAAAATACTAAAGTCAATTTAGGCAATATGAGCTACTATAGGTATTTTAGAGGACACATTTGGTTACTAGAATTGCTATTTTACGTTGCTCTAGTAGTTGAGGCTTTTGAGAAAATAATTTTTTCCTTCAGTGCTCCTACATTACCGGCACATGGGTGAATATTTTAAAAAAATCATAAAAAATACTAAAGTCAATTTAGGCAATATGAGCTACTATAGGTATTTTAGAGGACCCATTTGGATACTAGAATTGCTATTTTACGTTGCTCTAGTAGTTGAGGCTTTTGAGAAAATAATTTTTTCCTTCAGTGCTCCTACATTAACGGCACATGGGAGAATATTTTAAAAAAATCATAAAAATACTAAAGTCAATTTAGGCAATATGAGCTACTATAGGTATTTTAGAGGACACATTTGGTTACTAGAACTGCTATTTTACGTTGCTCTAGTAGTTGAGGCTTTTGAGAAAATATTTTTTTCCTTCAGTGCTCCTACATTACCGGCACATGGGTGAATATTTTAAAAAAATCATAAAAAATACTAAAGTCAATTTAGGCAATATGAGCTACTATAGGTATTTTAGAGGACCCATTTGGCTACTAGAATTGCTATTTTACGTTGCTGTAGTAGTTGAGGCTTTTGAGAAAATAATTTTTTCCTTCAGTGCTCCTACATTACCGGCACATGGGAGAATATTTTAAAAAAATCATAAAAAATACTAAGGTCAATTTAGGCAATATGAGCTACTACAGGTATTTTAGAGGACACATTTGGTTACTAGAATTGCTATTTTACGTTGCTCTAGTAGTTGAGGCTTTTGAGAAAATATTTTTTTCCTTCAGTGGTCCTACATTACCGGTATATGGGAAAACATTTAAAAAAAAATCATAAAAAATACTAAAGTCAATTTAGGCAATATGAGCTACTATAGGTATTTTAGAGGACACATTTGGTTACTAGAATTGCTATTTTACGTTGCTCTAGTAGTTGAGGCTTTTGAGAAAATATTTTTTTCCTTCAGTGCTCCTACATTACCGGCACATGGGTGAATATTTTAAAAAAATCATAAAAAATACTAAAGTCAATTTAGGCAATATGAGCTACTATAGGTATTTTAGAGGACCCATGTGGCTACTAGAATTGCTATTTTACGTTGCTCTAGTAGTTGAGGCTTTTGAGAAAATAATTTTTTCCTTCAGTGCTCCTACATTACCGGCACATGGGAGAATATTTTAAAAAAATCATAAAAAATACTAAAGTCAATTTAGGCAATATGAGCTACTATAGGTATTTTAGAGGACACATTTGGTTACTAGAATTGCTATTTTACGTTGCTCTAGTAGTTGAGGCTTTTGAGAAAATAATTTTTTCCTTCAGTGCTCCTACATTACCGGCACATGGGAGAACATTTAAAAAAAATCATAAAAAATACTAATGTCAATTTAGGCAATATGAGCTACTATAGGTATTTTAGAGGACCCATGTGGCTACTAGAATTGCTATTTTACGTTGCTGTAGTAGTTGAGGCTTTTGAGAAAATAATTTTTTCCTTGAGTGCTCCTACATTACCGGCACATGGGAGAATATTTTAAAAAAATCATAAAAAATACTAAAGTCAATTTAGGCAATATGAGCTACTATAGGTATTTTAGAGGACTCATTTGGCTACTGGAATTGCTATTTTACGTTGCTGTAGTAGTTGAGGCTTTTGAGAAAATAATTTTTTCCTTGAGTGCTCCTACATTACCGGCACATGGGAGAATATTTTAAAAAAATCATAAAAAATACTAAAGTCAATTTAGGCAATATGAGCTACTATAGGTATTTTAGAGGACTCATTTGGCTACTGGAATTGCTATTTTACGTTGCTCTAGTAGTTGAGGCTTTTGAGAAAATAATTTTTTCCTTCAGTGCTCCTACATTACCGGCACATGGGAGAATATTTTAAAAAAATCATAAAAATACTAAAGTCAATTTAGGCAATATGAGCTACTATAGGTATTTTAGAGGACACATTTGGTTACTAGAATTGCTATTTTACGTTGCTCTAATTTTTACTGTTTCGGAGAAAGATATAAAAGCATTAGGGCATATCAAAGTAAAATGAGGCAGAATTGGTACTACTGCTATTACATTGATTCAATCGTCATTGTTTAATAGTACTTTACAATTGTTTTTAATCTGCAACGTTTTCATTATTGTTAATATGTGCAATAGTGGTATTTTGAATTTATCGAATATGCTAGCATCAATCAATTTACAGGTGAGCTTTTCGGTTGATGAGATGAGCTTTTTGGTTGGTGAGCTGAGCTTGTTAAGCTATCCGACACCAGGTGGCTAATACGCTACAGTGGTGGCCATAATTATAGGAGATTTTCGGTTGGTGAGCCTTTTGGTTGCTGGATATTTTGGTTGGTAAGTTCACAGAAGTATTTTAGAGGACACATTTGGCTACTAGAATTGCTATTTTACGTTGCTCTAGTAGTTGAGGCTTTTGAGAAAATAATTTTTTCCTTCAGTGCTCCTACATTACCGGCACATGGGTGAATATTTTAAAAAAATCATAAAAAATACTAAAGTCAATTTAGGCAATATGAGCTACTATAGGTATTTTAGAGGACACATTTGGCTACTAGAATTGCTATTTTACGTTGCTCTAGTATGTGAGGCTTTTGAGAAAATAATTTTTTCCTTCAGTGGTCCTACATTACCGGTATATGGGAGAACATTTAAAAAAAATCATAAAAAATACTAAAGTCAATTTAGGCAATATGAGCTACTATAGGTATTTTAGAGGACACATTTGGTTACTAGAATTGCTATTTTACGTTGCTCTAGTAGTTGAGGCTTTTGAGAAAATAATTTTTTCCTTCAGTGCTCCTACATTTCCGGCACATGGGTGAATATTTTAAAAAAATCATAAAAAATACTAAAGTCAATTTAGGCAATATGAGCTACTATAGGTATTTTAGAGGACCCATTTGGCTACTAGAATTGCTATTTTACGTTGCTCTAGTAGTTGAGGCTTTTGAGAAAATAATTTTTTCCTTCAGTGGTCCTACATTACCGGTATATGGGAGAACATTTAAAAAAAATCATAAAAAATACTAAAGTCAATTTAGGCAATATGAGCTACTATAGGTATTTTAGAGGACACATTTGGTTACTAGAATTGCTATTTTACGTTGCTCTAGTAGTTGAGGCTTTTGAGAAAATAATTTTTTCCTTCAGTGCTCCTACATTACCGGCACATGGGTGAATATTTTAAAAAAATCATAAAAAATACTAAAGTCAATTTAGGCAATATGAGCTACTGTAGGTATTCTAGAGGACATATTTGGCTACTAAAATTGCTATTTTGCGTTGCTCTAGTATGTGAGGCTTTTGAGAAAATAATTTTTTCCTTCAGTGGTCCTACATTACCGGTATATGGGAGAACATTTAAAAAAATCATAAAAAATACTAAAGTCAATTTAGGCAATATGAGCTACTATAGGTATTTTAGAGGACCCATTTGGCTACTAGAATTGCTATTCTACGTTGCTCTAGTAGTTGAGGCTTTTGAGAAAATAATTTTTTCCTTCAGTGCTCCTACATTACCAGTATATGGGAGAACACTTAAAAAAAATCATAAAAAATACTAAAGTCAATTTAGGCAATATGAGCTATTATAGGTATATTAGAGGACCCATTTGGCTACTAGAATTGCTATTTTACGTTGCTCTAGTAGTTGAGGCTTTTGAGAAAATAATTTTTTCCTTTAGTGCTCCTACATTACCGGCACATGGGAGAATATTTTAAAAAAATCATAAAAAATACTAAAGTCAATTTAGGCAATATGAGCTACTATAGGTATTTTAGAGGACTCATTTGGCTACTAGAATTGCTATTTTACGTTGCTCTAGTAGTTGAGGCTTTTGAGAAAATAATTTTTTCCTTCAGTGCTCCTACATTACCGGCACATGGGAGAATATTTTAAAAAAATCATAAAAAATACTAAAGTCAATTTAGGCAATATGAGCTACTATAGGTATTTTAGAGGACCCATTTGGCTACTAGAATTGCTATTTTACGTTGCTCTAGTAGTTGAGGCTTTTGAGAAAATAATTTTTTCCTTCAGTGCTCCTACATTACCGGCACATGGGAGAATATTTTAAAAAAATCATAAAAATACTAAAGTCAATTTAGGCAATATGAGCTACTATAGGTATTTTAGAGGACACATTTGGTTACTAGAATTGCTATTTTACGTTGCTGTAGTAGTTGAGGCTTTTGAGAAAATATTTTTTTCCTTCAGTGCTCCTACATCACCGGCACATGGGTGAATATTTTAAAAAAATCATAAAAAATACTAAAGTCAATTTAGGCAATATGAGCTACTATAGGTATTTTAGAGGACCCATTTGGCTACTAGAATTGCTATTTTATGTTGCTCTAGTAGTTAAGGCTTTTGAGAAAATAATTTTTTCCTTCAGTGCTCCTACATTACCGGCACATGGGTGAATATTTTAAAAAAATCATAAAAAATACTAAAGTCAATTTAGGCAATATGAGCTACTATAGGTATTTTAGAGGACCCATTTGGCTACTAGAATTGCTATTTTACGTTGCTCTAGTAGTTCAGGCTTTTGAGAAAATAATTTTTTCCTTCAGTGCTCCTACATTACCGGCACATGGGAGAATATTTTTAAAAAATCATAAAAAATACTAAAGTCAATTTAGGCAATATGAGCTACTATAGGTATTTTAGAGGACACATTTGGTTACTAGAATTGCTATTTTACGTTGCTCTAGTAGTTGAGGCTTTTGAGAAAATAATTTTTTCCTTCAGTGCTCCTACATTACCGGCACATGGGTGAATATTTTAAAAAAATCATAAAAAATACTAAAGTCAATTTAGGCAATATGAGCTACTATAGGTATTTTAGAGGACACATTTGGTTACTAGAATTGCTATTTTACGTTGCTCTAGTATGTGAGGCTTTTGAGAAAATATTTTTTTCCTTCAGTGGTCCTACATTACCGGTATATGGGAGAACATTTAAAAAAAATCATAAAAAATACTAAAGTCAATTTAGGCAATATGAGCTACTATAGGTATTTTAAAGGACACATTTGGCTACTAGAATTGCTATTTTACGTTGCTGTAGTAGTTGAGGCTTTTGAGAAAATAATTTTTTCCTTCAGTGCTCCTACATTACCGGCACATGGGAGAATATTTTAAAAAAATCATAAAAAATACTAAAGTCAATTTAGGCAATATGAGCTACTATAGGTATTTTAGAGGACCCATTTGGCTACTAGAATTGCTATTTTACGTTGCTCTAGTAGTTGAGGCTTTTGAGAAAATAATTTTTTCCTTCAGTGCTCCTACATTACCGGCACATGGGAGAATATTTTAAAAAATCATAAAAATACTAAAGTCAATTTAGGCAATATGAGCTACTATAGGTATTTTAGAGGACACATTTGGTTACTAGAATTGCTATTTTACGTTGCTCTAGTAGTTGAGGCTTTTGAGAAAATATTTTTTTCCTTCAGTGCTCCTACATTACCGGCACATGGGTGAATATTTTAAAAAAATCATAAAAAATACTAAAGTCAATTTAGGCAATATGAGCTACTATAGGTATTTTAGAGGACCCATTTGGCTACTAGAATTGCTATTTTACGTTGCTCTAGTAGTTGAGGCTTTTGAGAAAATAATTTTTTCCTTCAGTGCTCCTACATTACCGGCACATGGGAGAATATTTTAAAAAAATCATAAAAAATACTAAAGTCAATTTAGGCAATATGAGCTACTATAGGTATTTTAGAGGACACATTTGGTTACTAGAATTGCTATTTTACGTTGCTCTAGTAGTTGAGGCTTTTGAGAAAATAATTTTTTCCTTCAGTGGTCCTACATTACCGGCACATGGGTGAATATTTTAAAAAAATCATAAAAAATACTATAGTCAATTTAGGCAATATGAGCTACTATAGGTATTTTAGAGGACACATTTGGTTACTAGAATTGCTATTTTACGTTGCTCTAGTATGTGAGGCTTTTGAGAAAATATTTTTTTCCTTCAGTGGTCCTACATTACCGGTATATGGGAGAACATTTAAAAAAAATCATAAAAAATACTAATGTCAATTTAGGCAATATGAGCTACTATAGGTATTTTAGAGGACCCATTTGGCTACTAGAATTGCTATTTTACGTTGCTCTAGTAGTTGAGGCTTTTGAGAAAATAATTTTTTCCTTGAGTGCTCCTACATTACCGGCACATGGAAGAATATTTTAAAAAAATCATAAAAAATACTAAAGTCAATTTAGGCAATATGAGCTACTATAGGTATTTTAGAGGACTCATTTGGCTACTAGAATTGCTATTTTACGTTGCTCTAGTAGTTGAGGCTTTTGAGAAAATAATTTTTTCCTTCAGTGCTCCTACATTACCGGCACATGGGAAAATATTTTAAAAAAATCATAAAAAATACTAAAGTCAATTTAGGCAATATGAGCTACTATAGGTATTTTAGAGGACCCATTTGGCTACTAGAATTGCTATTTTACGTTGCTCTAGTAGTTGAGGCTTTTGAGAAAATAATTTTTTCCTTCAGTGCTCCTACATTACCGGCACATGGGAGAATATTTTAAAAAAATCATAAAAATACTAAAGTCAATTTAGGCAATATGAGCTACTATAGGTATTTTAGAGGACACATTTGGTTACTAGAATTGCTATTTTACGTTGCTCTAGTAGTTGAGGCTTTTGAGAAAATATTTTTTTCCTTCAGTGGTCCTACATTACCGGTATATGGGAGAACATTTAAAAAAAATCATAAAAAATACTAAAGTCAATTTAGGCAATATGAGCTACTTTAGGTATTTTAGAGGACCCATTTGGCTACTAGAATTGCTATTTTACGTTGCTCTAGTAGTTGAGGCTTTTGAGAAAATAATTTTTTCCTTCAGTGCTCCTACATTACCGGCACATGGGTGAATATTTTAAAAAATTCATAAAAAATACTAAAGTCAATTTAGGCAATATGAGCTACTGTAGGTATTCTAGAAGACACATTTGGCTACTAAAATTGCTATATTGCGTTGCTCTAGTATGTGAGGCTTTTGAGAAAATAATTTTTTCCTTCAGTGGTCCTACATTACCGGTATATGGGAGAATATTTAAAAAAATCATAAAAAATACTAAAGTCAATTTAGGCAATATGAGCTACTATAGGTATTTTAGAGGACCCATTTGGCTACTAGAATTGCTATTCTACGTTGCTCTAGTAGTTGAGGCTTTTGAGAAAATAATTTTTTCCTTCAGTGCTCCTACATTACCAGTATATGGGAGAACACTTAAAAAAAATCATAAAAAATACTAAAGTCAATTTAGGCAATATGAGCTATTATAGGTATTTTAGAGGACCCATTTGGTTACTAGAATTGCTATTTTACGTTGCTCTAGTAGTTGAGGCTTTTGAGAAAATAATTTTTCCTTTAGTGCTCCTACATTACCGGCACATGGGAGAATATTTTAAAAAATCATAAAAAATACTAAAGTCAATTTAGGCAATATGAGCTACTATAGGTATTTTAGTGGACCCATTTGGCTACTAGAATTGCTATTTTACGTTGCTCTAGTAGTTGAGGCTTTTGAGAAAATAATTTTTTCCTTCAGTGGTCCTACATTACCGGCACATGGGAGAATATTTTTAAAAAATCATAAAAAATACTAAAGTCAATTTAGGCAATATGAGCTACTATAGGTATTTTAGAGGACACATTTGGCTACTAGAATTGCTATTTTAGGTTGCTCTAGTAGTTGAGGCTTTTGAGAAAATAACTTTTTCCTTCAGTGCTCCTACATTACCGGCACATGGGAGAATATTTAAAAAAAATCATAAAAATACTAAAGTCAATTTAGGCAATATGAGCTACTATAGGTATTTTAGAGGACACATTTGGTTACTAGAATTGCTATTTTACGTTGCTCTAGTAGTTGAGGCTTTTGAGAAAATATTTTTTTCCTTCAGTGCTCCTACATTACCGGCACATGGGAGAATATTTTAAAAAAATCATAAAAAATACTAAAGTCAATTTAGGCAATATGAGCTACTATAGGTATTTTAGAGGACACATTTGGTTACTAGAATTGCTATTTTACGTTGCTCTAGTAGTTGAGGCTTTTGAGAAAATAATTTTTTCCTTCAGTGCTCCTACATTACCGGCACATGGGAGAATATTTTAAAAAATCATAAAAAATACTAAGGTCAATTTAGGCAATATGAGCTACTACAGGTATTTTAGAGGACACATTTGGTTACTAGAATTGCTATTTTACGTTGCTCTAGTATGTGAGGCTTTTGAGAAAATATTTTTTTCCTTCAGTGGTCCTACATTACCGGTATATGGGAGAACATTTAAAAAAAATCATAAAAAATACTAAAGTCAATTTAGGCAATATGAGCTACTATAGGTATTTTAGAGGACACATTTGGTTACTAGAATTGCTATTTTACCTTGCTGTAGTAGTTGAGGCTTTTGAGAAAATAATTTTTTCCTTCAGTGCTCCTACATTACCGGCACATGGGAGAATATTTTAAAAAAATCATAAAAAATACTAAAGTCAATTTAGGCAATATGAGCTACTATAGGTATTTTAGAGGACCCATTTGGATACTAGAATTGCTATTTTACGTTGCTCTAGTAGTTGAGGCTTTTGAGAAAATAAATTTTTCCTTCAGTGCTCCTACATTAACGGCACATGGGAGAATATTTTAAAAAAATCATAAAAATACTAAAGTCAATTTAGGCAATATGAGCTACTATAGGTATTTTAGAGGACCCATTTGGCTACTAGAACTGCTATTTTACGTTGCTCTAGTAGTTGAGGCTTTTGAGAAAATATTTTTTTCCTTCAGTGCTCCTACATTACCGGCACATGGGTGAATATTTTAAAAAAATCATAAAAAATACTAAAGTCAATTTAGGCAATATGAGCTACTATAGGTATTTTAGAGGACCCATTTGGCTACTAGAATTGCTATTTTACGTTGCTGTAGTAGTTGAGGCTTTTGAGAAAATAATTTTTTCCTTCAGTGCTCCTACATTACCGGCACATGGGAGAATATTTTAAAAAAATCATAAAAAATACTAAAGTCAATTTAGGCAATATGAGCTACTATAGGTATTTTAGAGGACACATTTGGTTACTAGAATTGCTATTTTACGTTGCTCTAGTAGTTGAGGCTTTTGAGAAAATAATTTTTTCCTTCAGTGCTCCTACATTAACTGCACATGGGAGAATATTTTAAAAAAATCATAAAAATACTAAAGTCAATTTAGGCAATATGAGCTACTATAGGTATTTTAGAGGACACATTTGGTTACTAGAACTGCTATTTTACGTTGCTCTAGTAGTTGAGGCTTTTGAGAAAATATTTTTTTCCTTCAGTGCTCCTACATTACCGGCACATGGGTGAATATTTTAAAAAAATCATAAAAAATACTAAAGTCAATTTAGGCAATATGAGCTACTATAGGTATTTTAGAGGACCCATTTGGCTACTAGAATTGCTATTTTACGTTGCTGTAGTAGTTGAGGCTTTTGAGAAAATAATTTTTTCCTTCAGTGCTCCTACATTACCGGCACATGGGAGAATATTTTAAAAAAATCATAAAAAATACTAAAGTCAATTTAGGCAATATGAGCTACTATAGGTATTTTAGAGGACACATTTGGTTACTAGAATTGCTATTTTACGTTGCTCTAGTAGTTGAGGCTTTTGAGAAAATAATTTTTTCCTTCAGTGCTCCTACATTAACTGCACATGGGAGAATATTTTAAAAAAATCATAAAAAATACTAAAGTCAATTTAGGCAATATGAGCTACTATAGGTATTTTAGAGGACACATTTGGCTACTAGAATTGCTATTTTACGTTGCTCTAGTATGTGAGGCTTTTGAGAAAATAATTTTTTCCTTCAGTGGTCCTACATTACCGGTATATGGGAGAACATTTAAAAAAAATCATAAAAAATACTAAAGTCAATTTAGGCAATATGAGCTACTATAGGTATTTTAGAGGACACATTTGGTTACTAGAATTGCTATTTTACGTTGCTCTAGTAGTTGAGGCTTTTGAGAAAATAATTTTTTCCTTCAGTGCTCCTACATTTCCGGCACATGGGTGAATATTTTAAAAAAATCATAAAAAATACTAAAGTCAATTTAGGCAATATGAGCTACTATAGGTATTTTAGAGGACCCATTTGGCTACTAGAATTGCTATTTTACGTTGCTCTAGTAGTTGAGGCTTTTGAGAAAATAATTTTTTCCTTCAGTGGTCCTACATTACCGGTATATGGGAGAACATTTAAAAAAAATCATAAAAAATACTAAAGTCAATTTAGGCAATATGAGCTACTATAGGTATTTTAGAGGACACATTTGGTTACTAGAATTGCTATTTTACGTTGCTCTAGTAGTTGAGGCTTTTGAGAAAATAATTTTTTCCTTCAGTGCTCCTACATTACCGGCACATGGGTGAATATTTTAAAAAAATCATAAAAAATACTAAAGTCAATTTAGGCAATATGAGCTACTGTAGGTATTCTAGAGGACATATTTGGCTACTAAAATTGCTATTTTGCGTTGCTCTAGTATGTGAGGCTTTTGAGAAAATAATTTTTTCCTTCAGTGGTCCTACATTACCGGTATATGGGAGAACATTTAAAAAAATCATAAAAAATACTAAAGTCAATTTAGGCAATATGAGCTACTATAGGTATTTTAGAGGACCCATTTGGCTACTAGAATTGCTATTCTACGTTGCTCTAGTAGTTGAGGCTTTTGAGAAAATAATTTTTTCCTTCAGTGCTCCTACATTACCAGTATATGGGAGAACACTTAAAAAAAATCATAAAAAATACTAAAGTCAATTTAGGCAATATGAGCTATTATAGGTATATTAGAGGACCCATTTGGCTACTAGAATTGCTATTTTACGTTGCTCTAGTAGTTGAGGCTTTTGAGAAAATAATTTTTTCCTTTAGTGCTCCTACATTACCGGCACATGGGAGAATATTTTAAAAAAATCATAAAAAATACTAAAGTCAATTTAGGCAATATGAGCTACTATAGGTATTTTAGAGGACTCATTTGGCTACTAGAATTGCTATTTTACGTTGCTCTAGTAGTTGAGGCTTTTGAGAAAATAATTTTTTCCTTCAGTGCTCCTACATTACCGGCACATGGGAGAATATTTTAAAAAAATCATAAAAAATACTAAAGTCAATTTAGGCAATATGAGCTACTATAGGTATTTTAGAGGACCCATTTGGCTACTAGAATTGCTATTTTACGTTGCTCTAGTAGTTGAGGCTTTTGAGAAAATAATTTTTTCCTTCAGTGCTCCTACATTACCGGCACATGGGAGAATATTTTAAAAAAATCATAAAAATACTAAAGTCAATTTAGGCAATATGAGCTACTATAGGTATTTTAGAGGACACATTTGGTTACTAGAATTGCTATTTTACGTTGCTGTAGTAGTTGAGGCTTTTGAGAAAATATTTTTTTCCTTCAGTGCTCCTACATCACCGGCACATGGGTGAATATTTTAAAAAAATCATAAAAAATACTAAAGTCAATTTAGGCAATATGAGCTACTATAGGTATTTTAGAGGACCCATTTGGCTACTAGAATTGCTATTTTATGTTGCTCTAGTAGTTAAGGCTTTTGAGAAAATAATTTTTTCCTTCAGTGCTCCTACATTACCGGCACATGGGTGAATATTTTAAAAAAATCATAAAAAATACTAAAGTCAATTTAGGCAATATGAGCTACTATAGGTATTTTAGAGGACCCATTTGGCTACTAGAATTGCTATTTTACGTTGCTCTAGTAGTTCAGGCTTTTGAGAAAATAATTTTTTCCTTCAGTGCTCCTACATTACCGGCACATGGGAGAATATTTTTAAAAAATCATAAAAAATACTAAAGTCAATTTAGGCAATATGAGCTACTATAGGTATTTTAGAGGACACATTTGGTTACTAGAATTGCTATTTTACGTTGCTCTAGTAGTTGAGGCTTTTGAGAAAATAATTTTTTCCTTCAGTGCTCCTACATTACCGGCACATGGGTGAATATTTTAAAAAAATCATAAAAAATACTAAAGTCAATTTAGGCAATATGAGCTACTATAGGTATTTTAGAGGACACATTTGGTTACTAGAATTGCTATTTTACGTTGCTCTAGTATGTGAGGCTTTTGAGAAAATATTTTTTTCCTTCAGTGGTCCTACATTACCGGTATATGGGAGAACATTTAAAAAAAATCATAAAAAATACTAAAGTCAATTTAGGCAATATGAGCTACTATAGGTATTTTAAAGGACACATTTGGCTACTAGAATTGCTATTTTACGTTGCTGTAGTAGTTGAGGCTTTTGAGAAAATAATTTTTTCCTTCAGTGCTCCTACATTACCGGCACATGGGAGAATATTTTAAAAAAATCATAAAAAATACTAAAGTCAATTTAGGCAATATGAGCTACTATAGGTATTTTAGAGGACCCATTTGGCTACTAGAATTGCTATTTTACGTTGCTCTAGTAGTTGAGGCTTTTGAGAAAATAATTTTTTCCTTCAGTGCTCCTACATTACCGGCACATGGGAGAATATTTTAAAAAATCATAAAAATACTAAAGTCAATTTAGGCAATATGAGCTACTATAGGTATTTTAGAGGACACATTTGGTTACTAGAATTGCTATTTTACGTTGCTCTAGTAGTTGAGGCTTTTGAGAAAATATTTTTTTCCTTCAGTGCTCCTACATTACCGGCACATGGGTGAATATTTTAAAAAAATCATAAAAAATACTAAAGTCAATTTAGGCAATATGAGCTACTATAGGTATTTTAGAGGACCCATTTGGCTACTAGAATTGCTATTTTACGTTGCTCTAGTAGTTGAGGCTTTTGAGAAAATAATTTTTTCCTTCAGTGCTCCTACATTACCGGCACATGGGAGAATATTTTAAAAAAATCATAAAAAATACTAAAGTCAATTTAGGCAATATGAGCTACTATAGGTATTTTAGAGGACACATTTGGTTACTAGAATTGCTATTTTACGTTGCTCTAGTAGTTGAGGCTTTTGAGAAAATAATTTTTTCCTTCAGTGGTCCTACATTACCGGCACATGGGTGAATATTTTAAAAAAATCATAAAAAATACTATAGTCAATTTAGGCAATATGAGCTACTATAGGTATTTTAGAGGACACATTTGGTTACTAGAATTGCTATTTTACGTTGCTCTAGTATGTGAGGCTTTTGAGAAAATATTTTTTTCCTTCAGTGGTCCTACATTACCGGTATATGGGAGAACATTTAAAAAAAATCATAAAAAATACTAATGTCAATTTAGGCAATATGAGCTACTATAGGTATTTTAGAGGACCCATTTGGCTACTAGAATTGCTATTTTACGTTGCTCTAGTAGTTGAGGCTTTTGAGAAAATAATTTTTTCCTTGAGTGCTCCTACATTACCGGCACATGGAAGAATATTTTAAAAAAATCATAAAAAATACTAAAGTCAATTTAGGCAATATGAGCTACTATAGGTATTTTAGAGGACTCATTTGGCTACTAGAATTGCTATTTTACGTTGCTCTAGTAGTTGAGGCTTTTGAGAAAATAATTTTTTCCTTCAGTGCTCCTACATTACCGGCACATGGGAAAATATTTTAAAAAAATCATAAAAAATACTAAAGTCAATTTAGGCAATATGAGCTACTATAGGTATTTTAGAGGACCCATTTGGCTACTAGAATTGCTATTTTACGTTGCTCTAGTAGTTGAGGCTTTTGAGAAAATAATTTTTTCCTTCAGTGCTCCTACATTACCGGCACATGGGAGAATATTTTAAAAAAATCATAAAAATACTAAAGTCAATTTAGGCAATATGAGCTACTATAGGTATTTTAGAGGACACATTTGGTTACTAGAATTGCTATTTTACGTTGCTCTAGTAGTTGAGGCTTTTGAGAAAATATTTTTTTCCTTCAGTGGTCCTACATTACCGGTATATGGGAGAACATTTAAAAAAAATCATAAAAAATACTAAAGTCAATTTAGGCAATATGAGCTACTTTAGGTATTTTAGAGGACCCATTTGGCTACTAGAATTGCTATTTTACGTTGCTCTAGTAGTTGAGGCTTTTGAGAAAATAATTTTTTCCTTCAGTGCTCCTACATTACCGGCACATGGGTGAATATTTTAAAAAATTCATAAAAAATACTAAAGTCAATTTAGGCAATATGAGCTACTGTAGGTATTCTAGAAGACACATTTGGCTACTAAAATTGCTATATTGCGTTGCTCTAGTATGTGAGGCTTTTGAGAAAATAATTTTTTCCTTCAGTGGTCCTACATTACCGGTATATGGGAGAATATTTAAAAAAATCATAAAAAATACTAAAGTCAATTTAGGCAATATGAGCTACTATAGGTATTTTAGAGGACCCATTTGGCTACTAGAATTGCTATTCTACGTTGCTCTAGTAGTTGAGGCTTTTGAGAAAATAATTTTTTCCTTCAGTGCTCCTACATTACCAGTATATGGGAGAACACTTAAAAAAAATCATAAAAAATACTAAAGTCAATTTAGGCAATATGAGCTATTATAGGTATTTTAGAGGACCCATTTGGTTACTAGAATTGCTATTTTACGTTGCTCTAGTAGTTGAGGCTTTTGAGAAAATAATTTTTCCTTTAGTGCTCCTACATTACCGGCACATGGGAGAATATTTTAAAAAATCATAAAAAATACTAAAGTCAATTTAGGCAATATGAGCTACTATAGGTATTTTAGTGGACCCATTTGGCTACTAGAATTGCTATTTTACGTTGCTCTAGTAGTTGAGGCTTTTGAGAAAATAATTTTTTCCTTCAGTGGTCCTACATTACCGGCACATGGGAGAATATTTTTAAAAAATCATAAAAAATACTAAAGTCAATTTAGGCAATATGAGCTACTATAGGTATTTTAGAGGACACATTTGGCTACTAGAATTGCTATTTTAGGTTGCTCTAGTAGTTGAGGCTTTTGAGAAAATAACTTTTTCCTTCAGTGCTCCTACATTACCGGCACATGGGAGAATATTTAAAAAAAATCATAAAAATACTAAAGTCAATTTAGGCAATATGAGCTACTATAGGTATTTTAGAGGACACATTTGGTTACTAGAATTGCTATTTTACGTTGCTCTAGTAGTTGAGGCTTTTGAGAAAATATTTTTTTCCTTCAGTGCTCCTACATTACCGGCACATGGGAGAATATTTTAAAAAAATCATAAAAAATACTAAAGTCAATTTAGGCAATATGAGCTACTATAGGTATTTTAGAGGACACATTTGGTTACTAGAATTGCTATTTTACGTTGCTCTAGTAGTTGAGGCTTTTGAGAAAATAATTTTTTCCTTCAGTGCTCCTACATTACCGGCACATGGGAGAATATTTTAAAAAATCATAAAAAATACTAAGGTCAATTTAGGCAATATGAGCTACTACAGGTATTTTAGAGGACACATTTGGTTACTAGAATTGCTATTTTACGTTGCTCTAGTATGTGAGGCTTTTGAGAAAATATTTTTTTCCTTCAGTGGTCCTACATTACCGGTATATGGGAGAACATTTAAAAAAAATCATAAAAAATACTAAAGTCAATTTAGGCAATATGAGCTACTATAGGTATTTTAGAGGACACATTTGGTTACTAGAATTGCTATTTTACCTTGCTGTAGTAGTTGAGGCTTTTGAGAAAATAATTTTTTCCTTCAGTGCTCCTACATTACCGGCACATGGGAGAATATTTTAAAAAAATCATAAAAAATACTAAAGTCAATTTAGGCAATATGAGCTACTATAGGTATTTTAGAGGACCCATTTGGATACTAGAATTGCTATTTTACGTTGCTCTAGTAGTTGAGGCTTTTGAGAAAATAAATTTTTCCTTCAGTGCTCCTACATTAACGGCACATGGGAGAATATTTTAAAAAAATCATAAAAATACTAAAGTCAATTTAGGCAATATGAGCTACTATAGGTATTTTAGAGGACCCATTTGGCTACTAGAACTGCTATTTTACGTTGCTCTAGTAGTTGAGGCTTTTGAGAAAATATTTTTTTCCTTCAGTGCTCCTACATTACCGGCACATGGGTGAATATTTTAAAAAAATCATAAAAAATACTAAAGTCAATTTAGGCAATATGAGCTACTATAGGTATTTTAGAGGACCCATTTGGCTACTAGAATTGCTATTTTACGTTGCTGTAGTAGTTGAGGCTTTTGAGAAAATAATTTTTTCCTTCAGTGCTCCTACATTACCGGCACATGGGAGAATATTTTAAAAAAATCATAAAAAATACTAAAGTCAATTTAGGCAATATGAGCTACTATAGGTATTTTAGAGGACACATTTGGTTACTAGAATTGCTATTTTACGTTGCTCTAGTAGTTGAGGCTTTTGAGAAAATAATTTTTTCCTTCAGTGCTCCTACATTAACTGCACATGGGAGAATATTTTAAAAAAATCATAAAAATACTAAAGTCAATTTAGGCAATATGAGCTACTATAGGTATTTTAGAGGACACATTTGGTTACTAGAACTGCTATTTTACGTTGCTCTAGTAGTTGAGGCTTTTGAGAAAATATTTTTTTCCTTCAGTGCTCCTACATTACCGGCACATGGGTGAATATTTTAAAAAAATCATAAAAAATACTAAAGTCAATTTAGGCAATATGAGCTACTATAGGTATTTTAGAGGACCCATTTGGCTACTAGAATTGCTATTTTACGTTGCTGTAGTAGTTGAGGCTTTTGAGAAAATAATTTTTTCCTTCAGTGCTCCTACATTACCGGCACATGGGAGAATATTTTAAAAAAATCATAAAAAATACTAAAGTCAATTTAGGCAATATGAGCTACTATAGGTATTTTAGAGGACACATTTGGTTACTAGAATTGCTATTTTACGTTGCTCTAGTAGTTGAGGCTTTTGAGAAAATAATTTTTTCCTTCAGTGCTCCTACATTAACTGCACATGGGAGAATATTTTAAAAAAATCATAAAAATACTAAAGTCAATTTAGGCAATATGAGCTACTATAGGTATTTTAGAGGACACATTTGGTTACTAGAACTGCTATTTTACGTTGCTCTAGTAGTTGAGGCTTTTGAGAAAATATTTTTTTCCTTCAGTGCTCCTACATTACCGGCACATGGGTGAATATTTTAAAAAAATCATAAAAAATACTAAAGTCAATTTAGGCAATATGAGCTACTATAGGTATTTTAGAGGACCCATTTGGCTACTAGAATTGCTATTTTACGTTGCTCTAGTAGTTGAGGCTTTTGAGAAAATAATTTTTTCCTTCAGTGCTCCTACATTACCGGCACATGGGAGAATATTTAAAAAAATCATAAAAAATACTAAAGTCAATTTAGGCAATATGAGCTACTATAGGTATTTTAGAGGACACATTTGGTTACTAGAATTGCTATTTTACGTTGCTCTAGTAGTTGAGGCTTTTGAGAAAATAATTTTTTCCTTCAGTGGTCCTACATTACCGGCACATGGGTGAATATTTTAAAAAAATCATAAAAAATACTAAAGTCAATTTAGGCAATATGAGCTACTATAGGTATTTTAGAGGACACATTTGGTTACTAGAATTGCTATTTTACGTTGCTCTAGTATGTGAGGCTTTTGAGAAAATATTTTTTTCCTTCAGTGGTCCTACATTACCGGTATATGGGAGAACATTTAAAAAAAATCATAAAAAATACTAATGTCAATTTAGGCAATATGAGCTACTATAGGTATTTTAGAGGACCCATTTGGCTACTAGAATTGCTATTTTACGTTGCTCTAG
The DNA here is from genome assembly GCF_030247195.1 of Topomyia yanbarensis. NCBI lineage: Eukaryota > Metazoa > Arthropoda > Insecta > Diptera > Culicidae > Topomyia > Topomyia yanbarensis. Next base: position 118,222,181 of record NC_080670.1, read on the forward strand.
TAGTTGAGGCTTTTGAGAAAATAATTTTTTCCTTGAGTGCTCCTACATTACCGGCACATGGGAGAATATTTTAAAAAAATCATAAAAAATACTAAAGTCAATTTAGGCAATATGAGCTACTATAGGTATTTTAGAGGACTCATTTGGCTACTAGAATTGCTATTTTACGTTGCTCTAGTAGTTGAGGCTTTTGAGAAAATAATTTTTTCCTTCAGTGCTCCTACATTACCGGCACATGGGAGAATATTTTAAAAAAATCATAAAAAATACTAAAGTCAATTTAGGCAATATGAGCTACTATAGGTATTTTAGAGGACCCATTTGGCTACTAGAATTGCTATTTTACGTTGCTCTAGTAGTTGAGGCTTTTGAGAAAATAATTTTTTCCTTCAGTGCTCCTACATTACCGGCACATGGGAGAATATTTTAAAAAAATCATAAAAATACTAAAGTCAATTTAGGCAATATGAGCTACTATAGGTATTTTAGAGGACACATTTGGTTACTAGAATTGCTATTTTACGTTGCTCTAGTAGTTGAGGCTTTTGAGAAAATATTTTTTTCCTTCAGTGGTCCTACATTACCGGTATATGGGAGAACATTTAAAAAAAATCATAAAAAATACTAAAGTCAATTTAGGCAATATGAGCTACTTTAGGTATTTTAGAGGACACATTTGGTTACTAGAATTGCTATTTTACGTTGCTCTAGTAGTTGAGGCTTTTGAGAAAATAATTTTTTCCTTCAGTGCTCCTACATTACCGGCACATGGGTGAATATTTTAAAAAATTCATAAAAAATACTAAAGTCAATTTAGGCAATATGAGCTACTGTAGGTATTCTAGAGGACACATTTGGCTACTAAAATTGCTATTTTGCGTTGCTCTAGTAGTTGAGGCTTTTGAGAAAATAATTTTTTCCTTCAGTGGTCCTACATTACCGGTATATGGGAGAACATTTAAAAAAATCATAAAAAATACTAAAGTCAATTTAGGCAATATGAGCTACTATAGGTATTTTAGAGGACCCATTTGGCTACTAGAATTGCTATTCTACGTTGCTCTAGTAGTTGAGGCTTTTGAGAAAATAATTTTTTCCTTCAGTGCTCCTACATTACCAGTATATGGGAGAACACTTAAAAAAAATCATAAAAAATACTAAAGTCAATTTAGGCAATATGAGCTATTATAGGTATTTTAGAGGACCCATTTGGCTACTAGAATTGCTATTTTACGTTGCTCTAGTAGTTCAGGCTTTTGAGAAAATAATTGTTTCCTTTAGTGCTCCTACATTACCGGCACATGGGAGAATATTTTAAAAAAATCATAAAAAATACTAAAGTCAATTTAGGCAATATGAGCTACTATAGGTATTTTAGTGGACCCATTTGGCTACTAGAATTGCTATTTTACGTTGCTCTAGTAGTTGAGGCTTTTGAGAAAATAATTTTTTCCTTCAGTGGTCCTACATTACCGGCACATGGGAGAATATTTTAAAAAAATCATAAAAAATACTAAAGTCAATTTAGGCAATATGAGCTACTATAGGTATTTTAGAGGACACATTTGGCTACTAGAATTGCTATTTTAGGTTGCTCTAGTAGTTGAGGCTTTTGAGAAAATAATTTTTTCCTTCAGTGCTCCTACATTACCGGCACATGGGAGAATATTTAAAAAAATCATAAAAATACTAAAGTCAATTTAGGCAATATGAGCTACTATAGGTATTTTAGAGGACACATTTGGTTACTAGAATTGCTATTTTACGTTGCTCTAGTAGTTGAGGCTTTTGAGAAAATATTTTTTTCCTTCAGTGCTCCTACATTACCGGCACATGGGAGAATATTTTAAAAAAATCATAAAAAATACTAAAGTCAATTTAGGCAATATGAGCTACTATAGATATTTTAGAGGACACATTTGGTTACTAGAATTGCTATTTTACGTTGCTCTAGTAGTTGAGGCTTTTGAGAAAATAATTTTTTCCTTCAGTGCTCCTACATTACCGGCACATGGGAGAATATTTTAAAAAAATCATAAAAAATACTAAGGTCAATTTAGGCAATATGAGCTACTACAGGTATTTTAGAGGACACATTTGGTTACTAGAATTGCTATTTTACGTTGCTCTAGTATGTGAGGCTTTTGAGAAAATATTTTTTTCCTTCAGTGGTCCTACATTACCGGTATATGGGAGAACATTTAAAAAAAAATCATAAAAAATACTAAAGTCAATTTAGGCAATATGAGCTACTATAGGTATTTTAGAGGACACATTTGGTTACTAGAATTGCTATTTTACGTTGCTGTAGTAGTTGAGGCTTTTGAGAAAATAATTTTTTCCTTCAGTGCTCCTACATTACCGGCACATGGGAGAATATTTTAAAAAAATCATAAAAAATACTAAAGTCAATTTAGGCAATATGAGCTACTATAGGTATTTTAGAGGACCCATTTGGATACTAGAATTGCTATTTTACGTTGCTCTAGTAGTTGAGGCTTTTGAGAAAATATTTTTTTCCTTCAGTGCTCCTACATTAACGGCACATGGGAGAATATTTTAAAAAAATCATAAAAAATACTAAAGTCAATTTAGGCAATATGAGCTACTATAGGTATTTTAGAGGACACATTTGGTTACTAGAATTGCTATTTTACGTTGCTCTAGTAGTTGAGGCTTTTGAGAAAATAATTTTTTCCTTCAGTGCTCCTACATTACCGGCACATGGGTGAATATTTTAAAAAAATCATAAAAAATACTAAAGTCAATTTAGGCAATATGAGCTACTATAGGTATTTTAGAGGACCCATTTGGATACTAGAATTGCTATTTTACGTTGCTCTAGTAGTTGAGGCTTTTGAGAAAATAATTTTTTCCTTCAGTGCTCCTACATTAACGGCACATGGGAGAATATTTTAAAAAAATCATAAAAATACTAAAGTCAATTTAGGCAATATGAGCTACTATAGGTATTTTAGAGGACACATTTGGTTACTAGAACTGCTATTTTACGTTGCTCTAGTAGTTGAGGCTTTTGAGAAAATATTTTTTTCCTTCAGTGCTCCTACATTACCGGCACATGGGTGAATATTTTAAAAAAATCATAAAAAATACTAAAGTCAATTTAGGCAATATGAGCTACTATAGGTATTTTAGAGGACCCATTTGGCTACTAGAATTGCTATTTTACGTTGCTGTAGTAGTTGAGGCTTTTGAGAAAATAATTTTTTCCTTCAGTGCTCCTACATTACCGGCACATGGGAGAATATTTTAAAAAAATCATAAAAAATACTAAGGTCAATTTAGGCAATATGAGCTACTACAGGTATTTTAGAGGACACATTTGGTTACTAGAATTGCTATTTTACGTTGCTCTAGTAGTTGAGGCTTTTGAGAAAATATTTTTTTCCTTCAGTGGTCCTACATTACCGGTATATGGGAAAACATTTAAAAAAAAATCATAAAAAATACTAAAGTCAATTTAGGCAATATGAGCTACTATAGGTATTTTAGAGGACACATTTGGTTACTAGAATTGCTATTTTACGTTGCTCTAGTAGTTGAGGCTTTTGAGAAAATATTTTTTTCCTTCAGTGCTCCTACATTACCGGCACATGGGTGAATATTTTAAAAAAATCATAAAAAATACTAAAGTCAATTTAGGCAATATGAGCTACTATAGGTATTTTAGAGGACCCATTTGGCTACTAGAATTGCTATTTTACGTTGCTCTAGTAGTTGAGGCTTTTGAGAAAATAATTTTTTCCTTCAGTGCTCCTACATTACCGGCACATGGGAGAATATTTTAAAAAAATCATAAAAAATACTAAAGTCAATTTAGGCAATATGAGCTACTATAGGTATTTTAGAGGACACATTTGGTTACTAGAATTGCTATTTTACGTTGCTCTAGTAGTTGAGGCTTTTGAGAAAATAATTTTTTCCTTCAGTGCTCCTACATTACCGGCACATGGGAGAACATTTAAAAAAAATCATAAAAAATACTAATGTCAATTTAGGCAATATGAGCTACTATAGGTATTTTAGAGGACCCATGTGGCTACTAGAATTGCTATTTTACGTTGCTCTAGTAGTTGAGGCTTTTGAGAAAATAATTTTTTCCTTGTGTGCTCCTACATTACCGGCACATGGGAGAATATTTTAAAAAAATCATAAAAAATACTAAAGTCAATTTAGGCAATATGAGCTACTATAGGTATTTTAGAGGACTCATTTGGCTACTGGAATTGCTATTTTACGTTGCTGTAGTAGTTGAGGCTTTTGAGAAAATAATTTTTTCCTTGAGTGCTCCTACATTACCGGCACATGGGAGAATATTTTAAAAAAATCATAAAAAATACTAAAGTCAATTTAGGCAATATGAGCTACTATAGGTATTTTAGAGGACTCATTTGGCTACTGGAATTGCTATTTTACGTTGCTCTAGTAGTTGAGGCTTTTGAGAAAATAATTTTTTCCTTCAGTGCTCCTACATTACCGGCACATGGGAGAATATTTTAAAAAAATCATAAAAATACTAAAGTCAATTTAGGCAATATGAGCTACTATAGGTATTTTAGAGGACACATTTGGTTACTAGAATTGCTATTTTACGTTGCTCTAATTTTTACTGTTTCGGAGAAAGATATAAAAGCATTAGGGCATATCAAAGTAAAATGAGGCAGAATTGGTACTACTGCTATTACATTGATTCAATCGTCATTGTTTAATAGTACTTTACAATTGTTTTTAATCTGCAACGTTTTCATTATTGTTAATATGTGCAATAGTGGTATTTTGAATTTATCGAATATGCTAGCATCAATCAATTTACAGGTGAGCTTTTCGGTTGATGAGATGAGCTTTTTGGTTGGTGAGCTGAGCTTGTTAAGCTATCCGACACCAGGTGGCTAATACGCTACAGTGGTGGCCATAATTATAGGAGATTTTCGGTTGGTGAGCCTTTTGGTTGCTGGATATTTTGGTTGGTAAGTTCACAGAAGTATTTTGCTAGCGTTGCCAATTTTATTTTGTGTCCACCACCCCTATGTGGCTACGCCACATCGCTTTTGCGCGTGCTGTCCGACTTCGCTACCGCTCAGTCGGACTTAAACTAGGGATAGCCCCTATGTTTGAGTAAGCCGGGCAAACGAGTGGATCACAGGTTCGCTTGCTTCCGGCGGCGGGTCGGTGGCCACCACGCCCGGCGGATCCTCAGCGGCTTTGCGCCGCTTCGGTTCCTAGGCCTCGGTTATGCGGCTAAGCCGCTTCGAAATGGTACCCCTTACATTCTAACTAGAATCGGTTGTGTCACCGGAGCCGGAATACGAATTAGAACCAGCCAGCATTCCGGCTGAGTTAAACTGGGAAGTTTGGTAAGATTTAATCTGGAAATAAAAAATTTCTGGCAACGCTCCAGCTCCCCGTTGAATTCTAACGATTCCACCACCTGGGCGCCAGGTTGGCGATATGAAATGAATTTTGTTTACTTTCGACAAGTTTTGTTTCGAGCCAACAACATCCAGCCCGAGATTGAGTCAAAAGAGCTCAACTTTTGGTAGTTTTTCGTATCCGTGCTTGTCAAAGACAATACACGGTAAAAAAAACTTTACCCATTTTATGTATTCAAATTGCCCATTTTCGGAAGTTATTCGAGCTGTCAAAAAATGGGTATTTTTTTGTTTCTAACAATGAGTACTTTTTATCTATTTCATAGCTACTAGATGAGGTAATGTCAATGAGTATATTGATCTTGATAATGGGTGAAAAATCCGTAAGCATTATTTCAAGCGAGTTAACCTGCCATATAAAGATCGTAGTGAAACCTGCAAATTGTCGCCATGCATCGGAGTCCGTGGCGGAAACGGAACATTTCGGCAATGCTCCGAAAACAACGTCTGTTTAGACTACTGAGGATGTTGAAAATATGCGCCAGTTCGGCATTTTTAGAGGAGCTAAAAGATCCAGCCATCAAAATTATATCCAGTTGGCGGTTTTATTTTGTTAAGTAGTTTTAGAATAGGATTTCTATCTAGATTCCTATACTTTTATAAGGAAACCATAATGTGAAATGAATGTTATTTTATGTTTTTTTTTTAATTCAGAAATAATTCTATTGACAGTATTTTTCATTCTGGCGCGAATTTCATGAATGGGTGTTTTTTTACGCATTTTGTTGTAACAGTTCTGCGAAAAATAATGGGTGAAACATACCCAGGTTGACGTACAAGGTTTGTACTCATTTATGGGTACAAACGCTTTACCCATTTAATGGGTTATTCTACTTTTATTGAAAATGCGTATTTTTCTATGCATTAAGGCTAGTTTACAGTTCGGAAAACGTGTCACGGGATTTGGGTCCCTATGTATTTTAAATGGAGCTCGGGATTTCAAATCCCGTGACGGGAAATGAGTCTACACAAAAATGACAGTTTTCCTGAAGTGTAAACCCAACCGCGGGAAACATCACGGGATTTTAAAACTCTCCACACAGAAATCCGGCCGGGAACAATTCAACACAAATTGTTTCCGACGGGGAAAATAGTAGTTTTATAAGGTTTGCAATTCGCTGCAAGTTTGATAATGTTTGTATTTTTAAGAAGCAGCAGAGTTTTTGGTTTGACAGTTTGGCGAGATCTCGGCGGGAAATTTTCCCTGATCAAATCCCGACGCAAATCCCGTGCGAAATCCCGTGACCATTTCCCGAACTGTAAACTAGCCTTTAATGGGTACTCGATTTTATCAGTGTACACTGATAAAATCAAGTACACATTAAATGTCAAAAACTCTCCAAAGGAGATGTTGGCAGTGTAAATGCATCTGTTCATATCTCTAAATATTGTCAGATTGATTGTCAAAGTAAATTTGACACGAGATTTTGACGTTCAGATGCTTTTTAGTTAGGCAATCTATTAGACGTTTGTTTGACAATTCAGCGGTGGGTTCTGTCAACAAATCTACTCCTGCGAACAGAAAAAACTCGTCCGACAAACAACTTTCGTTAGTCCGAATTGTTTGATGTTAGATCAAATCAACGATATTGTCGGACGTCGCACCCCTCGGAGTAACGTCAGAATAAGTAAACAATAAATAATCAGCTGATCAGAAACGTCTCATAGATTGCCTAGTTGGGCAATGGTCCAACTAAAACCCGGTCAGCGTGGCAAGCAGAAAGTTAGCAAAAGTTGAGCAAAGCGAAATTGATGCTGGCAGAGTTTCTGCGAGCATTTTGCGCGATTTGTGCGAGAACTCTAGCAACGAATTCGCTCAAATGCAACAACCGTTTATGACAGAAGCGGTTAAACCAACCGATGCTGCTCACTTTTATCCAGAATCGAGCTAGAAATGTACGGCCAAGATCTCTGCACGCTTCCTACCACATCTTTGTCAGATGTTTTGCTCGATTCGTGATAAATTCTACCAGGTAGGAATTGCCAGGATTATGTCCGAGTTATGTCAGGATTTAGCTCGTTTCCTGTCTAGGGTTGCCACCTCGGAGACTCCAGTTTTCGGGAGCGATCTCCGGGCCTCCGGGTTTTATATCAATTTCACCAGGTAAAAACGAAAACGCTATAAGTTTACTATTGCTCTGGGTCAGATTTATTTTGTCCGACTAACCCTTCGTTGCAAGGTGACGAAGAGGATTTCACCAAACATTGCTAATTTCGTTCGCAAACCAATGAAAATGAAAAACAAATCAAATTTACTACAAATTAAGGAAAGTAATATTTCGCTATATGCTACAATTGATATTTTGCAACCCATTACGTCGCTTAAAATGGAGCTAAAGTTTTTTTTTGCTGGAAATGGGTCATTAAATGAAGAATAATATTCTATTTTTGTTTCAAAAACCCATAGAGCTCATTTTTCTAAATATATCAATATATGTGTTCATCTTTTAAAACTTCAGAATGATTTTTAATTGATTTTCTAAAAAAAATGTGAACACGTCCTCGTTTGACACTATCGATCTTCTTTGACAGTGAATTTAGCCACATGGGTTAGCATTTTTGACAGTTATCCCGGCAAAAGGCTAGGGATCAAGGTAGTTCAATGGAAGGTGTGGTCGTGATAATTCAATTTTGCAAAACTATTTTTATTTCCTATTTTAGGTACAAAAAAGTGAAAAAAGTTCGATTATGTATCTTTAACGTCAGCTGCATTGGAAAAAGTCAAAAACAGCATATGGCCTAATGACCCAATTTTACCAAATCACCTCACTGTTGGTGGTGCTTATCGACAGCTGCACCAAGGTATTGTCGATTTGTTCTAATTCAATTGGCTAGGTCAACATCAAACGAATTTTCCCGGTGTTGTTGCTACTCCTGCACCGACCCTTAACTCTTGGCTGGGGATGCGAGTTTTGCCCCTTTGTTGGGACCTCAGGTGATGAATATCCAATACCGCATAGTGCTACCCATGTGATGCCGCCCCCCTGCCTCCTTTGCTCTTCTTTTCTTGTTAGTTGTGAAGGAGAGCAATGCTCGTTCGAGTTATCCATCACAGCGAGAATAGTTGGGGCTCTGAGCACAATGTCTAGCAATAGCTTTGATTTCAAATTCTGTGTAGTTTCACTCATAATCCACCATCCCCCAAGTCAGTGAAAGTCTCCGGGTCAAAGCCACTCCAGAGGTGGCAACCCTATTACTGTCAAAATTTGCCAGAAAACGCGAGCGAAACCGAGTTCGCCCTAGCTCAACTAACCCGACAGGATACGCGCAGAAATCTGACAGGGCTGCCAAAGCAAGACTTACAGAAATCTAGCAGAGCGGTCTCTGCCAGAAAATTTGCTCACTGGGAAAGCGGTCCAGATAAAAAGTGTCCAACCAGCGATTCTCACCCGGATAGAATTTTACAATAGCATTTACCCTACAAACAATCATAAAACAATAAATATTATAGTTATTACTGTTTCAACATTGTGCGATGCAAAGTTTTCACAGCAGATTTACAATAAAATTTCATGTAACAATAAATTTTACTGTTAAGCAAAAAACTGATACGTTAAATTCACATTGAATTTTACTGTTCTCGAGAAAAAAATGAATGGAGAAAAATCGATTTTTTTAATCTTAAGGTACATAACCACCCCCTTTTTTTACTGTAAAAGTCTATTTTACATTGTAATTTACTGTAAAAACGTTAAAGTTTATTGTTTTTGTATTGTAGCATAACACTAAAACTCACTGTAATTTATTGTAAAATTACTGTACTGTCACAGTGAAAATTATGGTTTTGTTACTGTACATTTGTATTCGGGCATCTTTACGCAGAAAATATATCGACGAGAACATTTCAAATAGGCCGATAAACAAAACGTAAACAATTCCGGTTAATACTTACTTCAAATGGACACTAACATAGCTTTATACATACCCAGGTAACCAACAAGCATTAGTGTATGCAGTAAAGTAGCGTAAAATTTGCATTTCGGATGCTTCTTGCAGTATGCTGGCATTCGTTATGCATAACTGTTGTTAATCAGCATTTGAAAAACTGTTTAAAAACTTCTTGCCAGTAAGCAGCATTCTGAATGCACAACAGTAGTAAAAAAGCATTTTCATAGCACAGCAGTAATGTAGCCGTATATTTTGCCAAAAGCGACTTTTAAATAGCATTTAAAACGACTTAAGTGCTTATCAAGTAGCCGTTAAGGCGCATTCAGCTTGCTTATTGGTTACCTGGGTACCTTAAATAAGCCGATTCTAAAACCTGGCTGTTGGGGAAATAATGGATTATCGAAAAGGCACATAAGCAAAATAACTTGTTTTGCTTAAGGTCCCTTTCACTTCCCCTCAAAAATTAACGGCTCATAAACACCAAACAACAAAACGGAAAAAATTGTTTATGGGCCCTTTTCTTAATGAAAAAGACTATACTTGAAAAGGGAACAAAAACATCGCAATACCAAGAAAGGGATCAAAATAAACATCACATAATCATTTGCTGTAAACAAAAGGGCTCACTCGCACGCACTATAAGCTAACGTCTCGCCGAAAAGGGATTATGGGAGAGGGCACAAAACCAGTGCGATGTTTCAAAAGGGACCAAAACATTTATCTACAAAAAACGTTCAAAATACAATTTTTTTAATAAATCTGTTATATTATTCGGAAAAAATGGTTAATTTAACACGGCATTGAGTTGTTTGGTCCTTAAATCAAGCTCCTGTTCATAAATGGGAATATAAAGTACGAGTTAATTTTTCAGACGCCATTTTCTCAACATGAGCATATTGTATATAATGCCTTATGAAATGTTGACGTCGATATATAGGGGGCGCTACCTGCTTGAGGTGGATGATTTGCGAATGAACCGTCAAATCAGTAGAAAATTTTCAAAAGTTTACGCAATTTTTGCATTTTTTAAGAAAATTGGTCATATTTGCATAAAAAACTGAAAGTGAAGTGGAAGTAAACCAATTTCCTTCAAGACGGCAATTGGCGATTCTACGTTGAAACCGCTCACAGATAGCGCTGGAAGCAAAGTGTTGCTGATTTGATTCTGTTCTGTCATAGTGCATATATTTTCTGTCAACATTGGCAAAAAATAACTTTTAAGCACCAAATCACCGATCAATTTGTTGATAATTGTTTATGAAAATGATGGAAAACCATCATTTTATAAGATGATGAGTAAACATCTTGCGAAAAGGTTGTAAAACATAGTGGTTTCTAATATTATTCGCAGAGCTATATGTGTGCTGTTCCAAAATGTAATTTGTTGAGCATCGTAGCCGCCGCAACATTTCCAGTTCCTCCTAAGTTAAGCTAAACCTTCATGAGATGGTGTAAATTCATGCAACTCTCCGGATCACGCGAGGCAAGAATATATCTGGTTAATAGGAAAGTGTCAGCTTTGTATCATACACAGCCGATCCTTCTCTCTGATAGTCTTCACTGAATCTCCTACGTAGTCCAAAATATGAAGGAGTTTGACATTGGTACTGATTGGGTCTCGGTTTCAAGTTGGAACTTTATTTATGGAACGATTTTTGATAACCACAATAATACCCCGAATACATTTCAAAGAAATGTATGAGCCAAATAGTTGCAAATGGCTGTAATTTCAGAATAATTGCAAATAAAACTAAATTTCTTACTCGTTTCATTCATATTTTGGCAGTGGTAAGCTTTTTCCGAGAAGAAAATGAAGTTTTTGTTGTAGGCTACGACTCACTTGCGGGTGAAAAAAAGCAAACTGTATCACTTTACCAGTTCATGAGCTGAATCATAGGTGTCGCATGACTAATTTTGGTTTTGCCGCAAATCGCCAATAGATTTATTATGCAAAAGAGGGATATTGCAGCATATTTTTAAATCTTTCTTTCTTAATCGGTATAAAACCACTTCATACGAAGTTGTGTATACTCGAAATGAGAGCAAATTCTTGCCAAAAGTGAACTTATATTTGTTATGTTTTAATGGGTTGTTAAATCGGGCGGTTGTGAACCCTAACCTAGAAGTTTTCACATTTTCGAAGTTTTTTTTTATGTTTAACTTAAGCGTATCTATTAAAACCTATTATAATTAACTTCCAAATCGTTTTTCTTCCCCAAATGTTAGTAGTAAACGAAAGAGAAAAGTTTTTTCTTTCATAATCTGTTGTGAACTGTGTTCAGCTCTAGGGGCAGATCACTCTAAGAATGTATAACAAATTTGCATCAAATTGAAAGAAATGCATTCAATTTCCATTTTTGCATCAGCTTTGCACTGCCACGCAAAAAAGTTTGTTTAACAAACATCCTACGCTGATCCGCTTTGTTCGACGTTTTGTTAAATGTAGGGCTAGTCTTTCTGAAGGGTTTTGACGTCTTACACGTAACGCAAACAACATTGCACGCAACGCAAAAACATTGCACGCAACGCAAAATACATTATGAATTTCTATTTTGATGGAAATAAATGCATTTAATTTCGCTGATTTTTAAAAATGCATCACAAGTGATTTGCCCCTAGGTTCAGCTAGTAACGGTTTGTCCGGAATTTCCATTCAAAGTGGATTTTGACATCTGGCTTTTAGGCCGTAATCATATGTTTGTCGAGACCCAATTGGGTCATTAAATGAGAAAAAAACTCGTTTTTTATTACTTATATCGATAAAGCTGATTTTCGTGATTGCAACAATGTTTTTTTCCAGCTCAGGAAATGTGAAAATAAAATTAAAATTTAAAATAAAGAAATATGTTGACAGTCTGGATTTGACACTATAGGAAGGATTTGACATATCGAATTTCACAACAAATGATGCCCAGAAAAAATTAAGGCATGTTTTCTCGGTTTTCCCGCAGGGTTATTTTTGTTTGACAAAAACACCATCCATTGCATATAGTTTTTTTCATTTTGGGTGTTGTCCTGATAGACCAGATGTAAACAACCGCAGTTTTCCTATGTATAGTTGCCAAGTTTACATAAGATTTATTTTAAAAAACAAAAAAATCGTTTTTACGTATCACAAGAAATTTTTTTTTTGAAATAATTTTATATTATGTATATTGGACCTAAAATTTATCGAATGGAACAGAAAACTATATATGGCTTAATGACCCAATTGTCGTTTTATAATTAATATCGCAATATCTGACAACACTTCCAAGCATCCCTTCGGTTCATCTAGTTTCCAAGCATAACGTCTGCTGATGTCACTTTCGTCCAATCACGAGCAAGTTCAGAATTGGTTCAAAAAACAGGGGACAGAGCTGGCGGATCCTATCCTAGGACATAATAAACAACGCATTTCTTTCAATCCGCCGTGTATGGAAATCGACATACGCTTTTAGCAAAATGCACATCAAACAGGTAATTTGTGATTGTAAATTGATACGTATTACATTTAAACACCTCGATTAATTGCAGGTTATTATACAAGGCTTTAAAAGTTATCGCGAGCAGACCGTTGTAGAGCCATTTGACAAGCGTCATAATGTTGTCGTTGGGAGGAATGGATCGGGGAAAAGTAATTTTTTCTATGGTATGTTTTTCACTTCTTTTTATGATTGCGATTTAATTTAATACAATACGTTTGAAATTAGTATGGGAAAACCTACTTTTTGCATTTTCAATTCTACAGGTTACAATTCCTCCTGCAGTGTGCCAACAATTGAGGGGGTTATATACAAAGTTGTAGCGAAAAAGTGAGCAAAGTTAGTAACTGTTGTTTTTTTAGAGCGCTTTATGCATTTTTTTTGAAAAAGCAAATGACAGCTCGTTGGTAGTGCTATCGAAGTTCAAAAAACAGGTTGAATAAAAAAATATTGAAGGTTGGCGGAGTTATGGCCCATCCCCCGTAGCGAGTTTTTTTGGCAGATGTTTGCGATGAACGCACTTCAAGCAGTTTGGATGAAAAAGGAACCGTTCAAGTACACGAGAATGTGTACAAGCAATTAAAAAAAAAAAATGAAAATCGGATGAATAGTTTTTGCGATATCACGTTCACCGCAACGGTACTTTTCAAACAACTTAGTTCCGAGATAATTGCGTTTAAAGTTTTGTATCAACTTCATACGCCAAAGAACCAGCGCGCTGCGAACGGCTATTGTTTGAAATCTAGTGCTCCGATTTGAATGAAATTTCGCACATATATTTTTAAAAGTATGTACAGTCGTGATTCGCTGGTTGGGCCACAGCCTTGTCCAACTAACGAATTTGATTCGCTAGTTGGACCGACTGACAAATGGCAAAAACTCTCCAAAGGAGATGTTGGCAGTATAAATGCATCTGTTCATATCTCTAAATATTGTCAGATTGTCAAAGTAAATTTGACACGAGATTTTGACGTTCAGATGCTCTTTAGTTGAGCAATGGTCCAACTAGCGTAGGTCCAACTAAAAAGCGCTCCAGTTGAAAAGTGTCCAACCAGCGAATCACGACTGTACTTACAGAATATTCAACATTTCCCGATTTTTTCAGTTCTAACTTTGTATATAACCCCTTAAATAGAAGAATAGTCCAGAATACGCTGAACAACACTGCCAAAGGGGGTATGGTGTTAGAATGTCTCTAAAACAAGTTCTAGCTGTTCAAAGCTCGATAGATCGAATGAAATGCCAAAAATCATTTGACCAATGATATTTCATATAGAATACCAAAATAACAATGTTATTTTTATATGCTACAGTCGTGATTCGCTGGTTGGACACTTTTTAACTGGACCGCTTTTTAGTTGGACCATTGTTCAACTAAAAAGCATCCGAGCGTCAAAATCTCGTGTCAAATTTACTTTGACAATCAATCTGATAATATTTAGAGATAGAAACAGATGCATTTACACTGCCAACATCTCCTTTGGAGAGTTTTGGACATTTTTCAGTCGGTCCAACTAGCGAATAAAATTCGTTAGTTGGACAAGGCTGTGGCCCAACCAGCGAATCACGACTGTACAGTCGTGATTCGCTAGTTGGGCCACAGCCTTGTCCAACTAACGAATTTGATTCGCTAGTTGGACCGACTGACAAATGTCAAAAACTCTCCAAAGGATCCAAAGGAGAGGTTGGTAGTGTAAATGCATCTGTTCACATCTCTAAATATTGTCAGATTGATTGTCAAAGTAAATTTGACATGAGATTTTGACGTTCAGATGTTTTTTAGTTGGACAATGGTCCAACTAGCGGAGGTCCAACTAAAAAGTGGTCCAGTTAAAAAATGTCCAACCAGCGAATCACGACTGTATATGAAATATTATCATAATATTATGTTTTGAATTTACCACGTTGGTATGTTAGGATGAATTATTCTAAAGCTTAGCTCAATTTCGAGCTAGAAATAGAAAGCTTTTAAAATTACCTTTATAACGAGTAATACCGCACAGGCACATCTAAGGCAAAAGTGAACCTAAATTTGTTATGAAAAATGTATCAAAATTGAAGGAGTTATGCAATTGGTCCCACTGGCTAGCAATTTCATCATGTTTCTATGGATAATTATAATGGCAGGAGAATTTAAACAGAATATATTGCCGGTACTCCCATATCAGTCCCATATAAAAATCACCACGATAAGAAAAAGACGATTCAATAATTTTGTTTACTTTTCGTTTTACGGCTACGAATAATTGAAAATCTCGCTATTGATGCATAGAATAGTTGAATTACTACATAAATATTTCTGTGTTACATAAATTACATCAAAAATTTTGTTCTTCAGGTGAAAACCGCTGAAAAAAGCTAAAGGACTCCTATGCGAGTACTTTTGTTGACTAACGCTAATGTACTCGCATAACAGTCTCATCTACTTCTCACGCTAGTTTTGCTTTTCGAACGTACCCAGTTAAGCTCAGCCGGAAACGGACTGGAATTTTGGCTGCTTCCAGTTCGTATAGGAGTAATCCATTTAAAAACATACCGTCAGTCCACAGACGGCACGGAAAAGCTTTTTTTATGCTGGTTTGAGGAGATTTGCTGGCCAAACTCCAAGATTTTTACCTGCTAAATCCTCCTGCTCGTAGGAGGTACACCCCTTTTGGTGATAATTTTTGTCGGTAAGTATTGTGGTCCAAGTTTAACATTGTAAGACTCGAGTGCATTCGACAACTTCATGTTTCTACGGTACACCATTTGTCCCTCGTTGAACGGCTTGGCAAAATCGCGATGCCTTAAGTTGTGCTGGTGTCGAATGCCCTCGCTTGCCTTTGCCAAACTTTTGACCACAATCTTCCGAATTTTGTCTAACTGTAGGTGTCTTGTTTCTAGCTCACCCTCACCGGAAATCCTGCTGAAGTCATCGGCAGAAGCCATTTCACACCCGTGTATAATGAAATGAGGACTAAACCCAGTGGAGGAATGAACGGTAGTATTTAGGATGCGCTCCACACATCGGTGATGTGGGCATCCCAGGTGCGCTGCTCGGTTCGAGCATATGCACGGATTGCGGTGTTTATCGAGCGATTTGTTCGCTCCACTGGATTAGCCTGTGAATGATAGTGGGAGTTCAGCCAATGTTTGATATTGGTTTCTTTTATGAATTGACTGAACTCTTTCGAGGTGAAAGTGGAGGCATTGTCGCTCAGCAGAATTTCCGGGCTGCCATGGCGATTAAACCACTGTTCGCGCAGTATCGTACAGAGTTGTTGTGCTAGTGATTTAGCGAACGAAGGGTTAACATGACGTACTTGCTGAAGACGTCTAGGACGACAAGCAAGTGTTGGTTGCCACGTTTGCTTTTTGGAAGAGGACCAATGTAGTCCACAGAAACCATTCGCCATGGTGCATTAGTCGCACGCGACTGACCCATTTCGGGCTGGACTGGGACCAAAGGAGCTTTGATTTCCTTGCACGTCCCACATTCTCGAATAAACTTTCGTACTTCCGATCCCATACGAGGCCAGTAATATCGCAACTGCACTTCGTGGATCGTTTTATCGTATCCCACGTGAAGCAAATTTTCGTGGGTACGCTGGATCAAATATTGACGGAACTCGGGTGCTGGGACGAGTTTCCAACTAAACCGCGAGTCGCACGGAACACCTTTCGAGTTGACGTACTTGAAAAGTTGATCATTTTCTACTTTGAAGTCGGCATAGTCGTCGGGATTTTGGATAACTTTGGACTTCATGGAACAGTACCAGTCTGAGGTGAACAAAGCTGAAACGGCTGCTACGGCCCGGGATAACGCATCTGGAACGACATTGTCCTTGCCTTTCCGGTGTTCAATAGACATGTCGTAGAGTTGCAATTCTAAACTCCAACGACTCAAACTGGTTTTCCATTTAGTCTTCAGTATCCACGTAATCGCTGACGAATCAGTGACCAGTCGAAAATGACCACCTTCCAAGTAACCTCGGAAGTGTTCAACCGCCATTATCACCGCCAGACCTTCCTTCTCAGTTGCATGATAGTTGCTTTGGAGAGTGGTCAGTTTGTGCGAAATGTAAGCAACTACTTTCTCACCCTCGGGATACTCCTGCACCAGAACAGCAGCGACTGCTACGCCACTAGCGTCTATCTGAAGGATGAACTCTTTGGAGAAGTCTGGTGGGACTAAAACTGTAGGAGTGACTAGAAGTTCCTTAATTTTAAGGAACGCGAGTTCTGCCTCGGAGTTCCAAACTAAGCTCTTGGTTTTCGTTTTGAGCAGATCGCTCAAGGGAGCAGTGACCTCACTGAACCGATCAATGAAGCGGCGGTAATAACCGCACATACCGAGGAAACGACGAAGTTTCGTCACGGTAACCGGTCTCTCATAGTCGAGAATCGGTTGAATTTTGTCAGGGTTGACCTTGAGTCCGTCCTGATTTAACAAATAACCAAGAAACTTAAGCTCGGGGACTCCAAAACGGGATTTTTCCAAATTGATGGTTAGGTTGGTTTCCATTTGCCTCGTCCTAGAACCATCTCCATCAGTCGCGCCAGAGTAGCGGGGCTGTTGACGAGACCAAATGGTAGACGAGTAAATTGGAACATACCCCTGAAATACCCACAAGAACTCCCCCGCCAGACTTCTTTTGAGATTCGTGAAGATTTCGATCGTCTCTGAATACATTAAAGCCACTGCCGAAAATTTCTTCACTTTTTACGCTATCGTCCCAGCTAGTTTCAGTTCCTAATATAACCAAAAATGACGAACCTAATATACGTTTATGAATTTCTGCCATTTTGGCTGGACTTTTCATCCTATTAAAATTTTGACAATACATTAATAATTCTGTCGCAGTCTTTTTTGTATTGGAAAGTCTACCATCATTATCAAATTCTTGGAAAACACTGTGCTCAACAGCAAACTCGTCTTTTTCTTCTTCTAAGGAAAGTGTCGAAACTACCGAAAACACGAATGTTGAAAGCGGCATGCCTCACACTGTGATGATGATGGCGAACATTCCGTATTTACTGCATTTAATTGATGCGATGATCTTGATGTATCACGTGCTGGGTAGGGATTCAAAATCTCACCTCGTGTAAATTGAATCGATGGAATATAATTTGTAGATAGGCCGGAAAAACGATCCTTGGCTGCTGCAAGAAGCACTCTATCCGGTGGTAGAAGATTCGTGTTGCAGCTATGATTGGGATGACGGTTTTGGTTATGACTGGAGCTACTGGCACGACTAAAGAAGTTGCGATTGGAAAAATTGGCCGGCGGGCCATAATAACGATCGTTTATTGTTGCAGGGGGTCTCCGATCAGGTGGAAAAATATTGTTGTTGTTGTTGTTTTTAATATTAGTATTCCGGTTTCTAAATATTTGTTTCTTTTTACGCCTTCTAGCCTTATCCGCCTGTTTTTGTTGATTCAATCGATTTATTTCTCGCGCATCGTACTCAGTCCAGTCAGCTTTCCATACTTTTTTCGTGCCCAAGAAACGCCATCCTGAGTTAATAGCGTTATTTAGTTCAATTTCCAAACTGGGGCGTGAGTCATTCGGCGATAGCAATTGCGCGGTCTTATTGTTCGCATATACATATGCTGACATCGATTTAACCTCGTTGAGAATTTCTGGCAGCAACGTTGATTCATGTGACGACCGTAGTTGCCTGGTGCTTTTGTTTTCGTTGAGGGCAACTGAGACCGACTTCAACTCGTCGAGAATCTCGTATCCTAGGGTGGAATTTGGAGGATTGCTGTTGGCTGTGTCTAAAGACAGCTGACTAAGCTGACTTATTTCCGCGTTCATGTCACGCAAATCAGCGGATAATTCCGAAGTAACCGTTTTTAACGATTCGTATACACTATCTGATGTTGACTTAATTGCTGTGTCAAGCAGAGAGGTAACGTGGTTTTTTATTGCAATAACACTGCCGGCTAAACTACTATTTTTGTTGATTGCAATCAATTCTTGTTTCACAGTAGTGAGAAGTATTTCTAGGCCTTCGAGTGCCTCATGTACTAGGTCCGGCTTGTTTTGCTGAAATGTTAGTTGATGAATCACTTCAGTATTCTCCCGTATTTGTTTTTCCAGAAGTTTTTGCTGCTCGGCGAGTCCGTTGAAAGCAATTTTCCCATGTAGTAGTTCCTGACACGAGTCGCAGCATGGCAGTATGTACGAGTTGACATCAACCAATCTCCTGTCCTTTCTCCTTAGTGATCCCCGCTGCACGGTAACGCCAATGCAAGCTGCATGATACTTCCTTGGGCATCCAACACACGTCCACAGAATCGAATCCGCAGAGGCGTCCAAGGCACAAATTTCGCAGTTCATTTTATTATCGTTCGCACTTTTTTTAAAATCGGTCACTTAAAACAAAACAAACTTTAGCACGCGGCGCGCGGTCAAATTGAAACAAAACAAACTTTAGCACGAGGCGCTTGGTGAAATTAAAATTAAACAAACTTTAGCGCGCGATACCGGGAGCGAATGCAAAACACGTCCACACTTATTGACGACTAAATATCAAAATGACGACTATCCTTGGCCAGAGGTACCTGTAGAAAGGCCTCCTTCAAGTCTATGGTAGACAGGTACTTCGCCTTGGATAAGACGCCCAATATTCGCCCAGGGGGGGGGGGGGGGGGGGTAGGCAGAGGGTATGCATCCCGTACCGTACGCTCATTGAGAGGCCTAGCGTCTAGACAAAGGCGAATAGAGTCGTCTGGTTTCGTGACCGCAACAATATTAAGCGATCAATCCGAACCAGACTCCTCGATAATTCCCATAGACCGCCATCGGTCAACTTCTTCCCAGACCTTAGACAGTTTCTTTGGGCTCATGTGATAAGGATATCGGCAAACGCGTGCCGCACCTTGGAATTCATCTTTGATGACAATCCTGTGCTCTGTGAATGAGGTTGGGTTTAGCTTTCCGGGCTCTACTGCCTGGAAACACTTCTTTACTTCTTCTACGCGCGCCAACTGTTCCGAAGTGAGTATCGACTCACGCGGTACTTCATCTTCTTCATCGTCTTCTGATTCCTGACCTGAGTTCAACAGAGCACAGTTTTGTATCTGAGGAGAAATCCCAAAGGCGCGCCAAAAGTCCATAGCTAGAATGGAATTGACGGTCGGATGCTCTAGTATAAGACTCCGCTAGCGAATGACGGATCTCAATAGTGGCATGTCTGTAATAATATACGTACATGGAACTATTGAGAACCAGAGCTACAGGTCCAAAGCCCTGGTAAAGGAGGATGGTTGTGATGATCTGGGCCGAGGTCACCACGTAAAGCAAGGTAGGTCATAACCCCAATTCCAAGGCGTGAAGCGACCCGTGCCGAGGGATGAGTGATCGAGGGGGTGAAAAAGATGCTCGATCGTTAACGGAGCCTGTGGGGTACCTGGGCAACCCCCACAGTAAGCGTCCCTTACCACGTTAATGCGGAGCTCTGGCGTGGCGGACATCTATTCTCGCGCTACTCGTGGGATTAAACATGAAGTCAACAAAAAATAAAAATAAACAGTCGGAGGTGCCAAACCCCTTCGCTAGAGGTGGTTTGGCGAGGTCTCCCCCCCCCGTGGGGAGAGTAGTGGAGCGATGAGTGCTGCATCTGAAAGCACCAGTGACCCCCCAGCAGCGGTAGGAAATAGCCCTACCAACGCACCGGACGGGCCATCATCGGCGATGCGCAAAGTGGTGGAGCAGCTCGATGCAATAATCGAGTACACTAGCGCAAAGCAAAACAAGCAAGGAGTTAAAACAGAGTCTCCTGGAACTCCGAAAAACTGTTCGTGTCGCAAGACAGAAACAGCAGGCTTATGCCAGGAGAGTGGAATGTCGGGAGAAGTCCGACAGACCCAGACAGTGGCCTCCAAGAGGGAGGGAAAAGAGAAGGTCGATACGGGCACTCAGACAGTGGCCTTCACCTTCTATGAAGCAGCCACGTCGCTCGAAGCGGCGGCCGAGTTCCCCTCGAAGGGAAAAGGCAAGGGCAATCGCAAGACGGCGTCGAACGCGAAGCGCCCTAGGAAGTCGCCAGGCGAGGGTGCAAAAAGCGACACCACACGGCGTGCAACCGTTAAGGTCAAACGCCGTCTGGGCGAGGTTAGCGAGGGCGAGAGTGACCTCGATGAGCAGAGCGTTGGTACCAGCAACCCGGCGCGACCGGGGCAGGGGAGCCCAAACCCCTGGACACTGGTCACCATGAAGAAGCCGGCACCAACACCGGAGGTACCGCGGCCCGCGAAGAAGGCCAAGGACAGAGGCGAGGCCTTGTGGTTGAAAACCGACAAGGACAAATATGCCGATGTCCTAAAGTCGATGAAGGCGGCCGAAAGCCTTTCGGCCCTTGGGCAAGATGTGCGTAGCGTGAGACGCACCAACACGGTAGAAATGCTTCTGGTGCTGAAGCGAGGCGCACCATCTAGTGCGGTATACAAGGCCTTGGCCCAAGAGGTCCTTGGTGAAGGCGCCCAAGTCAGGTCGCTAGGGGCGGAAATGACTCTCCAGTGCAAGCATCTGGACGAGTTCACGACCGCAGAAGACGTCGTCGCAGCCGTTAAGGAACATTGCGACGTCACAATCGAGCGGGCCTCTGTGCGATTGAGAGATGGACCCTCTGGCACCCAAGTAGCCTACCTCAGGCTACTGAAGGCGGATGCCAGAAAGGTAACCGAGAAAGGGAAGCTGAAGATCGGCTGGTCGGTATGCCCTATTAGCATACCCCAGCCGCCTTCAGTGGATAGGTGCTATCGGTGCCTTGAGTCCGGCCACAAAGCCTACGAGTGCAAGGGCATAGATAGGAGCAAACTATGTCGTCGCTGCGGCGAGGAGGGACATAAAGAGCGGGGTTGCACTAAGGCACACAAGTGCCTTGTCTGCACCGCTAAGAAGCAAGCCCATAAACATGCTATGGGCGGACCTTCGTGTCCCTTCGGTGAGTTAAATAAGAAGAAGCCGTGAACGTCACACAGCTAAATCTTAACCATTGTGCAGCAGCCCAACAGCTGCTGTGGCAGTCGGTCTCGGAGTCGAGGACAGATGTCGCCCTCTTATCAGACCCGTACCGCATCCCTACCGGCAACGGCAATTGGGTGTCGGACGGGTCTGGAATGGTGGCAATCTGTACAACGGGACGGTTCCCGGTTCAAGAGGTAATACACCCCTCCGCCGAGGGTGTGGCGATTGCCAAGATCAATGGTGTGTTCTATTCCAGCTGCTACGCCCCACCAAGGTGGCCAATAGAACAGTTCAACCAGATGATCGATAGGCTCTCGTCGGACCTAGTGGGCCGGAAACCGGTAGTCATAGCGGGAGACTTTAACGCTTGGGCAGTGGAGTGGGGCATCCGCTGTACAAATAGCAGGGGTCAAGCGCTAATGGAGGCGCTTGCGAAACTCGATACTGTGCTAGCTAATAATGGCTCCGCTAGTACATTCCGTAGAAACGGACTGGAGGCGTGGATTGACCTAACATTTGCCAGCCCGAGTCTGGCTCCAGGCATGGAATGGAGGGTAGACGAAGGCTACACCCATAGCGATCATTTAGCAATCCGCTTTAAGATCAACTATGGTGTGCAGCATCCGAGGGCGGGAGATCCCTGTCAGGTACGCGGGTGGAAGTCCAATCACTTCGACAGCGAAGCTTTCACCGCGGCCCTGGGACTGGAGGCCAACACCGACAGTCTAAGCGGTAATGCGCTGGTAGCTGTTCTATCACGCGCGTGCGACGCCACTATGCCGAGAAAAACACTGCCAAGAAACGGTAGATGCCCGGTATACTGGTGGAGTGCCGAGATTGTAGCTCTACGGTCAGCCTGCCTCAGAGCTAGACGTAGGATGCAAAGAGCTCGCACCGAGGATGCAAGAGAGAACCGCCGTGAAGTGTTTCGAGCTGCGAAATTGGCCCTTAACAAGGCTATTAAAAGCAGCAAGAGAGCGTGTTTCGACAACCTGTGTGAGAGTGCCAACGCGAATCCGTGGGGTGACGCCTACCGGATTGTGATGGCCAAGACCACCCCCAGAACGGTCTCCGGACCGGTTGGCAACGATTATCGAAGTACTCTTCCCGTCTCGAGCTACAAGCCCCTGGCCACCTGCACTACGAGACAGTGCGGGCACGGCCGAAATGGTGGCTCCAGTGACGAATGAAGAACTACTCGCAGTTGCTAAATCTCTAGCAATGAACAAAGCTCCAGGGCCGGATGGAGTTCCAAACAACGCTCTCAAGGCAGCGATCATAGCGAACCCGAACATGTTCAGGCTAGCTATGCAGAGATGCCTTGACGAGCGCCGTTTCCCCGATAGATGGAAAAGGCAGAAATTGGTGCTGTTACCGAAGCCCGGGAAGCCGCCAGGCGACCCATCGGCGTACAGACCAATCTGTCTGATCGACACGACTGGCAAACTGCTTAAGACGATCATCCTCAACAGGCTAACCCCGTACGCGGAAGGTACGGACGGTCTGTCAAGCAACCAGATTGGCTTTCGGAAAGGTAAGTCCACAGTGGACGCTCTCAACTCAGTGATAAATACTGCCGAGATAGCGATCCAACGAAAAAGGCGAGGTATTCGATACTGTGCGTTAGTGACACTCGACGTGAAGAACGCATTCAACAGCGCAAGCTGGGATGCCATCGCGCTCTCGTTACACTGGCTTAGCCTACCGGTGGGTCTGTACCGGATCTTGGAAAGTTACTTCCAGAACCGCGTACTGCTATACGAGACCGATGCCGGTCAGAAAAGGGTTTCGATTACCGCCGGAGTCCCGCAGGGCTCGATCCTAGGCCCGGTGCTATGGAACCTCATGTATGACGGGGTTCTGAGACTGAAGTTCCCTCCTGGGGTCAAGATCGTCGGCTTTGCTGACGACGTAACCTTGGAGGTCTACGGGGAGTCAATTCCTGAGGTAGAACTAACCGCGGAACACGCGATCAGCACGGTGGAGGAATGGATGAGCGCGAGAGGCCTGGAGCTCGCTCATCATAAGACGGAGGTAGTTATCGTCAACAACCGCAAGTCGGCACAACATGCAGTTATCCATGTGGGAGAAGTCGCGATCACTTCACAGCGAAGTCTGAAGTCTCTCGGAGTCATTATAGACGACAAGCTGACCTTCGGCAGCCATGTCGACTATACATGCAAGAGAGCGTCGACTGCTGTTGCGGCTCTATCGAGAATGATGTCCAACAGCTCAAAGGTGTGCGCCAGTAGACGTAGGTTACTGGCAGGCGTTGCCGTATCTATCCTCAGGTACGGCGGCCCGTCATGGTCAAGAGCAATGAGGGTAACCAGTTACCTACAGAAACTGGAGAGCACCTACCGCGTGATGTGCCTCAGAGTGATATCTGCCTACCGCACGGTATCACACGATGCATCCTGCGTGATAGCGAGCATGATGCCAGTCGGGCTGGTCATTCGGGAAGATGAGGAGTGCTTTGAGCTACGTGGAAATAGGGGAGCCCGCGAGCGCACCAGGGTGACCTCGGTCGCCAGATGGCAGCGTGAGTGGGACAACTCCTCGAAAGGTAGGTGGACCCACCGGCTGATACCTAGCATATCGAGCTGGGTGGGAAGACCCCATGGGGAAGTTCACTTCCACCTGACACAATTCCTGTCAGGCCATGGCTGTTTCCGACAGTACCTCCACAGGTTCGGGCACGCGGAGGTCCCAGTCTGCCCGGACTGCCCAGGTGTAGACGAAACTGCCGAACACATACTGTTCGTATGTCATCGGTTCGACGTCGAAAGAAGAGCAATGCTTGACGTCTGTGGCTGGGACACAACCCCTGATACCCTTATTCAGCGGATGTGTCAATCGGTGGAGAAGTGGAACGCAGTCTCGGCTGCTACCATCCAGATTGCCAGTAGGCTACAGGTAATCTAGCGAACCGAGCAACAGACGACAGGCACGGCTAACTAGTGATTGGTTAGCTGGAGCGAAAAAGGCCAAGCGCAAAAAAAGGGCGTTAATGGTCTGTTCATGCCGAGGCAGGTTTGGCGCAGCGAATGGCAACCGCGTAAGGGGTAAACCCAGCCACCCCGAAGCAAGTGAGTGTATAGGCGTATAAGTGGACTGCCTCATGCCAAGACGGGAGGGTCGTAGCGTAGTATGTTGGGACTTAGCTATCGATACCTCATGGCGTGGCAGAGGAGTGAAAGGGTGAGCATCCAAGTCAGTCTCACACGGCATGTTAAGGGTGAGCACAAAAGTCAGCCTCACATGGTATGGTAGCACAAAAGTCAGCCTAGCAAGGAATGAAAAAGGTGAGCACACAAGTCAGCCTCGCATGGTATGTCAGAAGTGGGGCCTAAGAAAAATGTCCCACATGGGATGGCAGGGGGAGTGACAACGATTGAGAGTCAATCAGGTGATAGGGTGAGCACCCAAGTCAGCCTCACATGGTATGGGTGGGGCGAGCACAAAAGTAAGCCTAGCAAGGAATGAGTAAGGTGAGCACACCAGTCAGCCTCGCAAGGAACGAAAAAGGTGAGCACAAAAGTCAGCCTCATGTGGGAGTGTTTGAGAGTGAATCAAAGTGCGATTGAGAGAGCACCCAGGTAAGCCTCATACAGGACGTATGAACGCGCGAGTGAGAGTGAATGAGTACATTTAGTACAGCCATCCCCCAGAAGTAATACCGAGAGGTAGTTCCTGGGAGGAATGATGGCGGAGCCCAATGGAGTTTAGTCGGTATTAATGGCTGGTCACCATTCGAGCCCGACACGCCCCCAGTGCACCCCGTGTGGTAGATTGGACCCTACCAATAGCACGTGTACTGGGCTAGGACGTAAAGGTCTTCTCCATTGTAAAAAAAAGAGTGTATAGGACCTTTGTCAAATTTTGAAAAGTATACGGGAGATACGCTTGTCCAATGATTGGTAAGGATTGACCATTGGCAGAACGTAGTTAGAATGGTCGTTCCAAACTTTCCAAGGGACTTTTCGAAAACTTTCGGTATAACTTTTTAGTCATAATCGTGGCGTTACTACCACTGTCGAGCAAGGCTTTGAATGATTTTCCGTGCACTGCGACAATTGCAAATGGACAGTTTCGACAGACAACGAATTATCATAGTCCTCATCACGAGCCGGTCGAAAACTGTCATAAATCTGAAGATTAATGAGTTGTTCTTTGGAGCGCTGCTTTTCTGCCAACTGCGACTTCAGTTGGTTCTGATCCCGTTTTTAGGCAGTAAGGGCAACGAGAAACATCAAAACCTTTAAACGCACACACGATGCAGAAGACCCGCTTTGGTTTCCGACATTCCTCATGTTCGTGTCCTTTGTCTCCACAAATAGCAGCGGCCGAGCACGGGAGGACGATGCTTTTCCACCAAATACTCCAGACACATTATAGGTTTCAGCGGTGGTTCTAGGGGTTGTTGATTGTTTCACTCGAGATTCTTTCCATCCTGAATCCCTTGATGTTTCTTTTTCTGGTTTTCAGGAGGCTTGCTTGAACCAAGAACTGCCGGTTGGGAATTCTTGTTCCAAAACGTTTTGGATTTTGCGTTGCCGTTATTCTGTCCACCTCCCTTTTGGTTTTGATTATTTTGTTTTTGTTTGTTTTGTTGTGGATTATCAGAACAACCAGCAACTTCCCGAGAAGAACCGAAAACTTTTTGATAAATCGGCATCTTGGAGGCGTCGATCGATTTACCAAGATTCATCAATTCTGAAAGCGTCTTCACTGGCTTGAGGATTAGTATTTGTTTATAGTCGGTTTTCAGGTTCCGCTTGAGCACGTCGAGTTTTTCGCTCGATGCCATTGGAACCGTCATAGCACGAAATATTTTCTCCATTTCCAGGAAATATTCCTGGAAAGTTCGTTACGCATCTGCCGGCGCTGGAGAGCCTTCATCTTAAGCGTAGCATCAAGTTCAGGATGTACAAAATTTACGTTGAGCTCGCATACAAGATGGTTCCAGTTAAACAACCGGTTTTGCGCACGCATAGCCTGATATCAGGTCAAAGCATTGCCAGTGAACAAATGCATCGCAGAATTGAAAAGTTCGTCTTCGCACATTTGTTCACACGCAGCGTAACTCGCTACGGTTCCTTCATCAGTTCCAGCATACTTCCGAATTTTCCAATCAGCGTCGCGTTGCGTGTTTCGCGAGTAATTCCTTGGGGCAGCCATCGATCCGTTTCCCGCGTTGGTAGATATAGAAAAGTTCGGATAGGATGGTCCCGCCCGCTGTTAGGTCCATTCAGGAACGTAAGGCTGGTTCTGAGTATGGTACGGGGCTGTGAATTCAGTATTCTGTTTCGGTTTCTCGATTGGAAGTGATGGACATAGATTTTGTTGACCCGAGAATCCTCGTTTCAACACAAATCGATGGGGACTGGGCGCCAGTGTTGGGTTAGGAATCTCTGGTAGGTCAAGTGAATCGGGTACGTCCATCAAACGCAAATCTTACAGATCGGTCTGCAGCGTCTCAGTAGCTTTTGAAAAAGCATCAGACCTCTGAGACGCTAGGGCTTTATTATCGTCGGATTGCTGTCGCAATTATCGAATCTCGTCCCTCATCTCGCACAAGACACGCAACAGATCGTCTCCTACGAGCTGTTTGGAAAGAGATCCTTCGTTATCGGAAGAATTGGATCCTGTGGAATTGCAGGTACGTCTGTACTCAACAAATCTAAAATTTCTCCATCCTCCCCTTGTTGGTTGTCTGGAGGAAACACTGCCTGTTCGTCACTGAAATGACTGTCATAAATTGCCAGAGCTTCCTCCAACAACCCTGAAATTTTCTGATTGACCTCCCCTGCCGCATAATTTCGGATAACCTGGAGCCTAGACCCCAAACGAAGCAACCGTTATCGGTAAATCTTCTTGTTTGGGCACCGGTACTGGAGATCTTCCTTGATTGTTAGTAATTTACCAAGGCAGATCTCCTTTTCTTCACCCACGTCACCCCGAAAATTACGAACTAATTCCCTCCGAGACGACCGCTCATGCGACAAAATAGATAAAAATGCTTCGAGATAGCAACTCAAAATCCAGCTCATCGAAATGTAAATAATCGACGCGCATGAACACACACGCCTGGTTGAATTTTTCCAACGCCATCATAAGTTGCGCTATATTGGAAGAAATCACCAAGACACAAAGCATGTAAGTACTGGTACGGTAAAATTTCTGATTTTTCGCCCACTAACGATTCCTTTAAAATTTCAGGAAATCAAGCTGTTCCAAAAATGTCTCAAACCGGATTGAGAATTCAAGGCGATTGGCCACCGCAACCGTATAAATGACAACAACTATAACATCACTGCTGTACTAAGTCGCGCTTATCAACAGAGTTGAATGTTTTACATTTCTTATAAAAGAAAAGTATAGAATTCGCTCAAACTTTCAAGATTTTTTTCGAGGCCCGGAGGGCCGAGTCTTATATACCAATCGGCTCAGCTCGACGATTTGGGACAATGTCTCTGTGTGTGTGTGTGTGTGTGTGTGTGTGTGTGTGTGGGTGTGTGTGTGTGTATGTAACGGACAAATTCTCATTCGTGTTTCTGAGCAATGGCTGAACCGATCTTATCCATACCAATTTTAAATGAAAGAACTAAAAAACAGTATGAACGCTATTAATTTGTTTTTGATTCTGATGTTTAGTTTCCAAGATATGAATGTTTGAATGCGTAAAAATGGCGCTTTTTGCAGTTTTTTGAAATTATCTGCCGAAATTGACAATATAGATTAACAATTTATATGTTTTTAGACAGCTTTAACGAATACCTTTCGAACAAGCTATAGATTGTGGAAATCGGACTATTACCAAAAGAGACATTTAACATTAAATGCGGACGAAAGATTTTTATCATTTCCCATTGCCAGAAATATGACCAAAA
The DNA here is from genome assembly GCF_030247195.1 of Topomyia yanbarensis. NCBI lineage: Eukaryota > Metazoa > Arthropoda > Insecta > Diptera > Culicidae > Topomyia > Topomyia yanbarensis. The sequence goes on from NC_080670.1 coordinate 118,250,832, forward strand.
ACATATAATCTATTATTAACGCCAAAACGGCTTTTTTTAGGTCAATAGAATTTAATGGAGGTAATATGGCCTTTCTTTTGGAATTGTGCTTTTGCTGATTAATCCCCCTATGAGTGAGATATTTTCACAAATTTTCTTGGAAGTGATTATATCGAAATGATGTCTTCAGCAAATTTGTAGCTCTTACTTTTGCGAATAACTTTACTAAAGACTTTAAATATCTATTTTGAATACTTTAAAAGTTATGGCTTGTTGTTTGTTGATTACTCTTTGTCGCCCATTTATTGTTCAATATAGTAATAATCCATTGAAATAAGCTAAACATTATTTCGATAAAACGACTTTTGTATTTCATTTTACAATCTACAACCGCTAGAAATAATCACCGAACACTTCCAAGTTGTCTGAAAGGAACTTGATACCTTATCAGTACAAAAATGTTCATTTGTGCGAACCTTCTGACTGCAATTTTTCTAACTTATAACCATCGGATCGATCTGAAACATATCGGAAAATGAAAAGCGAAAAAAATAACTCCAAGCAATGGCGTAGCCCAGAGAAGGTTTTGGGGTTTAACACCGTACAACACCCCTCCCCCCCCACAAGCCCCAAAAAAAATATTGGATTGAAGTTGAAAATTTATTGATGCAGACTGATTTAATTCAATATTACAATAACAATTATCTGATCCGTGGATTGATAACCTGTTGTTGTTAACATCATTAGGACTTTTGATAAATTGTCGGAATGGGGTCCTGATATGTAACTGATCTATTGGTCTTGACTTCACAGTTGTCTAATTGCATCAATATCAAATTCCTGCCTGGAAACATTCCAATAGAAAATTCCAGAGTTCTGTTAACAATCATAATCCTCAGATTTATTTTCAAATTGATCTCGTTTTTGTAGAAATGTATTGTAATAAGGGTCTTTATTTAATAGGAAGCGAAGTTTAAATTGATTTAATGTCTATGAAACATAGAACTGCTCACCAAAAAAATGCATAACTTTCAACATTTGCCAAAAATGTTTTTGCCTTTCTCATTCACTCTAAAATTCGTCAATCTAATCCCGACCCGGAGGACCGAGTGTCATATGCCAATCGACTGAGTTCGTCGAGATCGGAAAATGTCTGTGTGTGTATGTATGTGTGTGTATGTGTGGATGTGGAAAAAAATGTGACCTCTGTTTCTCAGAGATGGCTGGACCAATTTACACAAAGTTAGTCTCAAATGAAAGGTACAACCTTCCCATCGACTGCTATTGAATTTTTTTTATTGATTGGACTTCCGGTTCCGGAGTTACGAGTTGAAGAGTGCAAACACACAGCAAATTCTCATATAAACTGAAATGAAAAATTTTCAAAATCAAATTTGTATTTTTGATGCCAAATGACTTTAAAATGCATGAAACATTGAGATGTTTGACAAAAATTGACTTCTTTGGACTTTGGTACATTTTTGCCTTTCTCATATAGAAAGGTTATGCAATCACTCTAAAAATCGTCAATCATACCGGCCCGGAGGGAGTATGCGGTGAGGGGTTGCTACTTTAAAATTAAAACTAATTTAAAATTTCTTAACAAGTTGAAAATTTTCGGCAGGACCTGGACCTCCCGGATCTTTCTCCATGATCCGCCGCTGGTTTCAAGCGATGTTTCAGTATCACATAGTAACTCAAGATCGTGGCTGTCGATCCATTGTATGTATGTGCAAATCGTACTGAACATGTAATATTAATTTCCACCATTGTATTGAACATAATCAGCCATGGAATCGTAGTCTGGACAAATGAGACAAGCACAATTGCACCACTAGATGGATTAAAACAGGTTTTTATTTTAGGAATGCGTCGAGTTGAGATGAAAACGTAATAACGAGGATAACACTTTGCGAATGTAGAGAAAAATAACGATTTCCATTCGACTCTAGCAGGTTCTGATCGATTTTGATGAGCATTTGATTTTTGTTGTATGACCAATTGTATGTATAGGTCAAATGTTTAAAAACAGTAATTTAAGGTTAAGATAGCATCATTTTGAAACCGCCAATTTCGGGGGGTTAGTATCTTCGATGAGTTTTACAAACGTTAAACAGCGCATCATTTGATAAAATAATTTTGACGGTATATCGTCCAAGAAGTATTCATGGTGAATTTTCTCAGGTTAATATTCATGACTACAATAAAATCTCAACAAATTCGCTAAAGACACGAACCTTGTTACTATTTTCTGGAAAATAATTCTGCATAATTTTAAAACTTCAAAAATTATGGTTTCGGAATTATGCCGTTTGGACAGTAAGATCGATTTTCACCAAACCCCCGCCAAACCGAATTTCTGGCTACGCCGCTGACTTCAAGTAAGTAGAAACAAAGTCGTTCTACACTCGTTCACAAGAAACTTCTTCGAATGCTGAATATCTATTATAATACATTGACACCCCAATTGTATCAGCCAAATATGAATTGCCAAATATGATTTTTTATTGCATCGAACTACAACAATTTTTAGGTAGCTTTCAAGAGGTTATTTTATAGACTTCTTCCAAAATTTGGCGAACCTATTCCAATTCGTATACCAATTAATTGGTATACTTAAGGGTTTATATGTTGCAGATAGAGAAAATACTGAAATTTTCAGCTTTTTTCCTACACAATATTACGAAAGCTTATTAAACAATTTTTCCTAATAAGTTTGTGAAAATTATAAACTATTTGAAATTTTTTAATAGTTTAATTTTTTATTTAACCGTGATTTTTTAATAAATAGTGACCATCGCTTCACAACGTAGTCTATTTTTCATGGCTTGCGGTGAGTACGATCTCTCGAATTGCTGAACTGAAAATTATGGAATAGAAAATAATTTTTAGTGTTTTACTCGCCGCGCAGATAGCTCTGAATTAGACCCGCTGGTGTCCTAAGACGATTTCGCTAGATTTTCGGAGCACTGTGCACCCAGTGCATTAACGCAAGTGACGGAAGGCTATCGAAAAGTTTCGTGAAAATGAAAATTCCAGTAATGATGACGATTTCCCCAAGCGGTTCGTTTTCGAGAGGTTTTTATTTGTTCTTTGGCATTAGGATTAGCGGTAATAATTCAAATCAAGGATACTACTGGGAAGTCACCTTTAGAAAAAGTCGATATCGAAGTAAAATTTGGAACTATGCACGCATTCACTTCAGAGATAACGTGATATCAGGAGCTGCGATTTCATTTCAACGCTTTTTTGTGAAAAGGGCGATACTCACAAATGTAAACATAAGGCTTTTTTCATACATGCGAATGATAAATAAATAACCCCTTTAGGAAAATTCAGTTTTCCCACCACAATTTAGATATTTTATTAACAGAGCATTAACAATAATTCGTTGGAATGTCTATTTTATGGGCCATTTTTTCGCTTTCCCATTGATTTGGTTTGAGATTTCTAGCACTGATGTTGTCCTATGCTGATTTGAGCGATTCTCTGAGTCCTGCCACTATCCCATGTAGTATGTGTTATCAAAAACCTGTTTTAATCCACCTAGAGGTGCAATTGTGCCTTTCTCATTTCTCCAAACTATGATTTAATAGCTGGTTCGTTCAATATAACTTTATGGAAATGTCTTTCATTCTTATTGCATTTGGTAAGTATATATAAGAGCACCTTTTTGCATTCATCGCGGTATCGGTTTGAATCGGAGTTTTCTATGTGATCGACCTCCACAACCCGTAACTCCGGTGCTGGAAGTCGGATGGAGATGGAATTTAATATCAGTTTCTGGGGACGCAACACCTTTCATTTGAGACTAAGTTGAGCAAATCTAGCCATTTTCGAGAAACCAATATAACCGTTATTCTGACTTTGGATGCTTCCGGATCCGTCGATGGTGGCCAGTGTGGCCAAAGAGCCTTTGAATGACTGTTGGGGACCTAGATCTACAAATTCAACAGTTGTGTTTACATTTTGGAAAAAAAATCACCTTTTTACATTCATCGCAGAATTCGTTAGAATCGGGATTTGCTGCGTGATCGTACGTATCACCCTGTAATTCAGGAACCAGAACTCGGATCCACACAAAATTCAACAGCAGCTGATGGACCTTTCATTTAAAATTAAGTTTGTCAAAATCGGTTCAGAAAATTCCGAGAAACTGATTTGGAAAAATCAACAAATTTTGTTTTGTAACCATACTCTTCAACTCGTAATTCGGAACAAGATGTCGGTTGAAAATGAAATTCAATAGCAACCTATGGGAATATTATACCTTTCATTTGAATCTTAGTTTGTAAAAATCGATTCAGCCATCTCCGAGAAACCGATGTGGACATTTTGTTAACAAATCCACACATACACACACATACATACACACATACATACATACACACATACATACACACAGATATTTTGCGATCTCGGCGAACTGAGTCGAATGTTATATGAGACTCGGCCCTCCGGGCCTCGGTTAGAAAGTCGGTTTTTGGAGCAATTGCATAACCTTTCTATATAAGAAAGGCAAAAGAATAATATTTAATTAGCTTAATAAGCATGAGTTCAATGTTATCTTCATGTGATTATAATTTGCAAAGGTTGGTGGAATGCGTTTGAACGTGTAGGGAATGGGGGTTTAGTAGAGTGGGTGTGGAGGATGCGTCAGAAATCCTTCATCTTATTTCGGTATACGGAATGGATGAAGGAAATCTGGGCGTGAGGGTGATCCAAGAAGAGGGGAGTGATGAAGGAGGGAGGTGTAAGGGCAAGGTGGGGAGGGGGGGGGGGAAGGGGCGGCTACGCAATACTCAACTGCATATTTTGCCTTCCATTTGAGACTTGGTTTGAGAAAATCGGTTCAGTCATCACCGATGAACCGATGTGACTTTAATTGTGGAATATGCCCGGAATTCCGGACTTCCGGAATCGTCGATAGTGGACAATATATTCAAATAATGTTTGATTGGCAATCAGTGATCTAGATCTACGATTAGAAGTAATTTGGTGACCATTTCAATGGTTTTTAGCCTCTGAGGTATTACGATTGTACCGATTTATATGGGAAATTCCAGTGTATCCTTACTAACACCCCTGTAACTCCGGAAGCAAGAGTCAGAACCGAATGAAATTCAGCAGCAGTCAATGGCATTACTGTATCTTTCATTTGAAATTAAGTTCGTAAAAATCGGTAGGGAATTTGTTGTGGAATGGGTGTGATATTAGCTTAGGAACTTGGCGGGTTCCCCGAGGGCGTCATGAACCGTCATAGGTGGCCAATGTGGTCAAAGCTGCTTTGATTGATCATTAGTGATCCAGACCCGCAAACTAGAGTAATGTTACATCAATTTTAATATGTTTTACATCATTTGAACATTATGGTGGTACCAATTTATATGGGAATTTGCTGTGTGACCGCACTCTTCAACCCGTAACTCCGGAACCGGAAGTCGGATCAACTAAAAATTCAATAGCAGCTTATGGGAGCGTTATACCTTTCAGATGAAACTAAGTTTGCGAAAATCGGTTCAGCCATCTCTGAGAAAATTGTGTGAGTTTAAATGACACACACACACACACATACACACACACACATACACACACACATACACACACACACATACACACACACATACATACACACACAGACATTTGCCGATCTCGACGAACTGAATCGAATGGTGTATGATACTCGGCCCTCCGGGCCTCGGTTAAAAAGTCGATTTTTACAGTGATTGCATAGCCTTTCTTTATATGAGAAAGGCAAAACATCGCGAAACATCAAGTTCTAAATGTTCTCAAACGATATAATATCCGAAGAGAGTGATAAGAGTTATAAGAAATGTCTCATCACACTGTTAGGTGGATTAAAAGCGTTTTTTAATTATTTTTCGGTTGTTTTGTGCGCCGCGATAACTTTGATCGTTATTTGTTTGCTGTTTTCCGTGTGTCGTCGTGTTTTCAAGTTGAAATTTCCGGGATTTGCGAGTGGATTTTCGAAAGAATCGTGATCCAAAATTCTGGAATTCTGCGTTGATATTTTTTCACTTGTCATCACCACTGCCAGCACGCCCGATTTCTCTGTCCGAAGCGACATCTGCTGGTGAATAGCAACACATCTCTGCTCGAGTAGTGCTCAACCGGCATTGCTTACAAGTTGGCAAGTGCTCGAATCTGCTCAACATACATCGCGTGCAAGTACAAGACACGAATATTGCATACCCGCTAGGCGTTATTCCATTTCTCGGAAGCATGGTTTGCACTAGCTGCTCGAAAGTCGTTAATGACTCTGACCGCATCATCTGTCGTGGGTACTGCGGAAACTCGTTCCATATGATATGTGTAAAAGTGGATTATGATATTAGAGAAGTCTTAGGAACCCATCCACGAAACTTATTTTGGATGTGTAACGGCTGCGCTGACCTGTTTTCAAGCGACTACTTCCGTAAAATGTCTTCACGTTGTTACGAGAATCCAATTCCCGGCGACAATTCTCTAAAGTCCTTAAAGGACGACATTGCTGATTTGAAAAACGTCGTAAAAGCTCTTTCGGTTAAAGTTGAGTCGAAACCGTTATCTCCAACCGTAAATACGCCTTGGAATAGGATTGCTGGATATAATCCAGTTCCAAATACACCTAAGCGCAAGCGTGAAGATGACCAGCTAAAAACCAAAATCACTAATATTCGTGGAGCTAAGGCTGCGTTTGAAACGATAAAAACAGTCTCACCACCTGAGGAGCTGTTATGGGTTTACTTGTCTGCATTTGACCCCAGTACGAAGGATGATGAAATTTCGACCCTAGTGAAAGAATGCCTGGGCGAGGATATACAACCAAGGATAGTTCGTCTAGTTCCTAAGGACAAGGATGTCACATCTCTGAGCTATATAACATTTAAGATCGGCGTTCGTAAATCTTATAGGGATAAGGCCCTCTCCAAACAAACCTGGCCAGAAAACATTTACTTCAGGGAATTTGTGAATAACTCAACAAGTCAACGACCAATTATCAGGATTGCTGCAGAGAGGAATTCATCTGGTGGTGCTCTGTAGCTCAACGCTACACCGGAAAATCTCTTTCCAACTTTATTTTCCTCGGCAATCAACATACCTGACGAATCGGAGACTCCTTCTATGTCAGGTAAAGCCAAGGAGGGTATATGTCCTTCCGAAGCAATTATAGATTCTGCACACCCTCAAAACAAATCTCAATTGCAGTCTGTCGACAAAAACAATTCGTTTGATTCTACCATCATTGCAATCCTGCCTGGCAAACAACTTCAATGTCTAAGACTAAGCGACCCGCTTAGTCGTCCCGGCCCTGCGTTTGAAGGTCGTGAGGGGGTCTTCCGAACTCCCTTCTCAGGCGAGTATTTTGCTTTATATGACAGTTCGCTTTCTAAAAACCACTCGGTTTCTAGTGTGCCATCGGGTACAACACGTTCGTGCAATTTGCCGTTACTTGAACGAAGCATAATTTCCTTGCCATCGCCAAGACCACATCTACAAACTCACGCTGCGCTGCCATCACCGGGACGCCCGTTATGCAGTACTACGGAAGGAGGTCGTGAGGGAGTCTTCCGAACTCCCTTCTCAGGCGAGTATTTTGCTTTACATGACAGTTCGCTTTCTGAAAACCTCTAGGCTCATAGCATGCCGTTGCGTACAACACCTGATTTCCTGTCCGTCTACTACCAGAACGTTCGTGGAATGAGAACAAAAACGCAGGCTTTCTTGCTTGCGCTCACTTCCTGCGACTACGACATTATCGTTCTCACCGAAACCTGGTTACGTGATGATATATTAAACACCGAGCTAACGACGAACTACGCAATCTACCGATGCGATCGCAACTCTTCTACCAGTCACCTACGTCGCGGAGGTGGTGTTCTCATAGCGATAAAGAAACATCTAACTGGGGCTATACTAAAAATACCTGGATGTGAATGTTTGGAGCAAGTTGTCGTACGCGTTTCACTGCCTGGTCGATCGTTATATATTTGTTGCATTTATCTAAGGCCGAACAGTGATCCTGACTTGTACAACGTTCACTCTTCTGCAGTCCAAAGCATCCTGGACAAATGTAATAGGCGCGACAATGTACTTGTTGTAGGTGATTATAATCTTCCTAATCTTCGGTGGATTTTTGATGACGATTTTAAGTGCTACCTTCCTGAAAATGCACCCACGGAACAAGAGACGGCCATTACAGAAACTTTGGTCGCTGGTGGCTTGTATCAAATCTGCTCTGTTAGCAACGTGAATGAACGGACCCTCGATGTAGCTTTCGTTAATGACACGGACGTGTTCGAACTGATTGAGCCTCCCACATCTATACTTAAGGTTGACCCTCACCATAAACCCTTCGTTTTAAGATTTGATATGCGTTCTGACGACGATGAAGCTTTTGATACAATTAACGACGGCTTCAATTTTGACTTTACTCGATGCAACTTCGATGAAGTCTCAATGGCCATTGGTGCACTCAATTGGCGTGAGATGCTGGTTGGAAATGACTTAGATCACGCAGTTGTGGCGTTCTATGATGCCATATATGAGATTCTTCGCCGTAATGTTCCTAAAAAACGTGTCAGCAGAAAAGCAGAATATAAATTTCCGTGGTGGAACGCTGAGCTTGGTCGCCTACGCAACGTACTCCGGAAACAACGAAAGCGATATTTACATCATAGGACCGACGACAACAAAACTATTCTTCGTCAAACTGAACTGCAGTATGAAACAGCCCGGAACAGTGCATTCGGTGAATATCTGAATCAAGTTCAGCGCAGCCTTCGAAATAATCCTTCGACATTCTGGACATTTATAAACAGCAGAAAACGTTCCGTGGGTGTACCAGAAAATGTCTATCTTCGAGACCAAAATTCACAGTCCGCTGTCGAGTCGGCGAAACTTTTTGCATCCATCGAAGCTCCTGTCTATCCATCGCAACAGTACCTTGAAACATTGCCAACGCATAATATCAACCGTCCTCTTCCTAACGTAAATGATTCTGATGTAGCGAGCGCTCTGTCCAGCGTTGATCCTTTGAAAGGGCCTGGTCCGGATTGCTTGCCTCCTGTGTTTATAAAGCATTGTGCACGAGCACTTTCTGCGCCAATAAGTATTATTTTTCAGCGTTCAATCTCGGAAAATATATTCCCAACAGCATGGAAAGAAGCTGCTATAGTTCCTATTCATAAGGCTGGAGATAGGCACAATGTTGAAAACTACAGAGGAATATCGCTGCTGAACTGCCTAGCTAAAGTTCTGGAAAAGTTTGTGTACAATGCAATGTACGCTGCTTCTTCCAACATAATCGACGAACGACAACACGGATTTATGAAAAAACGCTCCGCTACTTCGAACTTGATGACGTACACGAGCTTTCTAGTTCCAGCTGTAGAGAAACGTCAACAAGTGGACGCTATATATTTTGATTTCGCGAAAGCATTCGACAAGGTGCCCCACAACATTGCTGTTTTGAAACTGGAGCGACTAGGCTTTCCTGAGTGGGTTACCAGATGGCCGCATTCTTACCTCTCACAACGATCTGCCTTCGTTAGAATTGGCACTACATGCTCAAGCGCATTCGTAACGCCAACCGGTGTGCCTCAAGGAAGTCACCTAGGCCCACTGATCTTTCTCTTATTCCTCAACGACCTCTGTACCCGCATCAACTCTGAAAAACTGTTCTATGCTGATGATCTGAAAATCTTTCGTTCAATTGCTTCAGCACTGGACTCTGCTGTGCTCCAAGACGATATAGCCAATACACTCAAGTTTTTTTTACGCGGTTTTTTTACGCGGTATTTTTTTACGCGGTTTATTTTACGCGGATTTTGAAATTTACGCGGTTTTCATTTACGCGGATTTTGAAATTTACGCGGTTTTCATTTACGCGGTTTTTGAAATTTACGCGGTTTTCATTTACGCGGTTTTAGAAATTTACGCGGTTTTCATTTACGCGGATTTTGGAATTTACGCGGTATCCATCAATGAGGTTCCCTTTATCGCGGATTCTTAAATTTAAGTGGTCTTCATTTACGCGGATTTTGAAATTTACGCGGTTTTCATTTACGCGAATTTTGAAATTTACGCGGTTTTCATTTACGCGGATTTTGAAATTTACGCGGTTTTCATTTACGCGGATTTTGAAATTTACGCGGTTTTCATTTACGCTGTTTTCATTTACGCGGCTCGTATCCCCCGCGTAAAAAAAAACCTGAGTGTATAGAGGAATGGTGTTTGCTGAACGGTATGCAGATCAACATTGATAAATGTAAGATGAAAAGTTTCGGACGTTCGGCAAATATAAGGCGTTGCGAATATACTCTTCAAGCCTGTGTCATCGAGCGGGTGGATTCTATCCGTGACCTGGGAGTGTTATTCGACAGAAAACTTCGTTTCGCCGACCACATCACTGCAACAACGGCGAAGGCTTTTGCAACATTGGGTTTTCTAAAACGGAACGCTGTCGATTTTGTGGATTTCTACGCACTGAAATCTTTATACTGCGCACTGGTCCGGAGCACTTTGGAGTATGCTGTACATGTATGGGCGCCATACAATGCCGTTCAAAGCAGCCGACTGGAGCGCGTTCAGAGAAGTTTTGTACGATTTGCTCTCAGAAAATTGCCTTGGAACGACCCTATCCGTCTTCCGCCGTATAATAAAAGAAGCATGTTGCTAGATTTGCCAACGCTGGAGTCTCGCCGCACGTTCTTGCAAAGAATGTTCATTTTCGATATGTTGTCGAACAATATTGACTGTCCCGAAATTCTCTCAAGGATTCATTTATTTGTACCCCCTCGTGATATAAGGAATCGTCCGCTTCTGTGGATTCCCAGGCACCGCACAGTATATGGCCAGAACAATCCGCTAGACAGATGTTGTAGCAGATTCAACGAAACTGTTTTAGCTTATGACTTCCATACCACTAAATCTAATTATAAGTTAGCAATTAGAAATTTTTAACATTGACACTAGCAATAGCATCAAGTGTAACCTGTACGATATATATCGAAGATGTAATAAATAAATAAATAATAACTTCAAGAAACTCGTTCGGCAGACCAAACACAAACAACGCAATCCACAAATTTGGACAAAAAAGGAAAATGCAAAAATCAAAAAATAATACCAAAAACGTAAATAAATAAATAATACGACCGCGGAACAATATTGTGGAAGAAACCTCATCACTGTTCTACGAAAATCCTCGATTTAGTAGAAGCACCCCACACTCCGGAAAAAAAAAATATTTTCCAATATAGGAAAATATTTTTTGAGTGTGTTTTGCGCTGTGCGCCAAATGTAAGTAGGGGTTTGCCCACTACTCGGGTTCTTATTTGCCCGGCGTACCCTTCTTTTCAGGGCGGCCTAGGTTGCTCTACAGAATTTCGGATTTTTGTAACAACAAAAAAGGTAAACAAAACAAAATAAATTACTAAATTTACCGACTTTATTGTCCTCCAACTCTCCACTTCACTGCTGCTGCTGGTGACTCGCTGCTGCGGGCGGAAAGGCGGGCGGTTTCCTCCGACCGGCCGGGACAACAACGACCGCGTTTTCCTTTGGTCGTTGGCTGCTCCGGCAGCGGTCCTTGACAATTAGCTAGGGAGGTGAGCTTGGTTCCTTTGTTGGAACCTCCCTAGCGACGTTGGTGGTAAATCACCGGATTCACTTGCTCCCCGCAAGGAATCCCGGAAGACACCGCAGTGTTCTTCCCAGGTGGAGCCGTTGTCCTATCTGCTTCCCTCTCCTTGACTGTTATCTGTAGAGTAGAGCAAGGCTCGTTCGATTCATCCTCTACAGCGAGAGGGGCGGGTGCGTCGGATCCTTACCGGTTAGCCGGGGAAGCGAAAACTCCTTTACACTTAGCTTCTCCCGACTGTGATCCTGCACCACTAAATTCACGAGTACCCGAACCACGGGCCGGCACTTTCTGACGGGTATTTTTACCGTCACACACGCGCACTATACCGTACTGGTTATGGTGGCGGGAAACTGTCCCGAAAAAAACAAAACTGATCGGGCGTCTGTTCGATGCCGTGGTCCGTCACTATCTAAACTTTTTACGATGGCCGCCTTCTGCACGACCAAAACAAAACGACACACCGTATCGATGCCTAGCTGTCATCTCCCTTGCAGCATAATCAGCAACCAATTCAACAGCAAGAGGAGAGCGGTGACCTACCTAAGGCCTATGTTATTTATATAGAAATATGAAACAAAATTTTCTATACCTATCTAGACCAACAAAATCGTTCACAAAAGCTAAAAGAAACAAAATTTACGAGAAAAAGTGAACGATCATAAGGAACAGCGGTGAGCATTATGTTACATAAACAAGAGTGCACGTACAAATAGGTATATTTCCACCCAGTGCTAAATTGTTACCCTGACGGGTTACCATCTCGAACCGGGACATTGGGTAATCTTCCTCGGGCCCGAAGGGAATCAAATAATTGAGATCTGGCAGAACAGTACTCGGCGCATGCCCAGACACTATGTTCGATCTCGTGATAACCGTTGTCACAAGCGCAGATACCACTCTCCACGAGCCCAATACGCCGGAGATGAGCGTCCAGCGTGTAGTGATTAGACATGAGTCGAGACATCACGCGAATGAAATCCCGACCCACATCCATTCCCTTGAACCAAGGTTTCGTCGATACCTTAGGGATTATCGAATGTAGCCACCTTCCCAGTTCACCATTGCTCCATGAAGTTTGCCAACTTTCGAGGGTTCTCTGATGAGTAATACGGAAAAATTCACTGAAGCTAATGAACTAAAGCTATATGTCACCCTGTAAAGCCCCCGCCTTTGCTAAAGAGTCCGCTTCTTCATTGCCTGGAATGAAGCAATTCGAGGGAACCCAAACTAAGGTAATCTTGTACGATCTTACAGACAAAGCACGCAGGCGCTCCCAGATTTTCCCCAGAAAATTTGGAATGTACTTTCTGGGTTTCATTGAACAGAGAGTCTCGATTGAGCTGAGGCTATCCGAGACAATAAAGTAATGATCGGTGGGCAAAGTATCAATGATCCCAAGGGTATACTGAATAGCAGCAAGCTCTGCGACGTAAACTGAAGCAGGATCATTGAGTTTGAATGAGGCGGGTGAGGTTTTGATTGAATATACCGAAGCCAGTGGAGCCGTCGAGGCTTGACCCGTCTGTATAAAACTACTTCTTGCAGTCGATTTCTCGAAATTTACTATGAAAGATGCTTGGGATCACTTGCGGACGTATGTGATCCGGGATTCCACGAATCTCGTCTTTCATGGATGTGTCGAAGAATACAGTTGAATCAGAAGCATGAATGATATTGACATGGTTGGGATAATATGAAGAAGGATTGATATTTTGTGCCATGTAATCGAAGTACAAGGACATGAATCGGGTCTGAGAATTAAACTCGACAAGCCTAAAATGAGAGGTCCTAAAATCGATTTTTCAGCGGAAGGACGCCCGCCAGCACTTCTAGACTCATCGTATGTGTCGTGTGCATGCAACCCAAAGCAATACGCAAACAACAATATTGGATTCGCTCTAGTTTGATGAAATGTATGTTCGCAGCGGAGCGGAAACAGAAACTCCCGTACTCCATCACCGACAATATCATTGTTTGGTACAGCCTGATCAGGTCTCCTGGGTGGGCACCCCACCATGTTCCGGTTATTGTACAGAAAAAGTTGATGCTTTGTTGACACTTCTGTTTCAGATACCTAATGTGACATCCCTAGGTTCCTTTAGAGTCGAACCAGACCCCGAGATATTTGAAAGTTGAAGCCTGAGCAATAGTTTGACCCATTAATTGAAGCTGTAGTTGCGCTGGTTCAGGCTTCCTTGAAAATACGACTAGCTCAGTTTTCTCCGTGGAGAACTCGATACCAAGCTGGAGGGCCCAAGCAGACAAATTGTCCAAGGTATCTTGCAATGGTCCTTGCAGATCGACGGCTTTGGGTCCTTTATTTATTTATTTATAATTTATTTATAATTAATTGATATCAACAGACACAGTGTGGTCCTAATGATAATTTCTTAATCTATTTAAAAAGTCAACATGTAATCTGCTACGTGGAATGTGAAGATCGAACTCGGATGACACTCTGTTGAAGGTCCGCTGCAAACCAATGATGGCACCGTTTACTCCATAGTTAGTCCGGCGAAGAGGTAATCGGAGGAATAAATTATTGCGAAGGGCGCGAGGGCGAACATTCATATTTATCGCACTGAGAAGCTCGGGGCAGTCAATTCGATCTTGCAAAATATCCGAAATCGTCATATCACGGAATAGATCCCGTCGCACTTGCAATGTATCGAGTCCAATAAGCAAACCCCGGCTTTCATAACTTGGCAGCTGGTGAGGGTTGCTCCAAGGCAATCGACGAAGGGCAAACCGAACAAATCTGCGCTGTACTGTCTCAATTCGATGGACACCGTTGAGATAATGAGGGTTCCACACAACTGAACAATATTCCAGAGTTGATCGAACGAGTGAGCAGTAGAGAGATTTCAAGCAGTAAATATCTGAAAAGTGCTTAGATATTCTCATTATGAATCCCAAACAGCGTGATGCCTTTGCGACAATATAGCTGATATGCTGTTTAAACGTCAGTTGTTCATCGAGAAAAACTCCGAGATCTTTGACGCAATTCGCTCTGTCAATTGTGGATTCAGCTAGACAGTAATTGAATCGAATTGGCGTTTTTTTCCTCGAGAACGTAATGACCGTACATTTCTTGGGGTTTAGGGTCATTCGGTTGATCTCGCACCATTCCGCAAAGGTTTCCAGTTGGCGTTGAAGGAAAGCTGCATCATCAGTATTCCGTATTCTGTGGTATAACTTGAGGTCGTCGGCGAACGACAACCGTGGTCCTTCTAAACAAAACTTAACGTCGTTGAAATACAGAAGAAAAATCAATGGACCGAGATGGCTGCCTTGCGGAATACCAGATGATGCAAAAAACTCTTCGGATACACAATCACCTATCTTGACTGCTAGACGACGATCACTGAGATACGATTGCATCCAACGGAGAATATTAGTACCAAAGCCAAGTCTATCCAATTTTGCCACTGCAATAGCGTGATTTATCTTGTCAAAAGCAGCTGAAAGATCCGTGTAGATAACGTCAGTTTGAAGGCCGTCCGACATAGCATCTGTAACATATGTTGTGAACGACAGAAGATTCGTAGATGTTGAACGTTTCGGCATAAATCCATGCTGAGTCTCGGAGATATACTGTTTGCAGTGGCTGGAGATGGGTTCCAACACAGCCATTTCAAACAGCTTAGGAACTGCGCTTAGCGTTGTAATACCACGGTAATTGTCAACTACCTTTTTATCACATTTTTTGTGAACTGGAAACATGAAGGAGGATTTCCAGAGTTCGGGAAATACTCCGGTTGATAGCGACAATTGAAACAGATGACAAAGAGGTTCAATTAGACCGGCAGAGCATTTTTTTAGAATAATAGTTGGTATACCATCTGGGCCTGCGGAGGTTGAAGCCTTCATTTTGCTTATCGCCAGTTGTACCATATTATTGTCGATATTGATAAAGTTCAAAGACTGGTATGATTGAGGTACATTGAGAGCCGCGCGTGAAGCCTGGGTCGGTGTCAGTTTCTCGTTGGAGAAAACACTCGCGAACTTTTCAGAGAATAGTTGCCAGATCTCCTGTAAACTAGAGCTCATACATCCCCCATAGCTCATCGTTGAAGGCAACCCGGATTCCTTTCTTTGCTCGTTTACATGCTTCCAGAATGTTTTAGGTTCGGACTTCAACTTACGTTGCACGTTTAGCAAGTAATCGGCATGGCAACGCTTCGATGTCTTTTTATAGACTTGGTTAACATGAACGTAGTGTTGTCGCAGCACGTAGGCCCCAAACTTGGAGTACTTCTTCAGAGCGGCTCTTTTAGTCGCTTTTAACTGTCAGCTCGGCAGTGTGCCACGCTGGGTGCTTAGATTGAAGGCCACTTCTTTTGGGTACATAGCGATCGATAGCATAGCTCATAACATTGGAGAAGGTCTGCACTGCAACGTTGACATCATCATTGTCGAGAATTTCAGTCCAATGGATATTCGACAGGAAGTCAATAATGCTATTATAGTTGGCTTTTCTAAAATTATAGCTGACGGTGTCAGAAGCATTGCAGTCATGCTTCACTCGAATCGCTTCAAGCAATATATGCAGGGGAGGGTGATGTCTAACAGTCTTTACCAGGGGGAACGGTGCTGCGGTAACTTTTGGCGCGTAGTCAGATTTGCTCGAAAAACAGAGATCAAGGATTCTGTTGTTCTCGTTCACCACATTATTCGTTTGGCGCAGCAGATTTAGACTGTAGCAGTCAAGCAAACTGGTGATACCAGCATGAAAAGATGACAATTCGGGATCAGCGAACATAAATCCGTCAGAAGCAGAGCGCCATTTTAATCCGGAGAAATTGAAATCACCAACAATCAGGATCTCATCAACCGGGCTTGCTTGAGCGGAAATCCGTTCCAGTGACTCAGTATGTGAATCCATCAATGTCGAATCGCGAGTGCGGTCCGGTGGAAGATAAACCACGCAAAGAAAAAGTGCGTAGCCAGCCAGTTTGATTCGCACCCACACCTGCTCGACACAGACCCCCAAAGTATCGTCAATCAGTTGCGCTTTCAATCGACGATGGATAGCCACAAGTACCCCGCCGCCGGTAGCCTTGAGACTGTTACGTGAGCTGCGATCAGTTCGGAAAACATCGTAGTTGGCACCAAATGCTTGCACTGACAGAGTGCTATCGCCAAGCCACGTCTCTGTGAGGGCGATTATGTCGAAGCATTCATCCGAAGTTGCTACCAAATAATCTTCGATTACTGAATTCATACCACCGGCATTCTGGTAATATATTTGTAGGTTTGAATGCCGCGATTGACTGGAAGCGAGGAGCTGATCAATGCTTGCATTAACAAAATCAGGTTCGTACTTGCCGTTGGTATCGATTTGGAAGACCCCTTCACCACTCCTGCACACAGGACCGGGACGACTGGTGAACGCTGGCTGCAATGGCTCGACTGTGGCAGGGGGATCTAGGGCTTCCATAGTGCTAGCAGCAGTGCGTCCCAGGGTGCGATGAGTCATACCAGCATAGCATAGAGTGCTTAGTCCTTCTGTGATCGTTGTAGAGCCGAATGTGCTATGAAGAGACGTGCTCGTTACGATGGGATCCAATTTTGTTTTTGACATTGAAGATTCACAGCGGCGGTAGAGTTGTGTTCATCAGCAGACTGTAAGTGAAATTTACATTGAGGGCGTGCAGCATCTTGTATTGCTTCGGAAGGACATATACCCTTCTTGGCTTTACCTGACACAGAAGAAGTCGCCGATTCGCCAGGTAAACCTAAATCGCTCGCCGGGATACAAGAAGTTGGACAGATGAGCAGGCATGGGAAAATTCATTCACTCGCGCGACTGTTGCTGACTGTGGATCACCAAATAACCACAATTTTGTGCTCACTAAATAACGATGAACAACGCACCAAGGGAGAAAAGTAAAAACTTCACAGTAGGTCACTAGATAAGCAAACTGCGAATAAACAGTGAAGCTTAAAATTTTTAAGAGCAGCGTTGATTGTTCGCTCGTGAATGTTTATCACGTAGCTTCGCGAAGCTCATAAAGGTTTCTTGATGCATGAATAAAACATACCCCATATTTTTTCACAGGATTTTTTGCTGACAGAGTGCGTTATGGGTAGTTTTGTGATACACTACAAGTAATTTGATCTACTAAAGTTTTTTTGCGGTCATTTTTTCAGCGGTGCATTGTTGCAAATTTTGCAAAACGTTGATTATCGGCTAGTTTTAAAACGGTAGATGGTTTTCCAAACTTTAATTATTTTGTACGAATATAAAAATCAAATAAAACTATATAATGAAAATCCTATGCAAATCGCGAACCGCTCGAGAAGAGCTTCGCGAACGAAGCTATCCGCGTTGGGGAAGGATAGAATAAAGACGCAACTGATGTGCTTCTTCGTTGGTTGTTATAGCTTTGGCTTGCGTGTGTCCGTAGCTACAGGTTGCTAGGTATCATTTTCGAAGCTAACAGAATACATCACAACTGAAGAAAGCTTGTTTATGAAGTGCGAACGAACAGTTCACGATGCGATTTTTCCCATGCTTGCAGATGAGTTTATCCGGAACAGCTTGGCGCTACTGTTCACCACCAGATGGATTCTTCTCCGCCGTAATCCTGATGATAGGTCGTTGGATTTTTGAATTGGTCACAAATTCACGAAAGTAGATGTTCTCCGGCCAAGAGTCTTTGGACAGAGCCTTATCCCTGTATGATTTGCTAACGCCAACTTTGAAAGTAATGAAGCTCAAAGTTGAGAGATCCTTGTCCTTAGGAACTAGACGAACTATTCTCGGTTGCAGATTCTCCCCCAGACAATCTTTCACAAGGGTAGAAACTTCATCATCCGTCGTGCTGGGATCGAATGCTGACAAGTAAACCCATAACAGCTCCTCAGGTGGTGAAATTGTTTTTATTGTTTCAAACGCAGCTTTGGATCCACGAATATTTGAAATTTTTGTTTTGAGCGAATCATCTTCCCGTTTGCGCTTAGGCGTGTTTGAAACTGGATTATATTCAGCAATTCGATTCCAAGGCGTTATAGTTGGGGATAGCGGTTTTGAGTCAACTTTAACCGAGAGAGCTTTGACGACATCTTTCAAATCAGCTATGTCGTTCTTTATAGATTTCAGAGAATTGTTGTCAGGCACTATGTCGCAACAACGCGAAGCCATTCTACGGAAATTATCATTCGAGAATAAGTCAGCACAGCCGTCGCACATCCAGAATAGATACCGTGGGTGGGTTCCCAGGACGTCACGAACATCATAATCTATCTTGACGCATATCATGTGGAACGAATTTCCGCAGTATCTACGACATGTGATTCGATCAGAATCATTAACCACTTTCGAGCAGTTCTTACAAGCCATGCTGTTGATGTAGAAATAACGCCTAGCGGGTATGCAATATGCGCAGGAAAACGCTAACGGGTAACGTGCGTCAATGGAAGCGAGCTTGCACGCAACGTGCGACAACTCAACTACCCACCAGCAGATGTCGCTTTTGGCGAAAAAATTGAGCGTAACGTCTGTGCAGTGATAATGTCAAGTGAAAACAAAAATCACAACCATAAACAATCACTTTCACGAATCACACCGGTAGATATAATCGTGCTTGAAGTCACGAAATTTCAATGCACACGTACTACCGAATAAAACGATATACAGATAAAACGAGAATAATAATAATCGCGAGTGTAAAACACTAAAAAATCAAAAAAAAACTATCAGCTCTACTGACGACCGGAATATAGCAAACAGTGATGCCAATAATTCGTAAGTCCTGTAATAGAGACCACACCGTCATCTGAAAGCTGCCTTAGCAGGAATTGACAAGACATTCGTCAATGTCATTCACGTAAAAGTTACAGCGAAGGGGGCTTAGACATCAGCCCTGGGGAAGATCTATGTAAATGCATATGTTTTTCAGACAGCAAGTTTAGCAAAAATTTGTTTAGAGTCGGTGAAAGACCATGCTGGTGCAGCTTCTCAGAAAGAATTTTGATAGAAACTGAATCAAAAGACCCTTTATATCTAGGAAAACTGATGCCATCTGCTTTTTGCTAGCATAAGCTATTTAAATTTCGGTTGAGAGCAACGCAAGACAGTCGTTCGTGCCTTTGCGGACCCCAATTTGTGTATCTGACAGTAAGCCATTTGCTTCAATCCAATTGTCGAGGCGAAGCAAAATCGGTTTTGAATGGCCTCGCCTCCAGTCATGAGGGACAATATTACCCTAAAGAAACTTATTAAATAAATTCAACAAGCGTCTCTTGGCAGAGTCTGGCAGATTCTTTAACAAGTTAAATTTGATTCTGTCTGGCCCTGGGGCTTTATTGTTACATGACAAGAGAGCAAGTGAGAACTCCATCATCGAAAACGGTGTTGCGTTCGCGTTATCGTGAGGGGACGCGGCGCGGTAGATCTTCTGTGCCGGGGCGGAATCCGTACAAACCTTCTTGACAAAATCGAATATCCAACGGTTTGAATATTCCACGCTCTCGTTAGTACTGTTTCGGTTTCGTAAGCGCCGGGCCGTACTCCAAAGAGTGCTCATCGATGTTTCTCTCGTTAGTCCGTCGACGATACGGCGCCAGTACGTTTTTGGCTTTCATCAAACTCTTCATGCGCGTTTCCACCATCGCGTACTGTCGGTAGCTAGCTGGCAGCCTGTCGTCCCGGAAGGTCTTATACGCAGCGGCCTTCTCCGCGTACACGTCTGAGCACTCTTTGTCCCGCGTGAGTTCGCGTCTGGTACGCGTTTAGTCTGAGCTTGAATCGCGGTATCGAGAATCTATTATGACTTGTAACCACTAATGACTGACGTGCAAATCGTGTTTTCAACGTGTGTAAGAGAAATGACGATCCCTTTTAAATGACAGCAGCAAGTAGCAACTTGCCACTAACCGGCGTTACGAACGAATTCCAGCAATCGGTATTTTGAATAGATCGTTAATTTTTACAACACTTGGTCGCTCGCGGTGTTTGTCTGTTCTCTGTATTAAAACTATTCGAAAATGAGTTACCGGGAATCACGTTTTCGTTATGAGAGAATATTCACTACAAAATGTGACATTTGTCAAATAATTAAAACCAAATATTATATTTTGTTATTTTTGTTGTCGGATCTCCAAAGATAAAAGCGTGTAATAAAATATAATTCCAAAGCCAAAATGCTTAGGGAGGATGTACCAATAGTCGCATACTTAAGGAAAACTTTTGCTAAAAATCGATGAATAGACATATGGGCAATGTTAATACATTAAACGAAAGCTTTCAATCCCTACTTCATAGGAAAAAAATAAAGATGGTTTAATAACCTATTCATGTATTCAAAACCGCTTGTACCACTATAGGAACACATTTACCAATAGTGGCGCAATCGCTAATTTCGGTTCCTATTGTTGCAAATCCCATTCATTTCTTAAGGGGACTTGCAACTATAGGTACATTAGATCTATAGGTGCAAGGGAGCACAAAATTCGAAGAAAATAAATTTTTGCAACAGTTTTTTGAGCAAATTTCAAGAATAATAGTTTTATTATCGCATAATTTTAGTGCGATGAATCGATAAAAAACAAGATTTGTTGATGGTTGGTACCTTAGTTAGTCGTATAACCCACTACTGCAACTATAGGTACACCTCAACAATAGGAGCACCCTCCCTATAACAAAAATCTTCCAAAATATAAAAATGTAGTAATTTTCGAGATAATTTAAATTGTATTGCAATCAAACTCCCAATCTGACATTTCGGCCTAATCGACCTACTGATCATTATCCCCTAACAGGTAACCCTTTGGGAATATATCTAACAATTATTTTCTGACATAATTTTGGAGTTTATTCTGTTTGAAGACGACTTGCGAGATTTTTCCTAATATCTTTGAAATATTCATAACTTTTTAGAAGTAGAACTGGAAAGATTTACTCTTTTTTCGGTAACTTATACGGATTCAGTCGGCATGATTTACTATAGACACATGGAGCTTTCTCTAATTCAAGTAATGGCAAATTCATTATAAAATGTGTTAATATTGCATTAGATTTTATTTTACAGAAGCTGTAGGCGGTATTTACAAGAGTAATTGTGTTTTTTTTTCTTAATTTCAAACGTTTTGAAGTATTTATGATGAGTTTTAAACTATTTCAAGAATAATAATATTTTTAAATATAACATATAACGTAAAAGAACATTCAGTATTTGTATAGATATTACATGTAACCACAAACAAAAGATATTTTCAATACTCTTTATCAAATGTGTAGTTGGTACCTAATAACGCATACAGGGAAAGCTACCGGTGGTTTGCACTGTACAAAAATAATCATCAAAAATTTTGGGTTCTGGAACACACTCAATAGACGAATTTCGCGCCAACTCGAACAAATGTTGGCAGCACCCTCTCAGATTTTAATGAAACTTTCTGCACATGAGACACGGTGTCTTTTTTAACAACTTTATGCAAAAAAAATCAGCATCTCTGAAACTTCAGGATATGAAAGAATGGGCTTTCCCCTTTCATTTGAAACCAAAATCAAAATAATCCGTCGGGGGTCTAGAGCAACTTTTTTTGAAGTTTTTTTCGTGAAAACATAGATTTTACAATGGAACTAGTTCATATTTCTGTCCCTAGATGGTGCTTTAGACATTCGAACAACACTAAAAGTGAGAATCTGATAGATTATTTAATTGTCTGCAACTTTTTTACCAACTAAAAGATGGGTGGGTAATGTCTGAGACATAACCGGAGTGAAGTAGAATACCAGAGCTTAAAAAAGTTGACATCGCTGCATGAACTTGAAAGAAAACAAAATTCAATTCATACCCGCAGCGATGAATGAAATGTTTGGTTCGTTTCCATCGTTATTTGTTCTCCCGACGCAGCGCTTTCAGGTACGGACATGTTCGGTTTCAGAAGCAAAGTGAATTATATTTCTACGCTAGCTCTGAGAGGGATTATTGATCAAAAGTGCACCAAATATAGATTACGCAGTTCACTTATGCTCGAAAATGTAGAAAATGCTAACTTCTGCCTTCAAACTATCGACATAATAACAAATGAATGCTTTGGTTGGTGAATGAATTTATATTTCCTCTGCACTCAAGCATTCGATTCAGCATGAAATTTCAGTCAGTTGGAAAGTGAATGAATGAGGGAGGCGTTGAATCTGAATGTCGGTTTCGGTAAATGCAAGCAGAAATAGGTAACTGATTTTGATATTTCGTAACACTGGTAGAATACACTTTAGACTGGTTATACAAATGCTACAATTTTGACTATCTTCTGATAGGTTGTATTAAAAGCAGATATTTCGTTATTTCTAATGGAAATACCGAAATATCGATACACGTACATCGAAATCTAAAATATTCGAACATATTTATCTATATGGTAATCCTAAAAAGAGCATTTAATGAAGGTTATTGTTAATTGAATCATTACACGAAACTGTCAACAAATCACACAAATGATAACTTTTTATTTCGTGCCATTCTACGACATGCCGACGATATTGTTCACAAGGGGCTCACTTACTATCCAACGCTCTTGGCAAGCCACTTTCTGATGCTTGTAATAACAACACTTCAATTCGATTCTTTGTTGATAAATGATGGCCCTGGAAAGGGCCTTTTGTTTGGGCAGCATTCGGAATTTAGTTGGAGCTAGTGTTTTGTGCCATCTTAGACGGCGTGCTTGGTGAACTTTTCTGACAGCTACAAACGGACGGCTGCTTCTTCTTGTATCCTTTAACAATGTTCGGAAACATTTGGACCGACGTATATGGTACGACGATACAAACAAACTGATATTGAGCAGCAGCATGCTAAGTTTTTATACCTGACAACAGCACAATGTAAGCTCGTCCTTTTTTGTGTTGTCCTCAATATGTGTTCTTCGTAGCTCCTCCCCTTCGTTGGTCGATACACAAGCAAATTGTGTTGAACGCGTCGGAGTGCCTTTTACTTTGTTGCTGTTGAAGTGTTGAAATTGGAAAGAAATGCTTTTTTTATTTGCCAGAGTTGTGTTTAGTTCAACAGTGAATTCAGCGGAATTTGAGAGCTTGAAAAGTCTCACCTTTTAGCTGAAAATTATAATTCCCTGATACAGGGCACCTTTAATATTTTTGGGATGAGAAGTCTTAGATAAGTGTTGACCAAACTAGTATGATATTAATATTCTTTTTCATGATGGTAAGTGATTTCTCCCGCAGAAACAGCTTTTTCAATGAGGTATGCCTTCTTTTTGATTTTTTCGATTATTCTCAGGGATGACTGATAACTATTCCTACATGAATCTCCTACTCTGTTAGCATCTTCGTATAAAATTCACTTATCCTGAACTTCAACCTTTATATTTGCACAAACTCAATGAAACTTTTAACGCACCATTGCAATATTTCGCGAATTTCATTGCAACGCTTGGTTAAAAACGCTGATTATCCGTTTTCAAAATCAACTCAATGTGACAATCAGTGAACAAAAACATTGAGTTTTTGAATCAAGATAAAACATAAATGTAAGCAAACCCTTGTAACCAAGCAATAGTTTCCGATGAATAGTAGTTTCTTCGAACCTATCGGGAAAGATTACAAACCAAAAGCACAAATAGTTTTCTGCCTCTGTCAAACATCCTAATTTTCCTAAGGTCAATTAGAATTGTCAACGTTATGATTCCCGTCTAATATTTTCATGCTACTAAACCCAATTATTTTTTTGGTAATGAAATAAGTGCGAGAAAATATATTTCCAAACCACTAGGCCTAGTGTGAAATTATCTTAGATATAACTTTGTTAAAATCTTAAACAACTTTTTCGGATGATTTCAGATCAATTTTTAGTGGCCAACAAACTTGTAGACAATTAAATTTTCTATCAAATTCTCACTTTTAGTGTTGTTCGAATGTATAAAGCACCAACTAGGGACAGAAATATGAACTAGCTCCAGTAGTAAAACTATATTGTTACGAAAAAAAACTTAAAAAAAAGTTGCTCTGGACCCCCCGACGGATTATTTTGATCTTTGTTTCAAATGAAAGAGGAAAGCCCATTCTTTCATATTCCGAAGTTTCATAGATGCTGAATTTTTTTTGCATAAAATTGTTCTAATAAATACACCGTGGAGAACTTTGTCGCAAAAAGCCACTTTGCATACTTTGTTTTTCCAAAAATGATCTAGACTGTCTTTTGAAAACGGCCAAACTTTTTTACCAATTTTTTTCGTATGGCTATAATCTAAAAATGACAAGTCCTACAAAAAAATGTTGTAGGAGTGATTTGCACAAAATTAGTAAAGTTTTTGAATAAAAATATTGAAAAAATTCTTCATTGACTCCTACACTGAAAAAACACGATTTTAAAAATTTAAAGTCGATTTGCAAAAAAAAACCATTTTTTGATTCGGATGAAATTTTCTTGCAAGATAAGTAATTATGTTCCTACTTACCGTCAAAAATTCAAGTTGGGCACTTTTAAGGAAAAAAAGTTAGTTGAAAAAAACTTTTCCTTGTCCAAACTGATTTTTTTTCAGTGTATTTTTATCGAAAACTAAACCAATGAAAGTCATAATCATCTCAGAATCCATTTTCCGAGCTGCTAGTTGCCTGATACATGCAAAAAGTATCAGTAACGAATTTGGTATATATTCATAACACATTTGAATGAAGACTGGAAGACAAGAAGATTGGAGGACTTGAAGACTGCAGTTCATTTGTTCCTCTCAAAACTGATAAATTTAATGAATCAATTGACAAACTTTTCTAAAACTTATTTTATGTCTGATGGAGCAGCAGCACAATACAAAAATAATAAAAACTTTGCATGCTTGTGTAGATTCCAGTCAATGTATGAATTAAGCACATGATGGCATTCTGTTGCAGAATCCCATGGAAAAGGACCGTGTGATGCTATTGGTGGAAATCTCAAGCGAATGGCAAAAAGAGCCAGTCTTGCTCGCGACTATGGAAATACCATAACAAGTGTCCGAGAGTTATATAACTGGGCAGTTGAACAAACTGATAAAAATATCACAAAATTAAATTTCTGCTACATATTCATTGAACAGTACAACAAAATGTCAGAAGACCTCTAAGAGCTGTATAATAACGCCAAAACAATATCTGGAACTCAAAAATTCCACAGTTTTGTGCCTAGTTCTGGTGGCAAAGTAGAGACGAAAATGTATTCGAATTCAGAAGACGAACCAAAAATATTTTCCTTGTATAGAAATAATAGCATGCATGAAGATAGTTTTAAGACAAATGTAATATATAAAAATAAATAAATAATTATGTTAAATTCAATACATAATGTGGTGGTTATTTCTTTCTCTGATTATTCTTCAGCACTAAACAAGAAAATAAAAAAGTAATAATTGAATATTTGTTTAACGACATAAACTCTTTTCAATGAGATTCTTGATTAAGGGGTTACATACCTTTTAGTGATAAATATGTCAAGAAAGTTTGAATTTACGTAAAGGATTTCATTACATCAAACTTATAATATTTTGGTAGTACATTTTTCAGTAAAATGAACAAGCATAAGTTTATAAAAATAAATTGAGAATTGGCGGAGTTGTAGCTTTTTCCCCGAAACCCTTTTTATTTAACAGGTTTGCGGTGATCCCGGAGACCAATAGATCATCTAAAATCCCAAAACTCAAAAAATTCCATTAGTATAGTATTCCTCGTACCTTAACGATTAGTTAAATAAATAATAATTTTTTGCTGCATTCTAGAACGTTTTTAGTAAAAATCGCTTTTTTAAGCCTAAAAATTGTATTGCAAAATTCTTATCCATGAAACAAAAATTTATGAATAAAAAAGGAATCGTTAAAGTACGAGAAAAATTAATTATGATCAATTGAAAAAAAAATTAAGAAAATTGATTGAGTAGTTTTTCGGCAATCTTGATCACGGAAAACCCACCCATAAAAAGACATTTCGAGATAATCGAGTTTAAAATTTCAAATTACCACTGCTCTTGGTAGACGAAGCGCGCTTGGAAGCGCTGTAACTTTCGATCTATTTCTCGGACCTTTATAATAATTTGGGAAAACATTCTCAAGGAGTTGTACTTTCAGATAGAGTAATAAAAAATCGATTTTATGAAAAATGAAAAAGTAGTTAACCCCTTACATATCTTAAATACGTTTATTTAGGCCCAAATGCTTTAGCTTAACGAGGCCGATAATTCATTTTTTTAATTACATGTCACATGTTAGTGGGGGAAAGGAAAGCCGTAATTAGGGGCGGCTTGCTCCCCTCTTATGTAAGTAAAGGAAAAAGGTAGGAAGTGGGATACATATTGTGTAATTGACATCGTCGTTTGCTGATTGATCATTGTGGCGGATATGCACACTTTGTTGTAGTGTTGTAGTTTCCAGCCTGTAATCGCAGGGGCGAGGGGAGGGTCGATATTTCGGATAATTATTGGCACTCTGATACTGTCATGATGTTCTCTATATCATCTGCATGTGAGGTATGTCATGATGTTCTGGGTAGACGGTTATCAAGAAGGGTATGCACCGAAGACTCGTGAAGCAATGCCATATTGTAGATACAGGGATAGGTTGGTGAGATTCTACTGTGAATGAGAGAGGGGAAAATGTATTAAACTTGGACATCAATGGTTTTCAAAAAGATATAGATAAGAAAAATATAGGGGTGGTCACGGCTTGCCAGGACGTCCCGGACTGGCACATAGGGTGATCTACCTCGGGCCCGAAGGGAATCTATTAGTTGGGACCTGGCAACACAGTACTCTGCGCACAGCCAAACAACATGCTCCATGTCGTGGTAGCCGTTCTCACAAACACAATGATTACTTTCAGCAAGCCCTATACG
Organism: Topomyia yanbarensis; assembly: GCF_030247195.1. Lineage (NCBI taxonomy): Eukaryota > Metazoa > Arthropoda > Insecta > Diptera > Culicidae > Topomyia > Topomyia yanbarensis. The sequence continues at coordinate 118,278,281 of NC_080670.1, forward strand.
ACGGAGATGCGCGTCAAACGAGTAATGGTTGGACATGATCCTTGACATCGTACGAATAAAGTCCCGGTTCACATCCAACCCCTTAAACCAAGCATTCGTTGATACCTTCGGGATAATGGAATGTAGCCACCGTCCCAGATGCCCATTGCTCCATGAGGTTTGCCAACTATCGAGCGTTCTCTGACGAGAGATACTGAAAAATTCGTTGAAGCAAATTGGTCTTTCGTAAGTGTCGCCTTCTAATGCGCCCACCTTGGCTAAAGAGTCCGCCTTCTCATTGCCCGCAATAGAACAATGTGACGGGACCCAAACCAAGGTAATCTGGTAAGATTTTTCAGATAAAGCACTCAGATATTCCCGTATTTTCCCCAGGAAATACGGTGAGTGCTTTCCAGGCTTCGCCGCACGGATGGCCTCAATGGAGCTGAGACTATCCGAAACGATGAAGTAATGGTCTGAGGGCAGGGTGTCAATGATCCCGAGAGTATACTGAATGGCAGCTAATTCTGCGACGTAAATTGAAGCAGGATCATTGAGTTTGAATGAGGCAGCAAGATTTTCGTTGAAGATACCGAAGCCTGTGGACCCGTTGAGAATTGATCCGTCAGTGTAGAACATTTTGGCGCAGTCGACTTGATGGTATTTGTTATAGAAAATATTTGGGACCACTTGTGGGCGAATATGATCCGGAATTCCACAAATCTCTTCCTTCATGGATGTATCGAAAAATACAGTGTGATCAGAAGTATCTAAGAGATGAGCACGGTTGACATTATACGTAGATGAATTGATGTTCTGTGCCATGTAATCGAAGTACAAGGACATGAATCGGGTCTGAGAATTAAGCTCGACAAGCCTTTCGCAATTTGCAATCACCAATGGGTTCAGAATATCGCATCGAATGAGTAATCGATATGAGAGGTCCCAAAATCGATTTTTCAGAGGAAGAACGCCCGCCAGCACTTCGAGACTCATCGTATGGGTCGAGTGCATGCAACCCAAGGCAATACGCAAGCAACGATACTGGATTCGCTCCAGTTTGATGAAATGTATGTTCGCAGCGGAGCGAAAGCAGAAACATCCGTACTCCAACACTGATAATATCGTTGTTTGGTACAGCCTGATTAGGTCTCCTGGATGGACACCCCACCATGTTCCAGTTATTGTACGGAAAAAGTTGATCCTTTGTTGGCACTTCTGTTTCAGATACCTAATGTGACATCCCCAGGTACCTTTAGAGTCGAACCATACCCCGAGATATTTGAATGTTGAAGCCTGAGCAATAGTTTGATCCATTAATTGAAGCTGTAGTTGCGCTGGTTCACGCTTTCTAGAAAATACGACTAGCTCAGTTTTCTCCGTGGAGAACTCGATACCCAGCTGGAGAGCCCAAGCAGACAAATTGTCCAAGGTATCTTGCAGTGGTCCTTGCAAGTCGACGGCTTTAGGACCTGTAATAGAGACCACACCGTCATCTGCAAGCTGCCTTAGCGTGCAGGAATTGACAAGACATTCGTCAATGTCATTCACGTAAAAATTGTAGAGGAGAGGGCTTAGACATGAGCCCTGGGGAAGGCCCATGTAGCTAAATCGTGATGTCGCTAAATCGCCATGCGAGAAATGCATTTGTTTTTCAGACAACAGGTTTAGCAAAAAGTTATTTAAAATTGGCGAAATACCATGCTGGTGCAACTTCTCATAAAGAATGTTGATCGAAACTGAATCGAAAGCCCCCTTAATATCCAAGAATACTGATGCCATCTGCTCTTTGTTAGCATATGCCATTTGAATTTCTGTTGAGAGCAACGCAAGTCAATCGTTCGTCCCTTTGCCTTTGCGGAAGCCAAATTGTGTATCTGACAGTAAGCCATTTGTTTCGACCCAATTATCGAGGCGAAACAAGATCATTTTTTCGAATAACTTCCGGATACAGGACAGCATTGCAATCGGACGATACGAATTGTGGTCGGAGGCTGGTTTTCCTGGTTTTTGGATGGCGATGACCCTCACCTGTCTCCAGTCATGTGGGGCAATGTTACCCTCAAGAAACCTATTAAATAAATTCAACAAGCGTCTTTTGGCAGAGTCTGGCAGATTCTTCAACAAGTTGAATTTGATTCTATCTGGCCCCGGGGCTTTATTGTTACATGATAAGAGAGCAAGTGAGAACTCCACCATCGTAAACGGTGTTTCGTTCGCGGTATTGTAAGGCGACGCGGCGTGGTAGATTTTCTGTGCCGGGGCGGAATCCGGACAAACTTTCTTGGCGAAATCGAATATCCAACGGTTTGAATATTCCACGCTCTCGTTAGTACTGTTTCGGTTTCGCATACGTCGGGCCGTGTCCCAAAGAGTGCTCATCGATGTTTCTCTTGTTAACCCGTCGACAAACCGGCGCCAGTAACTGCGTTTCTTAGCTTTCATTAAATTTTTCATTCGCTTTTCTAATATCGCGTACACTCGATAACTAGCAACTAACCCGTCGTTCCGGAAGGTTTTATACGCGGCAGCTTTCTCCGCGTACACGTTTGAGCACTCTTTGTCCCACCACGGGTTGGGAGAACGTTTTTGGGTGTTCACGTCGGGTACTCGTTTCGTCTGAGTTTGAATCGCGCTATCGAGAATCGAGTTGGACAAAAACTTATATTCTTCCTCCGGGGGAAGTACCTGTGTTGAATCGATAGTTTTGGATATCGCAGCAGCGTAGCTCTTCCAATCAATGTTTCGTGTGAGGTCATAGGGAACATTGATTGGTGCCGATGGTCTTGAACCAGTGGTGATTGCAATTACAATTGGTAAGTGGTCACTACCATGGGGATCAGATATTACCTTCCACTTGCAATCTAACCGTAGTGATGTCGAGCATAAAGATATGTCCAGTGCACTTGCTTGCGCAGGTGGTCTAAGGATCCGTTCATTTCCCCTGTGTTCAGAATTGTCATATTGAAGTTGTCACAAAGGTCTTGAATTGTCGAAGATCGATTATCGTCGTATAGACAGCCCCACCCCGTACCGTGAGAGTTAAAGTCTCCAAGAAGCAGGAGGGGCGAGGGAAGGTGTTCAATCACGTTGGAGAATCTTCGATATCCCATCATGGCCCTAGGAGGAATGTAAATAGAAGCAATGCAAAGATCTTTGCCTTTGATTGTTGTTTGACAAGCGACAACTTCAATGCCTGGCGTCGAAGGGAGGTTGATTCGATTGAAGGAGTAGCACTTTTTGATCCCTAAAAGTACCCCCCCATATGAGTCTTCTCGATCCAAGCGGATAATGTTAAAATCGTGGAACCGTGAGGTTTATATTAGAAGTTAGCCATGTTTCACATAGGGAAAATGCATCACAATGATTGTAATTTAGCAAGTGTTTTAATGAATCGATTTTGGGGATAATACTTCTGCAGTTCCACTGTAAAACAGTTATCAGATCCCTGATTCTGTCTAATAAGTTAGCCATCGAAGGATACGATCGCTGTAAGGAGGGGCCATTGTTCAGTCAACTGTTTTAAAAATGTTCTTACTGTTGGTAGAATAGCAACCAGCAAGCTTTTCATAGGATCGGTAATGTTGAAAGCTGTGAATATCCAGTCCACAATGTCAGAAAATTTAAGGAATCCCGTTTTAGGGTGAGTTTCTGACTGTAAAATTGGAGCGCTTGAGATTTTTGGTGCCCCGGGGAGTGCTGGGAACTCCTGGTTGTATCTCAATTTCCCAAAACCAGGAGGTATTATCTTCGGATTTGTACCAGCACTTCCAGTTGATGAATTATTTTTATTTTGTACCCTTGTTTGGGACAACCTAGGACCCTTACGAGGAAGTTCAGGTGAGTTTTGATTAGGTCTTTTCCTAGAGTTTCCAAGCGGAGCCAAAGAATGCCCCTCGCAAGGGTCGTTAGAGGCCTTATCGTCAGTTGGCAAGAGAGCGAATGGGTTTTCGGAGATAAGTGGAACAGCTCTTTTAAGCATTTCTGCGTAAGAGCGTCTGGAGCGATCTTTGTCGGATCGCTTCAGTTTATCCGCGCGAAGTTTGTACGTTGGGCATGTCAAAAGTGCCTGCGGATTCTCCCCACAGTAAACACACTTCTCAGCGGGCCTACTGCAAGTATCATCCGCATGGCGTTCCTAGGGATGTTGCAAAATTAAAATACATCGATACTTAGAATCGATACTGGTATCGAAGACGTTCGTTATCATCGTAGTCGAGGTATCGATACTTGGAGGTATCGCTATTCGATTCTTAACTGTTACAATGTATTCAACAGTGGGTTTTGTCAGCAAATGTTTTGCTCTGCTCTTGCGAAAAGGAAAATCCATCTGACAAATAAACTTCGGTCCGATTCGTTTGATGTTGGGTCGAGTCGACGATTCGGCAATGTGTGCAAACGATTGACCATCCATCATCTACTTGTTTTTTCGTCAAATGCGATCGGTGCTCCAAATGTTTCACTAACTCAAATTCAACAACCGATTCCGAAACGGTTGAGTCTGAATCGGTGTTTGCAGAAATCATTCCAAAATCGTTCAGAACTCCGAATCAAATCCTTCAACCTGTTGGTTGCTTCGATGTCATGAACATTGTATCGATATCGGTAAAGTATCGTGCCTGTAGTATCGATACCAATAAATCGAATATCGGAAACAGAAGTATCGTTTCCGTACTAGTATCGAAAGTATCGCAACGTCACTAGGCGTTCCCCACATTTACCGCACCGTTGCTTGTTGCTACAGTAGGTGGCCGTGTGACCTAGCTGCTTGCAATTGGAACAATTCATGACCCGCGGTACAAACAGGCGTAGAGGTAGACGAGCTCCTCCCACTTCAACGTAGCTCGGAAGTGCAGATCCGGCGAAGGTTACGCGAAACGAGTCTGATGGATAGTAATTACCATCTTCGATGGACTTTGAGTGCAATTGCTTGCACTCCAAAATCTTAACTGATTGAAGGTTAGGGTCCTTAAAGCGGCCAGCCCCATCATTCATCAGATCATCGACAGTTAGACCCGCATCACTTACCACACCGTCGATCTCCACATCACGAGAAGGGATGTAGACGCGATACTCCAGCGTAAAGAGGCTATTGCTAACGATATCATTGGCCTGTTTCAAGTCAGTAACGACTACGCGCAGTTTATCTGACTGAACCTTTTTAATCTCGGTTACGGCCGAGTAACGTTTTGTCAGCTCCCGTGCAACAGTTATGCTGTTTAACGGTTTATTTTTGGGCCGAAAGTATACCACCCAAGGACCAGCGGATCCATCCTGGTAAACCTTGACTCGGGGGGGCTGTGAGACATTGGGGGGAAGTGGATCGACCATAACATTATCTGTCTCAGTATCAGATATATGTTCTTCTTCCCCATAATATTCGTCTTCGGAGGGTGATCCTTCTGTTTGTTCCATTTTGTTGCGGGAGCAACACGCTCGACCGCACTGTTTAACTTAAATCAAAATAAAAAATCAAAAGCAATAAAAAGAAAAAAAAATCGATAAGAAAAGTAAAAAACAAAACACTTCACCAGTTGGTTCCTGACGAGCTGGTAGGTGAATTGATCCTTCGTTTGTTTTATCCGTCACCCGCGTGACCTTCACACAATAGAGCTGATATAGCTCGTCTAAACAAAGCCGTCTTTCAGGCAAGAAAACTGTTTAGTAACTTCACTGCACCGATATCGCAGGTAATAATTATCACTCGCGGGACTGTATATTACTAATGCTTTACTGCAGCCTCTGCCACAGCAAGCACCTTCGTACTACCGAAAAAACTAAACCACACCGGAGAGAACAAAAAGCACTTGTTTCCCGGTACAAAGTTGGGTTACGAATGAAGTTAACCCCTTAATAAAAATATGCTTAGTTGCTAAATTAGACAATATCATCTCACAAACTAAGTTTAATTGGATTCTGAGATGATTATGACTTTCATTGGTTAAGTTTTCGATAAAAATTACACTGAAAAAAATTTAGTTTGGACAAGGACAAGTTTTTTTCAAATAACTTTTTTTCCTTGAATGTGCCCAACTTGAATTTTTGACGGTAGGTAGGGAACATAATTATCTATCTTGGAACAAAATGTCATCCAAATCAAAAATGGGTTTTTTGTAAGTCGACTTCAAATTTTTAAAATCGACTTTTTCAGTGTAGGAGTCAATGAAGAATTTTTTCAATATTTTTATTCGAAAATTTGACTAATTTTGTGAAAATCACTCCTACAACATTTTTTGTTGGATTTGCCATTTTTAAACAATAGCCATTTGAAAAAAGTTGGTAAAAAAAGTTTGGCCCTTTTCAAAAGATAGTCTAGATCATTTTTGGGAAAACAAAGTATGCAAAGTGGCTTTTTGTGACAAAGTCTTCATCTACAGAAAGTTTGATTAGAATCTGAGAGGGTACTGCCAACTCTGAATACGAGTTGGCGCGAAATTCGTCAATAACAAGACAATCTTTTTCTTGAGTATCTCGTAACAACGCTTGGATTTTCACCTAAAAAAATACCAAAATTGGCTTTTATATATGGAGTAAGCCTCGAAAACAAAATGCCGGGATGTTGTTCGTGAAAAGAAAGATTCGATTGATATAAAGTTTTATAGCGAACACATTGAACGCGTTCTATGAGGATTCGTGCAGCAATTTTATTTTTATGCGATGGATTTTTTCCAGGGTACCATCAACTTGTCACTTACATTACCTGGAGCCGGAGTAAGTAGGGATTTCTTCGTTACATACTATTATCTATATAACTGAGAACCATAAATTGAAACTTAAACCACCTCGCAAACCGTATTCAAGATAGACTAACAAAATTGTTTAGCAGATTGAATGCGCAATACAAGAAAAAAACCTCACAATTGTCGCAATTTATTCTTAGTCACCTCTAGGTGGAATAGAGATTTCAAACAGTAGGGTTGACGCTCCCTAATTCATCTCAGCCCCTCTATTCATCTCATTTCGTGATTACTCAACTTTAAACCAAAAATACAACAATACGACTTTACAGAATCAACCTTATCCAAAGCGAAAAAAATTCTTTGGAGTGTAAATAATATTTTAGCATTTATCACTTTCTCCAAATAGGCGCAATAAACTAACGATAATTTGAAAATAAACAACTCATTATTTTTGTTCGATTTCTTACCTTGAAATTAGAGATGGGACAAATTTCCTCATCGCTACTAGCTCAGGCTTCGCAATACACACCGAAACCTTTCACCTAATTGCATATCAATCCACAGATAAATCACTATTACTGGCTCACAGAACGATTCGTTACTACCAGTACACTGTTTGTCATAACGTAAAATATTTGATGAATCAAAATTTGATCAAATAAACGTGTTTGACAAACAAATTTGATAAGGCCAGTACACGAGATCAACTGTTTAACAAACTTTTTTCATCAAATATTTGCATTGATGCGTAACCGGACGTTACGCCTAGTATTGTTTGACAAACATAATAAAACAAGTTTGATAGATCAGTACACTGTTTGTCCAAATACAAATTACATACGCCAAGGTCCCATACAAAAGGGTAATCATTTTTTGGCTCTCTGAAAACTAGATTTAATGAACCCTATGCATGGATTTTGCTTGACAACTAACAAACACTAAAAAGTAATAAGAAATGGCAACACATTTCGATAAACCCGATCAGAGCGTACCGTTCTTAAGTTTATTTTTTTATTGACGTTTGTTTATGTTTCTGTGCAAATTTGTGGTTCGATACCGTTTCGTATATGCTGAAAATAATTCGTGCCGTGGTCAACCTTGCCAAGCCATCAATTTTCTACGATCGTTCCGGAAGCAGTTGCATTTGGCTTGATACTTTTTTCGGATCGAAGCAACAATGCTAACATCGATCTGATCGGCCTAATTTAAAACTGGAATCGATACGGTTAGTGGTATGCGAAGAATTCAACTATCTGTTTCACCACGAACGTTCGTTCCGGGGGCGGAGATGTACATGCAACACCTGGAAGATCATCAGGTATGCTTGGACAGCGAAGTTCAGCAGTATGATACTAACAATAAAAAGTTTCAATTCTTAGTGGCCAGTAGTGGTAACTTTGCCTCAAGGGCAACACCGAAAGTGTCAAAAATAATATGCTTCTGGTGTGCAATATCCTGTATCCTACCAACACCAACAACAGACATATCGACGGAACATTTGCGTCAATTTTGAAAAATTATATGTCCGTTGAAAAAATTACACTGGCCTGGTGTGAGAAGTGCAACAAGTTCACCCCCACTAATCAAAAGAGTCGTGTGGCTGATCTGCCGGAAATTCTGTCGGTTAACTGCGGTCTGGAGACGGACAAAGAACTCGAGTATCTAAAGAAACAAATGCCGCGACCCTCTGCCCAAGTGTCTAGCGATGAAGACTCGCGGAATGGTGCAAACGTAGGTAGTGGGATAATGTATCGTTACGGGATGCACTGCTCTCGGGTAGATTGTCGCTTTTTCCATCCGAGGTGAGATTCCTTGACCCTGAATGTTGTTCTCACAGGTCCTATAATATTTTGCGCTGTTATTACAGAAAGTCCCCACCGTCATTCCACTCAAATGCATCTAATCAAGGTCAGCAGAAATCATGGTTCCCACTAGGCTTCCGAATGATGTTGGATGAGAAGAATTTGGAAATTGGATAGTTGAAAACTACTTCCAGTTGTTATAAAGGTTCTGATGCTCACGAAGGCTGCAAACTAAGTGAGTCAGAGCAAATTACGTAGTAGCAACAATTTGAAATCTTTTACATTTCAGATATGCCGTTTCGAAAATCGAAAAGTATCGGCGACCGTTTGCTACATCAATGACAGCGTAACTCAGCGTAATCTGGTAGCTTTGGTGCACATACCAAAGAGCTATCATGATCTCAAAATGGATCGAAGTGAAGAAGATTGGCACATATTCAATGACTTGAGTATTTCTCCAGTGTCCGTGCGGGAAGCGGTTTGGTTTACACTGGATTGGAAGGTTCCATGCGGTCTGTTTTACACCAGTACGGCATTCAGGAACGAACAAGGAGAGAACAAGAAATGTTTGACTTAGTACGTAAATTCATTCACAAATGATCTGTTACCGAACCAAACTCCGGTGAAATCCGAGATGACAAATATTTTAAACCGTTGGGTAAAAATCAGATCTTTCAGATGCTGAATTTGTTACCACAGAGAACAAACGTCCATCGTCAGCATTCAACTTGTGTAAAATCTCTAACGGTTTCGAAGGTAGTTTGGATATCTAAACCAGGTGCGCTACTGTCGTCATGTCTTTTTGTGGCTGAGTTCGACAGAATTGACAGCGGTTATTCCTCTACCCAGTCAAACTAGTCCGGAACCGATTCGGACTTCCAGCATGAATTCCAGCTCAAATGCATGAACCGATAGAGTCGGAATCGGTTGTTTTCTTTGAGCTAGATTCCATACTGAATCCATCCAGGATTTCGAACCGGTTCCGGAATCGATTTGACTGATAGTTGGGATAGGTTGGTGTGGCGGCGCTAGTGTTTATCGTATTTTAATTCAAATGTTTACACGTTTTTTAAATATTTTTGTTCGACCATGGATGTCTGTTCTCTGTGTTGTTACTTTGAATCCGGAGGAAAGTCTGGAATCTGGTCCGATGTTAAAATATCCACCTTAAAACCTCGTGTGGCTAGGATGACGTGTATCCGCGGGCAAGTTAAATATGATAGCCATCATTGCCCTCAGCAAATCGCAGACACAAAATGGCAACGGTGACGAAACAATTGGGTGGCCATCTTCGTGGAAATCGATGAACGTAAGGAAGAAAGATGAATATGACAAGAAAAGAAATTATAATATGTAATAATATGCTTTTATAAAGTGTCAAATAAATACGTAAAACGTGTGTTAAAGATTAAGTTTGGTGATGCAATCTTTACTACAATATGTGGTTCAATTGTTACAAAGTTGTCTTAACCATTTCGGCAAAAATGGAGCCTTGTTTATAGAAATAATGTAAATACTTAGTGTTCTCGCTATTGTCAATTTGTCGTTCCTTTATCGGCCACAGACTAATTGTGAAAGGGATGACGAGTTCGATGACATTTTCTTCAACCGGAAATCGCAAACTGTGCCAAGGAGCAAAATAATTAAACTATTTGGTTATAGTCTTTATTCAGAAATAAAGATTTTTGTGCCGAAAATTCAATGGTCCATTCATCTCGCCATTCATATTGATTCAAATGCATTCATGACTGTTGAATGTATGTTTCTTGTGAATTGATACACTCACTTGGGTGGGGTTTGAAGGGGTACGGTTCATGAAATTAGTCTGGAAAAGGATTGCTGGACTGGCACCTGAGAGATAATTAATTCATCGGTGTACGTCCCACCCATTTGTCACTTCAGAAATACTATATCATCGCGTCTCTTAAGAGAATATTTCATCTCCTCACGCATAATGCATCCCCGGAGAGATAAAAGCTTTTATAACCAAATCTGTACGATTTGGTAGCTCTGGCTATCTGTGTCGGATTTTTTTTTAATTTTTAGTCGATAGTGGTGGCACAGAGAACAGACGTCCATCTTCAGCATTCAACTTGTGTAAAATCTCTAACGGTTTTAAAGGTAGTTGGGATATCCAAACCAGGTGCGCTACTGCCGTCATGTTTTTTTTTGTGGCTGAATTCGACTGAATTGACAGCGGTTATTCCTCTACCCAGTCAAACTAGTCCCGAACCGGTTCGGACTTCCAGCATGAATTCCAGCTCAAATGCATCAACCGATAGAGTCGGAGTCGGTTGTTTTCTTTGAGCAAGATTCCATACTGAATCCATTCAGGATTTCGAACCGGTTCCGGAATGGATTTGACGGATAGTTGGGATATGTTGGTGTGGCGGTGCTAGTATTTATCGTGTATTAATTCAAATGTTTACACACGTTTTTTAAATATTTTTGTTCGATCATGGATGTCTGTTCTCTGTGGTGGTGGTTGTTATGAAGAGGATTGGGGAAAATATACTAGGATAATAAAAGTCTGTAATGAGAGGAGGACTATGATGCGTATCCTATGACGTACACACAACTTGCCCATCCCTTTCGGAATATTATGCCACACTACCTGTGTATTAAAAAATCCGGCACTGCGAGTGCATTATCCTTTATGCCCCATTACCTCATGACGCTACGGTAATCCTCGACCCACACAATTTGAAATATTGTGATCAATGAGAACTATGGTTGCATCAGTATCCGGGATGTCCATCAGGGGAGAACATTTAAAAATAAATGAACTTCATAGAGTTTGAGACGCTATATTGTAATTAGTTGCTGTACGCCATACCAGAATGCGTTATATTATCCCGGTCTTTTGGGTCCATTATCTTTGTGTCATAACTTCTCAAGATGCCGACAGTTATGCCGTAGAACCACACAATCTTGTTCTGCATTACGTCTGACTGGTTTTTCGAACGATTGTTATTTGATCGTATGCAACTCGTTTTGAGCAAATTACAATTGTTAAAAAAAAACAATTTGTTCTAATGCAGATTAAAGTGGCCTATCGATCGGATATTCTAGTTTATCTCTATGACGCATTCAGTTTTATCTTTTGTAAGTTATGAAAATTATAACCTCAGGCGTTAAGACCACGGCTGGTATGATTTATACAATCGGTTTGTCGGTACAGAACGTCGAAAAAAAACGCATGATTTACTGATGCAGGCGTTCAAATAATAACATAATAATAAATGACCGTTGATAATCGAGCCGCCATATTTTGCTGCACTAGTCGAATATCCACATTTTCGTGCTATGATCCATGAATAGCTTTTACTATGGCGATCACAACCAAATATAGTATCCAGCGGTAATCGTTGACCAAGTAGACTGGAAAGAAGATGGTGATTCGTCTTTGATAGTAGCTAGGTGAGAAGCGAGGTATTAAGCGTGCAACTGGCTGCGGGAGTGAAAAATGACAGTAAACAACTTTGTATGCAAACTGAAATCCAAGCAATCATATATCGAGACGAATGTTTCATCACTAGTAACTAGTAAACAATGTTGTTAGCTGTTGTTTTTAAAACCAGCATGGCTGATCGGCGTTTTAGATAATCGTATCACCTGAGAATAAAAGCTCCCTGATGCAGAGTGTAATTTAACACCACGGAAATCATTAACGTCATCATCGATTTCTTGTAGCAGATTCCAGTGACAAAATGTCAGAGAATTCCTTCGAAGTCAAATTAGAAATTATGCAGGAAGATTTTATGTGTCAGTGATCCTGAATATACGGAGCCGGCTCTCAGTTTTTTCCCTACAGTCCATTGGTATTATGTGAAAAGGAAATTAAGGATGTAATAAAATCGGCAAATGGTGGCTTGATAGAACGTAAGCAAAAAACTTGTCGCCGGAGAAGTTCACACAATTGAAAAAAATGTGTTACAGTCGGGTCTCCTACAGCGCGGATTTCTACCGCGCGATACCCGCGTAATGTTAATCACATAGCTTATGGAATTTTGACTAATTGGGGCTGTGGTTGAATATTTCGTCTGCGTTAACATTCAGCGCCATACTTTCTTTGGCAAAGTTGTTGTGCTTATTTAGACCTACAATTTAGAGTGACTGGATATCCAATTAGTTGAGAACTGTTCCGCCAGGGGTACTTTAAAAGAGAGTAAATAAATCGAACCTCGTCGTGAATGTGACTAACGTTGAATAGGTTTACCATGGAATATTTCGAAACACTGATTATTTTGAAAGGTGGTGTCTCAGGAAGATTTGTCCAGAAAGTCAAGAGTTTCTGGATAGTGGAAATACTAAATCAGAATTGTCCGATCAGGCGGCGCTAATACTAATGCTAATGTTAAATTAATGTCAAAATCATTCTTTGTCTCAATAACGAGAATATTTAGAGGGGTACTATCTTCAGTAAAGATGCTCGAGAAATCTAAGACTACCAGATGGTGATATATTAGTTTGGGATACTCTCACTATGGTGCACTAGTGAGCGTACCACCTAAAAGTACATTATAGAATATGATACATCTCGAAAGTCTAGTAACATAGAAAGATAGTGTTTCCGGCAAAGTTCTAGGGGAGATCAACGGCTACGCGATAACGGGCAAATCAAACTGAAAAAGATCCGCCAGGTGCAACTAGTGAGCATGTACTATTTTTCAAATTCTATATCTCGAGATCACGATAATTTAGAAGTGTGGTGCCTTCGGCAATATTCATCAGCAGGTCGAGTGCTGTCCGAAGGTGAATAGATAATTTCAAAATTCAGCCACTAGGCGCTAGGGAGAATACAACTTCGAGTGAATGTTAGGTGATGTTTTGTCACGAAAGTTTAATAATTTAGGGAAATGATGTGATGTGAATGATGGGTTTTGATAATCAAAATTTTTCTACAATATGGCAATAAGTTTTATTTTGAAGGGCAATTTCTTGGCAGATGAAAACCAATTATTTTGGACATTTTCAATACACAGGGAGTTCCAATGTGTCAAAAAAGAAAAAATTTCAACATTTTGGGAATGAATCTCATATTGCAAGGCAAGTTGTTGGCAGCAAAATTTTCAACATTTTGGGTATGAATTTCATATTGCAAGGCAAATTGCTGGCAGTTGAAAACCAATTGTTTTGGACATTTTCAATGCCAATGTGTAAAAACGATTTTTTTTTTCAATTTTATGGTATTATGAGTGTTATATTAAAAGGCAAGTTTTTGTCAGATGAAAAATCGATAATTTAGACTGATACAAATACTGAAGAAGATTACAAGTAGTATTCGAAATACCGGTATCTGTTAAATAGTGAAGTGCAAGCGCATCTAACTAAATAAACAATAGTGGAATTAAATGGAAGAAAATCTTTGAAACATTACGTACATTCCACTAAGACCTCCGTTCGCGTATATATTGTGATAATTTAGGACTTTTTAAGTTGACAGCAAACTGTTGTCGTGAGCACACGCGTTTTTAACGACAATAGTGGTTTTTCTACAACGAAGTTCGCGGACTTAGTCCGGCATATTAATACAATTTAATAGTCCGATATTCGGAACTAGCAACTGCCAAAATGGCATCATCGATTGACAAAACATTTGTCATCAACTTTAAAGTTGTACCGACTAAACTGAACCTACCCGCGATCGCGGAATTCATAACCAAAAATCTCGCCATCTAAGCGACCAAGCTACAGCACCTGCAAGTCACCAACGGGCGTGTCTTCGTGGGCACCGATTCCGCTCAAACAGCACAGGACATAGTACAAGAACACAACATGAAACACCAGCTAGAACACGACGGAAAATCCTACAGCATTCCACTGTCAATGGAAGATGGATCTGTTGAGGTTAGAGTTCATGACCTCCGCCCGAGCACAACTAACAGACAGCTAGCATACCGGATGCGTGAGTACGGTGAAATCCTCTCAATCCGTGATGAAATCTGGAAAGATTTCTTTCCCGGTGTCCCAAATGGAGTGAGGATCATGCGCATGAAGCTCGTAAAACCGATACCGTCATATGTGATCGTGGACACGACTATGACTCTCATTAGCTACAAAGGTCAAGTCGCAACATGCAAACATTGCAACCGACGAGTTCACTATGCTCAAAAGTGCTCTGAATATGCAAAATCGTTGAAGCCGAGCGTCAGCAGTCGTTTAACCCTAGCCGAAATTGTGAAAAACGGCGACAGTTGGTCATTTTCACAGCAGACTTTTCGTCATCCGAGCAACGCCAGCTCCACAGGGTTAAAAAAGAGCACACCTCATCATGGGTCAAACATATCGCTGGCTGGAAGTGATACCGTAATGGTAACCGATCAATCACCTGAGACCAGTGATCAGCAACAAGCAGTGACTATCAGTACTTCCCAAACAACGAATGATGAGCAAATCATAAACGTTACGAGTCCCTTTGCCGGATTCGCAGACGGAAGCAACGATTTAACTGCAGACAAAAACAAAACCAGCACTGTGAATACAAAAAGACCGGCATCCCCTCTTGAAAACAGAAGAAACAATGAAAAAAGACCGTCCCGGCCTGACACACGGCTAGAGCCGCATCTCACTCGATCGACTTCGCGCAACAAACAATAAGTAGGAAAACCAACCTAAACCAGCCCCGGCATAGCAATAACAAAAAAACAAACGTGATGGCTTTTTCTTCTCCGGTAAGCACTTTGAACAGTATATGGTCAGCCCTAGCAAATCTCGATACTGCCGCTCTCAGCAAAATTTTATTATCATCAGCTGGTGCCACTGCTGCTGTACCCGGCGAGTACCTATCTCGTCAATACAACAATAATACTCCACTGCAGGGGCGCTCCGCCAATGCTACATATATTTGGGTCCGTCACTGCAGGAAAGGAAGTATTAGCTTCTTACTTGTTCCTGCCGCCAATAAACTGTTATCGATTGCCTCGCACACTTTCACTGCTCGTGAAGGAAAATTAACAAAATACCTGTGTCATCACCATAGCAACAAACTGGATCAGCAAGCAGAGCTTCTGACTGCCTCGGTAAGCATTTTGGACAGTATATGTCCCGCCGAAGCAAATTTAGATACTGCCACCTTTAGCAAGTTTTCACCGTTCCCAGCTCCCACCGCTGTCGCTAAGCCCTGCTGCTATACGTCGTGTCAGCGAAACAAAAAAAAGCGTCCGTCGTCAGGCAAATTTTTGCTTTCCTGCCTCCTTCGCTCCCAGCTCACGTCGCCACCACAGCACCCATCAGCTGTCCGTCCTGTAGGGGTAACCATCCGATGTCTCTGGAATCGTCCGTCTGCTGTGATGGAACTTCGCAAAAAACGAATATGCCAACAGCGTTTTCAGCTTCCTCGTTTTCATCGCTCCCAGCTCACTCCGCTGCCGCTGAGCCTTGCTGCCATTCGTCGCATCGGCGAAACATAAACAAATGCAGTATTCAGTATTATTTTGCTGCAGTTGCACTCGACAACCATTCGCCCAGTTTGTGCAACATCCAAATGATTACGCAAGCGCCTGTCGTCAGGCAAATTTTGACTAGCTACTCGTCTCAACACTGCAGCAACAAACTGAAGGTGCAAGCAGCGCCTTTTGCTTCACAGCCTTTATCGCTTCCAGCTCACGTCACCACCGCAACAGAACCCATCAGCTGTCCGTCCTGTCGGGGAATTCATTCAATCTCTCTGCAAGCGTCTGCCTGCTGTGATGGAATTTTGCATAGATCGAATATGCCAGCATCGATGTCAGCTTCCTCGGTAAGCATTTTGGACAGTATATGTCCCGCCGAAGCAAACCTCGATACTGCTACCCTCAGCAAGTTTTCACCGTTCACAGCTCACTCCGCTGTTGCTGAGTTCTGCTGCTATTCGTCGTGTCAGCGAAACATACACAAATGCAGAATGCAGTATTATTTTGCTGCAGTTGCACTTGATAACCATCCATTTCGTTTGCTCAACATTCAAATGTTTACGCAAGCGCCCATCATCAGGTACATTTTGACCAGCTACTCGTCTCAACACTGCAGCAACAAACTGGATGTGCAAGCAGCGAAATTTGCCTCCCTACTTCCATCGGTTCCTGCACACGTCCCACCGTAACTGCACCCATAAGCTGTCCGTCCTGCCGGGGTAATCTTCCGATGTCTCTGCAATCGTCCGCCTGCCGTGGTGGAACTCTGCAAAAAGCGCAGATGCCAGAAGCGTTTTCAGCCTCCTTGGTAAGCATTTTCGACAGTATATGTCCTGCCGAAGCAACATACGATACTACCACCCTCAGCAAGATTTCACCTCTCTCAGATTTCGCTGCTACTGCTCTCCATAAGCTGCCTTACTGGTCTTCGTGTTCCTGCCACTACCGTGACAACATTTAGCTGTTCGCGCAAACATGTCAACGAACTGCTTTCTCTACGATGGAAATGGCTGATATGGTGAGCTAGAAGATTGCTACAATCAACATGAACGCAGTGACAAACGGGACAAAGCTCGATGCCCTGAATTCCTTCATCCGGTCTACCGAACTAGATATTATCTTCCTGCAAGAGGTGGCAACTACAAGCCTCAGCATACCAGGTTTCAGCATTGAGTACAATTTAGACGAGCATAAAAGAGGAACAGCGATTGCAGCACGAAATTTTTTCCCCCTCACTCACATTGATAGAAGCATGGACTCAAGAATAATCAGCGCACGGATAAATGACGTTACCTTCATCAACGTTTATGCACCGTCGGGAACGCGAAATCGAAACGCTCGGGAGAACTTCTGCAACAACGTGCTACCACACTACTTCTACAATGCGACGAACACTGCAATCATCGGGGGTGATTTCAACTCTGTAGTGAATCAAAAAGACGCCACCGGTTTAAATGCACGCAGTCCAATGCTTAGAAGATTTATGTCTGCCTCAGGAGTTGACGACAGCTGGGAGCTTATACATCGTCAACATGTCGAGTTTTCATTTATTAGATCCGACTCTGCCTCCAGGATAGACCGGATTCTTCTGACTCCCAATATACGAGGGTGGATAAGAACAGCACATTTTGCAGCAACAGCTTTTTCGAATCACAAAGCTTACATTATCCGCACCGTGCTCCCCACACTTGGTAACCCACCTGGTCGGGGTGTATGGCGTATGCACCCAAGTCTAGTAAACGATCCAGCAGTTATAAATGAACTTCGCGTCAAATGGGTGTACTGGACAAGGAATCGAAGGAATTTTCGCGCCTGGATCGAATGGTGGATCAAGTATGTTAAACCAAAACTTGTTTCTTTCCTCAAATGGAAAGCTTCGTTAAAAAAGATGGGTGGGTAATGTCTAGGACATAACCGGAGTGTCGTGACTACTCGTTGTAATTCAAATCGAATGATACTCAATGAAATATGTGGGAATGTTTCAAGTTATTCTTTATAATAATTATGATGGTTCTGAAAAGAACCTTTGTTGTTGGCGTCTGCGTTGCTAGGGGATGCGCTGGATTCTAAGCTCGTTGAGACATTCATTCATGAAATGAACAATTTTCTTGCTTTGAAATATCAATGTTAAAATCTCTCGAAACAACCATCGGAATCTTTTCCGTACAGAAATGAACACGCTTAGCGAAAAACTAGGGGCGGGTAATGTCCGGGACATAACCGCGATGCTCATATTCTTAAAACTCTGCTTGTATCTCTTTCAAATGGCTAAATTTTGCGCATTAAGTTCGATTCACCGGGCTCAGCGAAATTTTCCTGGGGATCCCGTTCGTTAGTATATTCAGCAAAACAATTTTATTACCGAGTTCTCCGCGTTGAATACAGGTCAATAATTTCATATAATGATTTCAACATGCAGACAATGAACATGTATGACAGGTGGGAGTGTTCTGATGTGGTTTTAGTGGAGGTAACAACATAAAATCATTTATTGGACATTTTACAATGATTCTCCTTAACCCTGCAAAACCACGTGGTTGGCAGCAGAGGGTTAAGTTGTTTGGAAGAGATGACAGATAATATATGATAACTAAAAATATAAAATTGTTCTATAAATTGCAAAGTTATTGCCGCGTTGACCTGAAAATTTGTCATTTCATTCATAAAGGAACAATCATTGAAATTATGTCAATTTATGCTTTGCAAGATTTGAAATAACTTCGAAGTGTGGTCACGACACCCCTGTTATGTCATATACATTACCAACCCATCTTTATCCATTTTGCATTCGTCCTAATAAGGACGGTTTGTGGATAACTATGTTGATACAAGACGGAAATCTTTTAAAACAATTCAAACCTTGCCGACGATTGTCTTTACTGCGTACATCAATACGATCTTTCCCCTTTCGCAGCTCACACTGAATGAGCACGGTTTTCATCATGGTGTTCCTATTTATTGACTTTACAATGCAGATGGAAGGACGTCCTTTTGTTCGATAAATGAAAATATTTTCATCATTCGTTTTGGTGTAGCTTTCGCTTAGTGGCAGAGTTGCCACATTCACTGATTTTCTTGGAAGGATTTGCAAAAACCTTCGGGTTTGTAGATTGGAAAAACATTTTCTTATGATTCACTGGTAAAAGTACAGAATTACCAAGCGCAAACTTAATACTAGTTAATAGAAGAAACTTTCTAATTAAATTCTTTTTCCATTTTGCATTCGTCCTAATAAGGACGGTTTGTAGATAACTATGTTGATACAAGGCGGGAATCTTTCAAAACAATTCAAACCTTGCCGACGATTGTTTTTACTGCGTACATCCATACGATCTTTCCCCTTTCGCAGCTCACGCCGAATGAGCACGGTTTTCATCATGGTGTTCCTATTTATTGACTTGACAATGCAGATGGAAGGACGTCCTTTTGTTCAATAAATGAAAATATTTTCATCATTCGTTTTGGTGTAGCTTTCGCTTAGTGGTAGAGTTGCCACATTCACTGATTTTCTTGGAAGGATTTGCAAAAACCTTCGGGTTTGTAGATTAGAAAAACATTTTCTGATTCACTGGTAAAAGTACAGAATTACCAAGCGCAAACTTAATCCTAGTTAACACTCGGAATACCAAGGGGGTAAAAAGTTACGCGGACTACCAAGGGAGTCTAAAAAAATGGGAACGCTTACTTTGACCGGTCATATCTCAGCCGTTACATAATCGATTTCAAATCTGTCTTCACCAATTGAAAGATATGTCTTTTGTGAATACGTCAAATAAAAAAATAGAAGAATAAAGTTGTCTACCGTAAGTTACAGTAAAAAAAGTATAACAAAGTCAGTGAGAAAAAAAATGGGAACGCTTCTTTGACTTGCCATATCTTAGCTGTTTGCTCACCAATTTTAATTCTTTCTTCACCATTGGATAGGTAAATTTTTTATAAAAACAGTAAACAAATAAAGATGGAAAACAAATTTGTATATCTGAAGTAATTGTAAAAACAGTAATTGAGAGTCAGTACAGACGAAATGAGTTTTTCTGTTCAAACAATCGTATCACGACCATTTATCAACCAATTTCAATTTTTCTTACACCAATGCAATCCTTAGAGCTTCTAGACTTGTAATATATGCAATAAATAGTTTATTTTCAAAAATTACTATACTTTTTCGAGTTTTTAGGAGATAGGATTTTTACGAAATCAATTACAATCGATTGGTGTATAAAAAAGTATAAATCATCCCTTAGAATTCGACGTTATTTACCCACTAAATGAAATTTCTGTACTTGTACGTATTTTTGGCTATTTTTTGAGAAAATATAAAAATTTGTTCTTTCAGAAATTGTATCCAAAATCAATTACAAACGATTGGTGTATAAATTGCATAGGTGATAGCTTTGAATACTTGAAGTTATTTGTCAACTAAATGAAATTACTGTAGTTCTACGTACTTTTGTCTATTTTTTTAGAAAATATAAAAATTGTTCTTCCAGAAATTGTAACCAAAATCAATTAAAATCGATTGGTATATAAAAAGGTATAGGCCATCGCTTTGAATTCGACGTTATTTGCGAACTAAATGAAATTTCTGTACTTCTACGTACTTTTGGCTATTTTTTGAGAAAATATAAAAATGTGTTCTTTCAGAAATTGTAGCCGCCATCAATTACAATCGACTGGTGTATTAAAATGTATAGGTCATCGCTTCAAATTTGAAGTTATATGACGAATATTTTAAAATTCTGAACTTCTTCGTATTTACTGAATCGTCCTAACACACTCTATTATTAAGTAACTTACATACAATATTGTGTTTCTCCACGTTTGTGCAAACATTTTGATATAATAATATCCATGTATAATATGTAGAACTATTGAGTGAACAGGTAATTTTCAAACCGTAAAACTAACAAGTCACAAAGAATTTCAATGCCGTATCGTCGCTGTTGTGCTATCTTATGACAAACGCCATTTAGCACATTTCGAGAAAAACGATTTTTAAAGTTTGAGATTGAATATCTTGTAACTCATTAATGGTATAAACAATCCAAAGAAGACAATTGATGCTTCTATCTATTCTGCATTAATCTCTCAAATATTACGAAGATCGGTTGACTATGTTGCGAGTTTTTACTATGAATGTAAACAAAAGTCGCACTCACACGTGTCATAGGCGTGTATTGATGACAAAATTTGTATGACGTGTCATAATCGTGCATGGAAAATTTTCCATAGAAAAAAATCATCAATTTTTAACTTTTATTCATATTTTTGGGTTCATATGGTCTATAAACATTCGGTGAAATGCATTTTAAAGGAAATGAGTCAGGGAATCTAGAAAAAATTGTTATTCTTGATTACAGTGTTGCCAAATATCTTTTATTTCCAGTTCAAAACTAAAACTGTGGTTTTCTCACAACTCGTATAATTTTCTTTCGAAAATGTTTATGCCATTGCGTTCCTCAGACATTTTCACACATAAAACCGTCTAAAACTTCAATATAATTTGAGCCAATCCCTAAATATAGTGATTTGAAGCAAAAAACTCACAATTTCTCATCATGTTTCTAGCTATATCTAAGTAACCAAGTAGAATTTCTAAATTCTGAAAACGCCACTTTGTAGAGATTTTTCAAACAAGTAATGTGGCATATCTAACTCAGTTTACCCTAAAATGGCGTTTGTCATAAGATAGCACAACAGCGACGGTATGCCACGTACATTGTAAAAATCTTATCTCCTAAAAACTCGAAAAAGTATAGTAATTTTTGAAAATCTACTATTTATTGCATATATTACAAGTCTAGAAGCTCTAAGGATTGCATTGGTGTAAGGAAAATTGAAATTGGCTGACAAATGGTCGTGATACGATTGTTTGAACAGAAAAACTCATTTCGTCTGCACTGACTCTCAATTACTTTTTTTACAATTACTTCAGATATACAAATTTGCTTTCCATCATTCTTTGTTTACTGTTTTTATAAAAGATTTACCTATCCAATGGTGAAGAAAGAATTAAAATTGGTGAGCAAACAGCTAAGATATGGCAAGTCAAAGAAGCGTTCCCATTTTTTTCTCCCTGACTTTGTTATTCTCTTTTTACTGTAACTTACTGTAGACAACTCTATTCTTCTATTTTTTTAATTCGACGTGTTTACAAAAGATATACCTTTCTATTGGTGAAGACAGATATAAAATCGATTATGTAACGGCTGAGATATGACCGGTCAAAGTAAGCGTTCCCATTTTTTTACCCCCTTGGTATTCCGAGTTTTAATAAAAGAAACTTTCTAATTAAATTCTTTTTCCATTTTGCCTTCGTCCTAATAAGGACGGTTTGTGGATAACTATGTTGATACAAGACGGGACAAAACAATTCAAACCTTGCCGACGATTGTTTTTACTGCGTACATCCGTACGATCTTTCCCCTTTCGCAGCTCACACCGAATGAGCACGGTTTTCATCATGGTGTTCCTATTTATTGACTTTACAATGCAGATGGAAGGACGTCCTTTTGTTCGATAAATGAAAATATTTTCATCATTCGTTTTGGTGTAGCTTTCGCTTAGTGGTAGAGTTGCCACATTCACTGATTTTCTTGGAAGGATTTGCAAAAACCTTCGGGTTTGTAGATTAGAAAAACATTTTCTGATTCACTGGTAAAAGTACAGAATTACCAAGCGCAAACTTAATACTAGTTAATAAAAGAAACTTTCTAATTAAATTCTTTTTCCATTTTGCCTTCGTCCTAATAAGGACGGTTTGTGGATAACTATGTTGATACAAGACGGGACAAAACAATTCAAACCTTGCCGACGATTGTTTTTACTGCGTACATCCGTACGATCTTTCCCATTTTGCAGCTCACACCGAATGAGCACGGTTTTCATCATGGTGTTCCTATTTATTGACTTTACAATGCAGATGGAAGGACGTCCTTTTGTTCGATAAATGAAAATATTTTCATCATTCGTTTTGGTGTAGCTTTCGCTTAGTGGTAGAGTTGGCACATTCACTGATTTTCTTGGAAGGATTTGCAAAAACCTTCGGGTTTGTAGATTAGAAAAACATTTTCTGATTCACTGGTAAAAGTACAGGATTACCAAGCGCAAACTTAATACTAGTTAATAAAAGAAACTTTCTAATTAAATTCTTTTTCCATTTTGCCTTCGTCCTAATAAGGACGGTTTGTGGATAACTATGTTGATACAAGACGGGAATCTTTTAAAACAATTCAAACCTTGCCGACGATTGTTTTTACTGCGTACATCCGTACGATCTTTCCCCTTTCGCAGCTCACACCGAATGAGCACGGTTTTCATCATGGTGTTCCTATTTATTGACTTTACAATGCAGATGGAAGGACGTCCTTTTGTTCGATAAATGAAAATATTTTCATCATTCGTTTTGGTGTAGCTTTCGCTTAGTGGTAGAGTTGGCACATTCACTGATTTTCTTGGAAGGATTTGCAAAAACCTTCGGGTTTGTAGATTAGAAAAACATTTTCTGATTCACTGGTAAAAGTACAGAATTACCAAGCGCAAACTTAATACTAGTTAAAAAACCTATTTTAATCCACCTAGCGGTGCAATTGTGCCTTTCTCAATCATGAATCACGAGAATGTGTGCGTTGTTTATATTCATTAAAAGAGTTCGAGTTCTAAAATTTTGAAAAAAAAAACAGCCACGGTAATATTGAACTGAAAAAAGGTGCGAAATCGGCAAAGTCCCAAAAAGTCGATTTTTACAAAAAAAAAATATTTTTCGAGATAACATAAAATCTCGACGTTTCATGCATTTTAAAGATGTTTGGCATCAAAAATACGAATTCGATTTCTAAAATTTCATGGGGTCCCCCCTTTGAAAAAAAAAAATTGAGTTCTGGCTTATATGGGAATTTCATATGTGACCGGACGATTTAGTCTATATTTCCGGACCCATATAAGCGATCCGTACGAAATTTTATAGACATCTGTGGGGATATTATAGCTATCATTTGGAACTAAGTTTGTGAAAATCGGCCCAACCATTTCCGGCAAACTGATGTGAGTTCGTAAATTTTGAAAGATGGCCGCTTTTCCCGGGCACTTCCGGAACCGTCTATGGTGGTCAATGTAGTCAACGAAAGTTTGGTTGGCCGTCGGTGACCTAGAACAACAAATTTAAGTTGTTTGAGAGACATTTTAGCGAAATTTTTACCTTTTTTGCTTTCATCGGAGTATCGGTTTGAATCACAATTTGCTATGTGATCGCACGCCACAACCTGTAACTCCGGAACCGGAAGTCGGATCGGGATGAAATTAAATAGCCATTTACGGGGACGCAATACCTTTCATTTGAGGCCAAGTTTAGTCGAATCGGTCTAGCCATCTCCGAGAAACCGATGTGACTGTTATTCTGAATTTAGATACTTCCGCCGGGGCTTCCGGAACCGAGGATGGTGGCCAATGTGGCCAAATAGACTTTGAATGGATGTTAGTGACCTAATACTACAAATCGAAGCAGTTGTGGTCATATTTTGGAAAATTTTTCACCTTTATACATTCATTGCAGAATTTATTAAAATCGACATTTTCTGCGTGTTCGTACTTATCACCCTGTAATTCCGGAACCGGAAGTCGGATCCATTAGAAATTCAATAGCAGCCTATGGGAACGTTGCACCTTTCATTTGAGACTAAGTTTGTCAAAATCGGTTCAGCCATCTCTGAGAAAAATGAGTGACATTTTTGGTCACATACACACACACATACACACACACATACATACATACACACATACATACATACACACACAGACATTTGCCGAACTCGACGAACTGAATCGAATGGTATATGTCACTCGGCCCTCCGGGCCTCCGTTAAAAAGTCGGTTTTCAGAGCAATTGCAATACCTTTCTATTGAGAAAGGCAAAAAGAAACTTTCTAATTAAATTCTTTTTCCATTTTGCCTTCGTCCTAATAAGGACGGTTTGTGGATAACTATGTTGATACAAGACGGGAATCTTTTAAAACAATTCAAACCTTGCCGACGATTGTTTTTATTGCGTACATCCGTACGATCTTTCCCCTTTCGCAGCTCACACCGAATGAGCACACTTTTCATCATGGTGTTCCTATTTATTGACTTTACAATGCAGATGGAAGGACGTCCTTTTGTTCGATAAATGAAAATATTTTCATCATTCGTTTTGGTGTAGCTTTCGCTTAGCGGCAGAGTTGCCACATTCACTGATTTTCTTGGAAGGATTTGCAAAAACCTTCGGGTTTGTAGATTAGAAAAACATTTTCTGATTCACTGGTAAAAGTACAGAATTACCAAGCGCAAACTTAATACTAGTTAATAAAAGAAACTTTCTAATTAAATTCTTTTTCCATTTTGCCTTCGTCCTAATAAGGACGGTTTGTGGATAACTATGTTGATACAAGACGGGAATCTTTTAAAACAATTCAAACCTTGCAGACGATTGTTTTTACTGCGTACATCCATACGATCTTTCCCCTTTCGCAGCTCACACCGAATGAGCACGGTTTTCATCATGGTGTTCCTATTTATTGACTTTACAATGCAGATGGAAGGACGTCCTTTTGTTCGATAAATGAAAATATTTTCATCATTCGTTTTGGTGTAGCTTTCGCTTAGTGGCAGAGTTGCCACATTCACTGATTTTCTTGGAAGGATTTGCAAAAACCTTCGGGTTTGTAGATTGGAAAAACATTTTCTTATGATTCACTGGTAAAAGTACAGAATTACCAAGCGCAAACTTAATACTAGTTAATAGAAGAAACTTTCTAATTAAATTCTTTTTTCCATTTTGCCTTCGTCCTAATAAGGACGGTTTGTGGATAACTATGTTGATACAAGACGGGAATCTTTTAAAACAATTCAAACCTTGCCGACGATTGTTTTTACTGCGTACATCCGTACGATCTTTCCCCTTTCGCAGCTCACACCGAATGAGCACACTTTTCATCAAGCTGTTCCTATTTATTGACTTTACAATGCAGATGGAAGGACGTCCTTTTGTTCGATAAATGAAAATATTTTCATCATTCGTTTTGGTGTAGCTTTCGCTTAGTGGCAGAGTTGCCACATTCACTGATTTTCTTGGAAGGATTTGCAAAAACCTTCGGGTTTGTAGATTAGAAAAACATTTTCTCAAGATTCACTGGTAAAAGTACAGAATTACCAAGCGCAAACTTAATACCAGTTAATAAAAGAAACTTTCTAATTAAATTCTTTTTCCATTTTGTATTCGTCCTAATAAGGACGGTTTGTAGATAACTATGTTGATACAAGACGGAAATCTTTTAAAACAATTCAAACCTTGCCGACGATTGTTTTTACTGCGTACATCCATACGATCTTTCCCCTTTCGCAGCTCACACCGAATGAGTACGCTTTGCAGCCTTCGATGTTTTGGTGGCATTTTTAGTGGCAGTTACTACCGCCTTTTCAGTGACTGCGTTTCTTAGCCTTTGGCTTTTTGGACTTCTCACCGCCACCACCTCCACCAACGTTTTTCTTCTTCTCTCCGATGGTAGCTGATTTGATTGGTCGTCCGATGCAGCTTCTCACGACCACGCACGTCTGTTATGCACTGCGTCTTACACACGTCTGGCTTTGAGAAAAGCTGCGACACCCCTATTTATAGGTTTTATCATTATTGTTGATTTCATTTAAAGTAGTTTTCGAACTATTTAAACAAATTTTATATAGCAAAGAACGTATCGGTAGCAAGCATTGAACGTTTTCCTTCCGATTTATGAAACAAGATTGGCAGTCCGTTTTGTAGAAGAAAAGTTAATAAGGTTCAAAATGTACGTAACGCTTTCGCTAATATGCACTACTATCGCTTGTTCTCGTGGCGTGCATGAGCCTTTCCTTTCCGTCCGACTTCTAATGGCTTAACCAAAACTAATATCCCGGCTTTCCCCCACCAACTGCTCTCGTCAAGCAACCCAATACGAATAATCATAGGAACAAACATGTAGTGGACCTATATATAAACTTTTCATTATTTTATTGTTCATTTGCTGCACCATTTTGACGGCTCTGTGCGGGATGGGCTGAAAATTTTCACTTTTCCGAGTCGTTTTCGAAAGATTTTTCAAAACACTATTTTTCCGTTGATAATGAATATCCTACATATTCCAAAATTTAATAAAACATTGGTACAAATATTTTCGACAAAATGCCGAAGAAATTGATTAAATCCATTCAGTACAACAAAAGATATAAGCGTTCAAAATCTTACATCATTTTTCTTCCAAAATTTTGAAAAGGGGCCCCTATATTGAAAGGTAAGTCGTTAGTCACGACAAAAAACGTTCGTTCTGCGACACAATGGAATTATATTATGCGCTGCTTCGTTCGTCTTATGACAATTATTATGGCGATCCCAGTCAGCTAAGTACTATCAACCATATTAAAGGGAAAATGCTGTTGCTGCAACGGAACTATGCACAGCAAACAAGAAGTTGGAACGAAGCATACATCGGAGGTGAAAGCACATCAATATTCCACGTAGCCAACAAAAAACTCGACGAGCCGAAACCTCGATTAAAACGCTGCAGAATGATTCTGATACAATAAGGGAGCCAAATGAGATACGCCGAAGCGTGCAGGAATATTTCGCGAACCTGTACTCCTCTACGCACACCGCAATAAATGACGATTTCAATCCAACACAATGCATCCCGAATGAGAATGAGGACAATCAGCGTATACTGAGTGAAATTCCATCCGAAGAGATTCTACAAGCAATTAAGGCAAGTAGCTCACGAATATCTCCTGGTATTGATGGTCTACCAAAGGAGTTCTACCTAAAATCATGGCCAGTAATTCAGCGAGAGTTCACCTTCATCATAAATGAAGCCTTGTCCTCAGAAGCCCCCAAGGAATTTTTTGATGGTGTGATTGTACTAGTCAAAAAGAAGAGAAGTAACGACAGCATAAAATCGTACAGGCCGATTTCACTACTGAACGCTGATTACAAAATCTTCACTAGGATACTGAAAAACAGAATAAGCCCCCTTCTTCCACTGGTGTTATCGAAAAACCAAAAATACTGCAACAGAAAGCGAAACATTTTTGAGGCTACCGCCCGCATACTGGACCGCATTTGTGAGCTAAAACAGCAGCATGGGAACTCGATGTTGATAGCATTTGATTTCAACCACGCCTTCGATAGAGTAGAGTACAACTTCCTTGCAAGAACTATGGGACAAATGAATTTCAACCCGGAACTGATAAACCTCCTCATGTTCTGTATGAATAACAGTTTCTCAAGAGTTCTGGTCAACGGTAAATTGGGAAGTGAGATCAAAATTCAAAGGTCAGTGCGCCAAGGTGATCCACTTTCAATGATTTTGTTTGTTATTTACTTACAACCTTTGCTCGATAAACTGCGGAGACAATTCCCTCACGAGGTATTGAATGCATATGCGGATGACATCTTAATGTTCATCGAAAGTGAATCTCAGTTACTCGCAATCGTAAACATCTTTGCCGACTTCACAGCTGTTTCTGGAGCAAAGCTCAACACCCAGAAAACAAACGCCTTAAGGATCGGTATATTGAATATGACACCACAAAGCGAGTGGTTGCAAACGCAGACGTCGGTGAAAATCCTCGGAATACACTTCGCTGAAGACTTTTCGAGCATGGTAGAGCAAAATTGGCTTGCGGTTCTACGGGGAGTACAAACATGTATGTGGATGAACAACTCCAGGAATCTTAATCTCATACAGAAAACAATTTTATTGAACACGTTTATTACGTCGAAAATCTGGTATACAGCATCAGTGATCCCCCTACCGAATAAATACGCTGGAAAATTCATTTCGAGGATCGGCTCCTTTTTGTGGTATGGGAAGAATTGGACCAGAATTGCCTTCGAAACAATAATATTACCAAAATGCCGGGGAGGTTTGAACTTACACTCACCACCCATCAAAGCCAAGGCCCTGCTAACCAACCGCATGATGCATATTGGATCGGATCTACCCTTTTTGTGGAGTTTTTTGGAGCACAAAATAAGAGCACATTCGAACAGTAGTTAAAGAAACAGCATTTCTGAATGAAGAAATATCTAGAGCACCGAACTCAAGCTCAATATACAACTACTTTTTAAAACAGCTTAAAGAGCCCAAAATAGTGCGGGAAAATCCTCAACGTGATTGGAAGACAATATTTAAAAATATTCACTGCAAGCTTCTAAACTCACACCAACGATCAGTGTGGTTTTCCGTTATGCATCGCAAAATTGTAACCAACGAGTTTTTGCATAGGGTGAACAGGAGAGCTGACTCTAACTGCAACATTTGTCCTGGCCAGACGGATAACATCGAACACCACCTATTCCAATGCAGCGGAAACAAGCACATTTGGACTTACCAACG
Organism: Topomyia yanbarensis; assembly: GCF_030247195.1. Lineage (NCBI taxonomy): Eukaryota > Metazoa > Arthropoda > Insecta > Diptera > Culicidae > Topomyia > Topomyia yanbarensis. Next base: position 118,307,536 of record NC_080670.1, read on the forward strand.
AAGCGTTTTTCTGGGCCTGGATCGACGGCTCTTACAGCTGCAACAGGAGGAATGGATATATCCGGTTCTCCAACAACAAACTAGACGTACCCGTCAACAAATCCTTAGAGAATTTTCGTCAATGTTATGCTATATGACAAGTGTACCAGCAAACGAGAAGAGTATAAATAACTATATGTTTTATTTAACATGTAATTAAAATTAAGAAACAGGACAATAAAAGTTTTACAAAAAAAATGCACAAGGGGGTTCAAAACGAATTTTTTCAACTTTATGGGAGTGAGTGTTATATTGAAAGGCAAGTTTTTGTCTGATGAAAATCAATAATTTTGGACATTCTCAATGCAAAAGGGGTAGTTAGTTTTATATTGAAAAGCTAGTTGTAGACAGTTGTAAATCAATAGTTTAGGACATTTTCAATGCACATGGGGATCCGTCGATGAATCAAAATAGAAATTTTTTCAACTTCATGGGAGTGAGTTTTAATGGTAAGTTGTTGGTACATGGTACATGAGTTTTGGGCATTTTCAATGCAAAGGGGGTCCGCCAATGTGTCAAAAGGAAAAAAAATCAACTTTATGGGAGTTTTATATCGAACGGCAAGTTGTTGGCAGATCTAAATCAATAGTTTTGGACATTCTCAATGCACATGTGGGTCCGTCGATGAATCAAAATGGAAAAATTTTCAACTTTATGGGTGTTGCTACAGGAACAACACAAACGGCAACACTGCTTGACAAATCCCGTGGACAGTGACCTGTCCTTTGGCCTGTCAGACGAAAACGAAATGTTGGCAGAAGATAGAGCAGCGTAGTGCCTGCTGCATAGGCAACTGTATCGAAAAATCATATTTATGAAATACAGTGAATTTAAAACTAATTCCTAGCTGTTGTTTAGCTCTCCAACGGTTTAATTTATAAGAATACTATTGAATTTTAATTTAATAATCATCCTAATAGAAGAAAAAGAAATAATCGGCTACTGAAGGCCAGAGAAACCACATGGTTTATTGAAATTGTACACTGCTTTGTAAGTTAACCTAGATACTTTATTTTCTTCAATTTTCTTAATCAAACCTGTATTTACAGTTTGAAGCTTTTTGAATAGTTGTTCTCAAAATAGTGTCCTTTGTTCTACCCGAACAATGGGAGTGAGTTTTATATTGAAGGGTAAGTTGTTGGCAGATGAAAATTAATTGGCTTAGTGCCGCATAGTGAGAGTATCCCAAACTAATCTGTCACCATCGGACAGTCCTTGACAGCTCGAGCAACTTTGCTGAAGACATCACCCTTCTAAATTAGCGTCTTTAGAAGATATTGAAATAAAAAGATGTTTGCTGACTAGCTCCGTCTAATGGGTGATATGTAATTTTATTATTACATTATCAAACAGCCCTTGTCGTCCTCAGAAACTTTACAGAAAACATCATTTTCCTAAATTATTAAACTTTCGTGACAAAACATCACCTAACATGTACTGGAAGTAGTATGCTCCCTAGCAGCGCCTAGTGGCTGAATTCTGAAATTATCTATTCGCCTTCGGGCAACACTCGACCCGCCGATAAATATTGCCGACGACACTACACTTTTAAATTATCATGATCTCGAGATAAAGAATTTGAAAAATAGTACATGCCTAGGGGCAGATCACTTGTGATGCATTTTTGAAAATCAGCTAAATTAAATGTATTTCTTTCCATCAAAATAGAAATTCGGAATGTATTTTGCGTTGCGTGCAATGTATTTTGCGTTGCGTGTAAGACGGCAAAACCCTACAAAAACTAGCCCTACATTCAAGAAAACGTCAAACAAAGTGAATCAGCGTAGGATGTTTGTTAAACAAACTTTTCTGCGAGGGAGTGCAAAGCTGATGCAAAAATGGAAATTAAATGCATTTTTTCTAATTTGATGCATGCATGTTATACATTTCTAGAGTGATCTGCCCCTAGGTACATGCTCACTTTAATTTGATTTTGTCCATAATCGCGTAGCCCTTGACCTCCTCTAGAGCATTGCCGAAAACACCAACTTTCTAAGTTATACGTGGTACGCTCATTAGAGCCTCATAGTGAGAGTATCCCAAACTAATTTATCACCATCTGGTAGTCTTTGATTTCTCGAGCAATTTCACTGAAGACAGTACCCCGCTAAGTGACCATCCATAAATGACGTAGTATTGTGTTGAGTGATTTTTAACACCCCCGTTCCCCATCGTAGCATTTCGTCACAAACCTCTAAATAACCCCCCCCCCTCTGGTAATTTCGTAGCTTGACGGCAGGCCCGTAGCCAGGATTTTGTTTCGGGAGGGGCTTAAAAATTATTGAATAAATGTATTAATTCTGATGACTTGAAACAATCACTGGAAACTGAACGTAATTATGAAAAGTTCTTAGTGAAAACAATTCCAAAAATAAGACAATAGACACTAAAAACTCTAATAATATGTTGCCTGTTACAAGAAAGGCTATAGTGCATCGACGAATTAAATTTGATTATTTTTGATTTACAAGTTAGAAATTTCTCTAGTTACAAAAATGAATAGTCAAGAGCTCAAAGTATTAAGGGCTGCTTGAAAATGCTTCGCTGCATGCTACGCTGCTTGAAAATGCTACACATTCGATACACCTTTACAATTTGTAGAAGACGCTAAATTGGAATGAGTAGAAAAATATCCAAAAACCCGTCTCATGAAACTTTACACGCATTTGCTAATCAGAAGAACGAAACCAACGTCAAGGTTGTCCCCATGAATAGGAATATATCAGTGTGAAATCAAAGTTTACCGTTGCAAAGAATGTCCGAACAAAGTGAATGTCGAAATTTGCTTCAAATCTTCTGATAAGGCAGGCGATTTGTAGATGCAGAAAATAGGTTCAACTCCTATTTTCATGATCAGGTTTCTTTCTACTATTACTAGCTCTTTGACTTCATCCGAAGTTTGCGTTAACTCGACTTTATGAAATTTTCAATTTAAATGATACTGATCATGTCGTAATCAAAACAATCCTGAAAAAAACACATGTTTTTTTTCATTTGACTCTCATAGGTAATGGGTTAAAGACTATCTTCGACAACATTATCAGGCAACTCAGAATAACTCTCTTTTTATCTATTTAAGTTGATTCTTTTTAGGTACTTTTTATATCATTGTACTTATGAATTAAAAATATCGTAGACTGATTTTCCTAGATCCCTAAAACTATAGTAAAAGTCAAAATGTAAAGTGAGTGCAAAAACTACTGATTTCACTACAAAGCAAGAATGCCTTAGCTCTATTGACTTTTGACAATCTTGCAAAACCGTTGTAACTTGAGAAGATTACCTAGATTAAGTAAATATTATATTTGAACATTTTGGTTTTATTTATTTATTTGAAGGTTTTATTTCGGAATTCATGGGGTTTTGGACAATGTCAAATATATATTTCAATGATTTAATCTACTAATGGAAACTACCCAGAATTTAATCTACTGAGCGAAACTGCTCAGAATCTATTCACAAATCGAAAGAAAATTACTTAGCACTGATCACTCAATGCTTCTAATTTACATAAAATTTGGTAAATATATCATTGATGACACCAATATAACTAGAGACTATAAACATAGATAATAATTTCAGCATCACTTGCTTCCGACACATGGAAGAGAACACATCGCACTTGCACCTAATTTGCCGAGGCTTTCTTTTAGAGTTGTCTGTTTTAAATTACAGCAAATTATCCGTTTCCTGTAAAACTTTTGCAAAACTCTTTGCCAATTCATTAAACAAATATGAACACTAATCTGTTTAGTAATAGGTTTGTTTGTGAATAAAAATAATTAGCTCTTGATTTTTTTCAATCATCATCAAGATTGGAAGAGATGTATGATTTCTTGAAGAAAGTTGTAATGTTTGTCTGATTACATGTTTGTTTTATCACTATTTGGGAAAAAGTTTCAATTAAAGTTGTTGCACCTAACGCAACGAAGACGAAATGAGAAGATCAGAGCGCAATTCGGAAAGAACTCGTGTTGAGTGTATAGTAAAGATAGAAGAGTGATCTTGAGTCGATTTAGATTGGTTGATTTTTTCCTCTCTTTATGTTTATGTTTATGTTTATTACCTTCACCAACAAGCCCCTTGGCCCCAATGGTGGTTGCTTAAACTAATTACATTTTAAAATTGACAACATTTTCGCTTTTATAGCATTCCGCGTCCGGTTGAAGTCGAAGGCCGTCGCCACACTGTTAAAAATTCGTTGGAGTCCGGTTACAGCGCTCTGGCAACCATAGTTGGTTCTCCTGAATGGAACTCGCAGAAGGGAGTTATTACGTAGAGCTCGAACGCGGGCTTGAAGATCCAGACGTCCGAGGATTGTAGGGCAATCCACTCTGGCAGAGAGTAAGTCCGAGACGAACAGGGCTCGAGAGCAGTCCCTCCGAATGCTGAGTGTATCGAGGTGTATAAGCTGGCAACGGTTTTCATAGCTCGGCAGCTGAAATCTGTTTCGCCATGGGAGATGACGAAGGGCGAAGCGTATGAACCTGCGTTGGACAGCCTCGATTCTGTCAATCCCGTTCTGGTAGTACGGATTCCAAACAGCTGAACAATATTCTAACGTTGAGCGGACCAACGTGCAGTAAAGCGATTTAAGACAATATACGTCCCTGAAGTTTTTCGCTATTCGGAAGATGAACCCAAGCTGTCGTGATGCCTTATCCACGATGTATGACGTATGTGGTTTGAATGTTAATGCCGAATCCATGATGACTCCGAGATCTTTGATGTGAGAGTGTCTTGGAATGCTCGAGCCGAAGAAATGGTAGTTAAACTGAGTCGGTTGGCGTTTCCGCGTGAACGTAACGATTGAGCATTTGCTCGGGTTTAAAACCATTTTGTTTTGATCACACCACGTGCTAAAGCTGTCCAGATCCCTTTGAAGAAGCTCGGCATCGGTTTTATCCCGTATTTGTTGAAAAATTTTCATGTCGTCGGCGAAAGAAAGGCGGGGTCCTTGTAATGTGAAATTGACGTCATTAAAGTAGAGGAGGAATATTACTGGACCGAGATGGCTTCCTTGTGGTATGCCGGATGTAGCGAAGAATGGTGCAGATAGACAGTCCTTAATGCTGATTTGGAGTTGCCTTCCATCGAGGTAGGAACGAAACCAGCGCAGAAGTTGTCCATGAATGCCGAGTTTGTCCAGCTTCGCTATTGCGATATCATGGTTGATTTTGTCGAAGGCCGCAGATAGATCCATATAAATAGCATCGGTTTGCAATCCGTCAGCGAATCCATCCATTACATATGTTGTGAACGAGAGCAGGTTTGTCGTTGTCGATCGTTTAGGCATGAAACCGTGTTGGTCATCTGCAATGTAGTGTTTGCAGTGAAAGAAAATAGGATCTAACACAACCAGCTCGAACAGTTTTGATACAGCACTTAAACACGAGATTCCCCGATAATTGTCAATGTTCGATTTGTTTCCTTTTTTATGAACTGGAAACATGTGCGCTGCTTTCCAGCAGAAAGGGAATGTACCAGTAGTGAGTGATAGCTCGAAGACTCGCCGAAGTGGTTCAAGAAGCCCGCTGATGCACTTTTTGACAAAAATCGAGGGAACACCATCTGGACCTGGGGAACAAGATGCTTTCAGTTTGGCATTTGCTGCAAGAATGGCAGCATTATCGACACAAATTCGGTTGATGGTTCGTCCTAGAGAAGGAGTTAAATTAGCGGCGGCAGCGACTTGTTGTGGTGGCAAGCGCTCGTTGGAAAAAACGCTTGAAAATTTGTCGGAGAACAGTTGGCAAATTTCCTTAGTGTCGGTGCTTAAAACTCCATTAAACGACATACAAGATGGCAAACCGGATTCCTTTCGCTGCTCGTTAACATACTTCCAGAACGACTTGGGCTTGGATTTCAGTTGACGCTCGACGTTTCGCTGGTGTCTAAAAAAGGCGCGTCTGCTTTGTTGTTTGTATTCGTGGTTGAGTTGAAAGTAGTGATTTCGTAATGCAAGTGTCTTATGCTTCGAGAATTTTTTAAATGCAGCTCGTTTGGCAGATTTTAAACGTCTTAGGACGGTTGATTGCCAGGGAGGGTGTTCATCGGTACTAATTGTTCGTTTTGGTACATGGCGGTCGATAAGGTAGTTAAGAATACTAGAAAACGTCATCGCTGCTTCGTTCGCGTCGTCATTGTTAATATTTTCGTCCCAGTTTATATCCAACAGCGTGCTAACGATGCTGTCGTAGTCAGCGTTTTTAAAATCGTAGACGATAGAGTTTGAGACGTCTTCAAAATTCACTCCTAAGTTACCAGCGAATACAAGATGTAGTGGGGGATGATGACGCACCTGCTTGACTAAAGGAATCGGTGCAGTGCAGCAGTACGGAGCGCAGTCCCGGGCACTTACAAAGCAGAGGTCCAATGTACGTCCATTCTCGTTGGTGACATTATTAATTTGCCGAAGAGTTGCGCTGCTGTAGTTGTCCAAAATACAACTGGCATTGTTAATAAGCGCAGATTTTTCGATATCCAATCGTAGAAAACCATTACTTGCTTGGCACCACGTCAAGCCAGGTAAGTTGAAGTCGCCCAGTATAACGATATCATCAGACGGGGCGGCGATCGAGGCGATAAAAGAAACGGAGGAAAGATGTACATCGATCAGGCTGGAATCACGAATTCTGTCAGGTGGAAAATACACAACACACAGGAACAGATTGCGATCGGCAAGTTTCACTGATATCCACACTTGCTCGGAGCTCGCCCACCGGTCATCGTTGATCACTCGGGCTTTTATACCACGCCGAACGGCGATAAGCACACCACCGCCTGATGTCTTGTGGCTGTTGAGGGCATTACGGTCACAGCGGTAGACATCGAATGTTGAACCAAAGACCTGGCGAGACAGAGTACGGTTGTCGAGCCACGTCTCGGTCAAGGCGATAACGTCGTAACAGCAACCCGTGGTCGCGAGCAAATAGCTGTCCGTTGATGAATTTAGGCCACCAACATTCTGGTAGTAAACCTCGATGTTGTTGGAGGACGGATCAGGTACAGCAGAGAGCGAAGCCATGTTGCCGTGTAGGAAGATCCTTTCGTCAATCTCACGAACAGTATCGGAACGGTTCACGGTCGCCTGGTCGACTGTGGTGAGGGATTCGAGGCATCCCGAATCAACTGCGTCGCGCCCCAAAATACGACTATCGTCGTCGTCGAGAGAAATGGTTGGCATCTGATAACAAGATGTCGGAGCAAAAGGCAAAAAGCTGGAAGCGAAGAATACATCAGCGCTTGAAGTGTTCGGAACAGATGTATACTTGCCGTTTGCGGCAGGTTGGAAGACCCTTTCACCCATCCCACACACAGGACCGGGACGACTGATGATCGCTGGCTGCAAGTGCTCGACTGTGGCGGGGGGATCGAGGGCTTCCATACTGCCAACTGCGGTGCGTCCCAGTATGCGTTGGAACCCGATGGCGGAATGCGGAGAGCAGGAACGGGGTGGTAGCAGCTTGCGGCGAGATTCGTACGATGAGCTAGAAGCGTGAATCGGTTCAACCGTTGTATCGTTACAATTTTTATTATACTTGCCGAGAAAGGCGGCTTGGAAGACCCTTTCCCCACCCACAATATCTTTGCTCTCTTATTTAAGATTATCTCTCTCATTTTATTCCAAGACGAGCAAAAACGGAACGAAAGACTGTCACATACTTAAGACAAGCAATCGAAACTGTTATCCCAACTTATTGACTTATAGATTCAATCAGTCCCAACATTTTAGTCCCTCTTCGTGATTGCCTATTATTTTACCACTTTTTGCCCGGTCCACTTTTAAAAGAATATTTTTTGCACGTTTGTCGAAGATATCACGGATTTACGGATTAACAGTGTATTAGTACGGAACGAATTACTCGTAACAATGAAATGAAGCGTTAATAAAAATGGTATTGCGTTAAAATGACGCGAAATGAAAATTCTATTCTCGGCTCAATCGTTCTCAGATAAATTGAAATACTTTTTGTGTAGCGCAGAGTAGTGTACAGAGAACAGAGTGTACAGTGTGCACTGACCTAATACAGAAATTCAAAATTGTGCGCAATTCAAAAACTTATCATTTAAAAATAACAAACTGGGTCGTGGGTCTTTTATATATTTCCTTATGTAAACAATAAAAATAATATAACGAGTTTATGTGGTTGTCCTACAGATCTCGCGCAAGCGCTTAGCCATTGCACGTGGAAACCTGTTTACGAGGCGAGGAAATATTTTTTTCCTCACCAACTATGTCTTGGGGGGGAGTAGTTCATTTCTATCTCGCTATTGTACATTTCCGTGTCATCATCGTAGTGCTGCCTTTATGTTCGCGAATATCTTCCTTGCTTTTCGCCCTCAATAATTGCCCTTCCAAATAGATTCCATTTCTCCCAAATGTGACATTAATCTGCGAGTAAGCGGTATCCGATCTTGTAGCGGAACATTCATTTTCTCATAGTCCATATACAGAAGGATCTTAATTATAGCATTGTCACACACAACCTTGTGCTTTAAGTTGTGCGAAATGAATGGTTTCGTCTGCACTAATTTGTTGAGCGCTAAATGCCTGCCATGATAGAACTGGATAGAGCCGGTTTCCGAAAGTCTAATCTCTATTTACACCTTCAGGATGCGAATGATCAATAATTTTATAATCACCGCATTTGGCTGGAGCACCAATTCTTGCTACTGCTAATCACTAATCTCGACAGATTATTACAGCTACAATTAAAGTAACAGTCTCTTGTATTCTTCAGACAAGGCACACAATATAAAAGTTACTTTTTTGTTGTTCGCTTCGCACTGGCTCGAGCAAAAGCATAAAGCACACTGAATTTCGTAACCATTGCCTTCGGTGGTTAGAAATAGCCTTCTTTAACTTTTTCTCAATAATTTGTTCAAACCAAATAAGCAACAAGTTTTGTTAAAAGTCACCGGTTTTTTAAATTTATTTTTGAAAAATTTCGGGGGGGGCTTTAGCCCCCTAGCCCCCCCTCTGGCTACGTGCCTGCTTGACGGTAACCCTCTCCCCTTGTCCTCGCAAAAAAATAAAAAAAGATGTTAGATGAAACGGGTTAGATTGTCGTGACATCAGGTCAACCCCAAAGGCCTTAGTACAAAGGTACGCAAAGAGTGTGCACACGGAAAAATAAAACAACCCGCAGAATAAGTTCTTTTAACTTAAATTTAGGTAGTTTTGAGTTTTGCGTCGCTTTCGCACTTATTAGTGTTTTCAAAAACAAAGAGAGAGAGAGATTCGACTCAGTCGAGGCATTCCATGGAATAAGGTACTTTTGTTGTTTGAGGTATACTCAAAATTAGGTAAATTCAACCTAAATTTAGGCATATTTAACGCAAGGTTGAGTATAAAAACCTGTCAATGAGTTGTGGTTTTTGCTGTGATTAAAGGGAAACTACCTTCAACACAGTTTACCTAATTTACCTTATTCCACAATACCCTGAGATTGAGTCAAAAGAGCTCAACTTTTGGTAGTTTTTCGTATCCGTGCAGAGTTTGAAGCCAGAAAAGGTCTACCTATCGAGCAAAATTAGAATCCAGCTTTGCTGTACAGGTATCAAAGACGTATTCCAATTGTGCTCGATAGGCAGACTTTTTTTGACTTCCTTCACTCTTTGCGCAACTGTTCTCTATTAACTGTGGTCAACCCTTATTCCCCTTTAAAAAAGCTACGTAGCCTCTTACCCCCTGCCGTCACACATCATCACAAAATACAAAACTCCCCCTCCTCCATATAATGCTACGTCATTTATGAATGGTCCCTAAACATTATCGTTATTGAAGCATAATATGCAGATGATAATTAAATCAAAACAAACACCAATCAATATTCTCTGTTACACCAAGTTTAAAGTTTAGGAAACGGGTCACGGGATTTCGCACGGAATTTGGCCAGGGGAAAACCTAAAGCTCTGCCACTCTAAACAAATACCAACAATATCAAAATAGCGCCGAATTTTAAACCATAAGGTTTTTTTCGGTTTGACAAAAAATTCTAAATCAGTTTCGCGTACGGCGTATTTTGCTATCCTTAATGAGCAAAGTATGTTTGTCAAACTTCTCCATCAACAAGTTTGACAAACTTCTCCTTCAACAAGTTTGACAAACTGCAGCGTTACGCTGTTTGAAGTTTTAACAAACTGGTCAGTAAACTGTCGACAAATAATCGCCTTGACAAACACGAATAAAAAGTTTGGCAAACTGTTTTTGATCAAATATTTTAAGAGCCAGTACACAGCAGTTCAAATTTATTTCGCGTAATATATCAAATATTTGACGTTATGACAAACAGTGTACTGGTAGCTTAAAAAGCTTTTTATTGTGATAACAGATGCGGTCGGATTCGGTCACTCCTTGTTGGGGGGGAAGGGGAGGAGTTGCTTCTCTAATCTTCCGGTCATCACATCGCATGCTTTGGTATTCTTAATATGTATAACAAACATGAAGATGTGACACAAGGTGCCAAGAGCGCACTAAAATCCTGTCAATCCTATTTTTCATTGGATTGTCTGCTCTAAATTTATCACCAGGGGACCATTCATAAATGATGTTGGATATTGACAATAGGGGAAGAGCGTCACGTAACGAGATAAAAAACTAAAAATGAATTTTAGACGTATCAGCGGATCAGGGATAAAAAAACGTACAACATTGTTTATGAATGGCCCCCAAACAAAGAATATTCCATAACGAATATCACGCAACATCGGTGACAGAGCATTGGGATCAAGGCCAAGTCCCCCCTGGGTCGTGCAAAACTGAGAAGCAGCATCAATTTAGGCACAGATAGCAGACGTCCATTTATTTTCATTTTGTTTTGTTTTGTCTTTTTATTTGTTTCTCCTGCTACGATGTGTGAGGGAGAACCGGACGGCCAAGGAAACGGAAAGCCAGTGGCCCAAACAGATCAGGAACAGGAGGGAGGACTGCGAACAGGGAAACCGACAACAGAGGAGAAATCGTTTATTTATTTATTATAGCTACGATACTAATCACAATTGTTTTGCTTTTCTTGTTTCGTTTCAGCAAACCAAAAACTATACGGACTAGCCCATACGAACAGTTAGGCTTTGTAGGTTCTCATCTTGAGAAATGACAATGACACTGTACGAGATGGCGCTGGGCCTGTTGCCTTCGACTGGCATGGTCCTTTCTCATTGATTCGGAAGTCTTCTTGGCTGGTTGGTAGATATGTGCTCCTACTTGCAAGTTGATCAATTCACTTGGGTGGGGGACATGTGGATCCTACTAGTTGTCGACTCTTTTGATCGTGAGTATGAGGCTAGTTCAGGAAAGGAGTGCAGGACTGGCACCTAAGAGATAGTTAATTATTCAGGACTTGTTCTTATGATTACTAAACTCGACCAAGCACACCGGCTCTCAGAAATGATAAGCAACCCTTTCGGGTCGGTGTGGTCTATTCGAGTCGAACCAGGCGGACATTCGGTTCGAGCAAACTTTATGGTTAATAGTGGATAAATATTTATTACGCCTTTATTGGCAGAGATTCTTTTTGCGAAATCCTAAAATACCTTCACTGGTATAGCTACTCAGGATAATAATAATAGAAAATTAAGGATTTGCCCGGTCCATAATGTAATGAATATGTATATTGACTAGAACAGGGATAATCGAGTTATGTTATAAGATAGAGAAGAACAGCACAGTTGAAGGAAAAGTATTCGCGAGTAAGGACTAATACTGCTAGTATGTTTACCGTTTCAATTAATAGTCGATTGATCTGCTTCGGACCTAGGAGACAAAAAGGAGATTAGGAAGAGACAGAAGCGGATTCAATGCAAAATTTGCCAATATGACGTTGACCCCAAGGCGATGGTAGGATTATTTTCCATAGGATGACAGACTAGATGACACGACGTTACACGCTCTGAACTTGCGCCAAATAGTTTGTATGTATGTATGAAATTCGCGGACATCACGGCTGACTGCGATCTCTAATTTACTTAACAGTCGATTGATCCGCTTCTGACCTAGGGGACCCATGAGGAGATCAGGAAGAAAATAGAAGCGGAATCAATGCGAAGTTTTAATTGCATCACTGACGACTTAGCACGCGTTGTTAGGAGCAGGATACATTGGACCAGACAAAATAGAGAACTTGACGTTACGTTAAGCTGCAATCCCATCTGCCCGATAAAAAAAAAAAAAAAAAAAAAAAAAAAAACTGATCACAATTATTTTGCTTTTCTTGTCTCGTTTCAGCAAACCAAAATCTCTTTACTATCTCTTCATTTTCTGTCTCCAACTATCCTCTATGTAATGTATCTGAAACTTGTGGGACTGGTTAACAGCCGGCGCCTGCTCGTGGAAGAAACTGGTGTGCTATACGGACTAGCACATACGAACAGTTTGGCTTTGTAGGTCCTCATCTTGACAGAGTCTAGATGGGCGGATGAACGTCTGCCACGGTGTGGGCTGAGAAATGACAATGACAATGATAACAGATGCGGTCGGATTCGGTCACTCCTTGTTATGTCGTTTTTTTGGGTAGCCTCCATTCAAATGTCTCAAACGCATATGTAATAAGTACAGATTCAAAAATAGTACCTAATAATAGACTAACAACTTAGTTAATAAAGATAAACAGAAGTTACCAATAGTTCCGCTATAAAGATGTTTATAAAAACAACTCGATATTCTGTCATGTCGTTTTAGCTATCCAATTTGTTCTCAGCGATGAATTTACGCATTTGAGACCAGAGCAACGTCAAGCATTGCTGCACGAAGGAACAGGTGCTCGCGCAATGTCAGCATATGTGGAGATTATTTTCGATAATACTGATAATCGAGTTCCGGTAGATAATATTTTTAGGTGTCCATAAGTCAATTCTCTAACATGTATTCTATGATTTCAGATTGACAAGGATGAAATCTTTCTTCGTCGTGTGATTGGCGCCAAAAAAGATCAATTCTTTCTCAACAAGAAAGTAGTGCCTCGATCGGAAGTCGTTAATTTGTTGGAATCCGCTGGATTTTCCAATTCAAACCCTTATTACATCGTGAAGCAGGGAAAAATCAATCAAATGGCCACTGCTCCGGATTCACATCGACTTAAATTGCTGCGTGAGGTTGCCGGAACTAGAGTTTATGATGAACGTAAAGAGGAGTCGATGAACATTTTAAAGGAGACAGAAGGGAAAGTGGAAAAAATTACCGAGTTTTTAAAAACTATCGAAGACAGATTAAAAACATTGGAAGAAGAAAAAGAAGAGCTCAAGGAGTATCAAAAATGGGACAAAGCTCGCCGCACACTTGAATATATCATTCATGAAACTGAAATGAAAGAAAATAAGAAACTACTTGACGAGCTCGAATCACAAAGAAAAAGTTCTGGGGACAAACAAAAGATGTATGCTCAGGATATCCAGAGAGCCCAAGAAAAAACAAAAAATGTGCAAAAGTTGCTTAAAGATGCAAAAAAAGATGTTATAACGACAAAAGATGAAAAATCGGTGCTAACAACTGAACACCAACAATTACTCCGTGAGAAAACAAAATTAGATTTGACAATTTCTGATCTCACGGATGAAGTGCAAGGAGACAACAAATCGAAAGAAAGAGCTGAACAAGAATTAGACCGGTTGAAGATAACTATTGCCGAAAAGGAAAAAGAATTGGAATCTGTTCGCCCTCGATACGAAGCGATGCGCAGAAAGGAAGAGGAATGCTCCCGTGAACTCAATCTAAAAGAACAAAAGCGCAAAGAGTTATATGCTAAACAAGGTCGAGGCTCTCAATTTTCCTCCAAGGAAGAACGGGATAAGTGGATTCAAGGGGAGTTGAAGTCACTAAACAAACAAATTAAAGATAAAATTGCTCATCAAAATAAGTTACAGGAAGATTTGAAAAGAGATGCTATGAAGCAAAAAGAATTGGAGAAAAAAATTGAGGAGCATAGTGAAGCTTTTGAGCAACTACGAGTTCAGATAGACGAACATAACAAGCATTATTATGACCTAAAAAAAAAAAAAGATCATTTTCAAACTATTCGGAATGACATATGGAAGAAAGAAACACAAGTAACACAAACTGTATCAGGAAATAAAGAAGAGCTAGTTAAGGCAGATCAAGCTTTGCGATCAATGGCAGGTAAACCAATACTTAATGGGCGTGATTCTGTTCGAAAAGTTCTTGAAAATTTCTCGCAACGTGGCGGTCAATATGCCGAAATCGCAAATGCGTACTACGGTCCAGTGATTGAAAATTTTAATTGTGACAAATCTATATATACAGCGGTAGAAGTAACTGCTGGTAATAGATTGTTCCATCACATTGTAGAATCAGATCGAGTAGGAACTCAGATTCTGAAAGAAATGAACAAGTTGAAGCTTCCAGGTGAAGTAACATTTATGCCGTTGAATCGCTTGCAAGTTCGTGTACACGACTATCCAGAGGATCCTGATTCAATTCCAATGATTTCTAAGCTAAAGTACGTAGAACAATATGACAAGGCGTTAAGATATATTTTTGGCAAAACTTTAATTTGCCGGAATTTGGAGCGCGCTACAGAACTAGCTAAAAGTACAGGGTTGGATTGTGTTACGTTAGAGGGTGATCAAGTTTCTTCCAAAGGATGCTTGACCGGAGGTAATAATTTTTTTACTTAGGTGTTTCTCAAATTAAAAAAAAGTATAGGGGAAAGTGAGGCAATATGAGCACCTTAAGGTTGAAGGCAAATATAGCTGCAGAAAAACATTCAAATAATCCCAAATTGCCCTCTACTGGTACAGTAAAACATATTCTTCACACGCAGTTACTAAACATGCTGAAGAAAATTAAAAATCTTTGAAAATAATCGTTTTTTGCAATGATCGATTTTTGGCTTGGTAAAAAGCTTGTGGGGCAATATGAGCAATCTTAAGGGGCAATATGGTCATGTCGCAAAATATTATATTTTATTACAAAATTTCAAATTTATTTCACTTTTAATTATTAAGAATCATATTTTCCATTGATTTAGTGACATTTAGTTGCCTATGAAATTCATCTTTTAGTTTTTAACCATCATTTTCGTAACTATTAGAATCAAATTTCCATTTTGCTTAATTCATATTTTTGCGAGTAATTTTCTCAAGCAAATATTATTATTCATCGTTCGTAGTAGCTTCAGGTATAAAACGTATACATATGGATAACTTTACGGAATTTAATGCATGAACTCATATGAGATTTGCGGGCTGCTCATTTTGCCCCATGCCGTAGGGCTATTTTCGCAAAAAAATTTGAGGGAACTACAAAGTCTTGTTAAGTTATTTTTATGTTTAAAATACTTAGAAAGACGATAAATATTCTGAAGATGTTTGCATTTTTCAATTACCGCACACACACGTCATGCGAATGCTTATTTCATATAGCTTGAATCTTATAACATTTTCAGTTCTTTGACATCCCATCAGATTTTTGTATTTTTCGTGCTTTAGGATTTGTTTTTTTGTCGCAATTGAAGTATTACATCATCTAATGGTGATTGACGGAGCATTCGTGCAAACAAAAAAATCGAAAATTGTTCATAGATTTTTGTAAAACGGGGGTGCTCAACTCGCCCCACATGGCGATATTGCCTCACTTTCCCCTAGTGCAAAAAGTAGAAGTAGTTTTTACACAATAATTATCCTTGTGATGGCGCTACCTGTAAACAGTTGCACACACCCCTCGATGTGAGCTTACATAAGCTCATACCGAGGAGTGCTCGCAACTTTTTTTTGGTAACGCCATCACTTCCTTCTTATGAATGATTTCCGAAATTAAAATACAAAAATAATACCATCCGATTTATTGTCATTGCCGGGAGACTCATATTTCACGCGTACATTTTCTTAAAATCTACCCAAGAGATATTGTGGGCATATGTACAACCAGTCTTCATTCATACCCTTCCTGGGTAGGGTTGTGTTAGGTTGTAATAGTGGAAATAACAATCAATAGTCTTTTTTGCCACGCTGATTGAAACATTTTGCTTTTTCATTGGTTATTTCAATACTGCATATGAACTGTAGCAATATTATTGCAATTTGTTGTGTATTTTTAGGATACTTCAATACTTCACGTTCTAGATTAGAAATGCAAAAAAAGCGATCCGAATATTTACAGATGATTGATGATTTGGAAAAGGAACTGAATGGATTCAAAACAGAATTGAAGCAGACGGAAACTAGTATTAACAGTGTAGTTTCGGAAATGCAAAAAACTGAAACCAAACAAGGAAAGTCCAAGGACGCATTTGAAAAAATTCAAGCCGATATACGATTAATGAAAGACGAGTTGACTAGAATCGAGCGGTTCAGGAATCCGAAAGAGCGATCTTTGGCACAATGCAAGGCAAATTTAGAAGCCATGAACAGCACTAAGGATGGATTAGAGAATGAATTGCATCAAGAACTTATGTCACAATTGTCGGTGCAAGATCAACATGAAGTAGATCAACTAAACGACGAAATTCGTAAGCTTAATCAAGAAAACAAAGAAGCTTTTACTGCACGCATGAGCTTGGAAGTCACTAAAAACAAATTGGAGAATTTATTAACAAATAATCTTTTTCGGCGAAAAGATGAGCTGGTTCAAGCTTTACAGGAAATATCTGTGGAAGATCGTAAACGTCAATTAAATAACTGCCGTAATGAGCTTGGATCAACAGAAAAGCGAATCAAAAAGGTGTTGACTGATATGGATGAGATCGATAAGAGGTATTAACATAGTATATTATATATGATTGCCCGAATGACGTTCGCCCGAAAGCTGTGTATCGACATGGCATTTGCCCGTATGTCACATAAAACCGAATGTCATTCACCCGAATCTCATTCAACCGTGTTAGTTCATGGTTAAGAATCGAGGGGTGATAGAGAATCACATTTGGGAGAAAAAATGTTCTACACATATCATCAAATCTCAGCCGTTACAGAGTTATTGTACTTTTTCTGAAATTGACTTATTTGTCTTTAAATGCCTCTAACTTTTTTTTTGTAAAACATTTATTTTCCAGTTTCTTATCATTACTTACAACATTTTAAATAAATCTTATAATTTTCTATGTTCTCCTCATTTGCTGGTACACTGCCGCTAGAAGCATAACTGTCCCATGTGCTATGGGAAACCCTATACACATGGGACAATTATGCTTCTAGCGGCAGTACACTTGTCATCAGGGCAGAAAAAATTCGCAAAATGAAATGATTGCTTTACGATATGCACTCTCGAACATACCACATGCAATCGATGAGTTTGACACAAATATTTCGAACATTTAGGGGTAAACTGATCTTTGCGTTCGACGAATGCGAGCTTTCTTTCTAGTTTGTTTTTAATGTTCGAAATAGTTCTGGCGAAGCTTACACCCTCTCCTAGGTTGACGGGTTTGACGGTATTGCAAACATCTTCAAGCATATTTGAGCAGACACCTGCTTTAGGATGGTTATTGCATTGCGCCTCGATAGTGGTGCATCGAGGAGACCGAGAGGGCTTATGGGCCTTTTTTATGTTTTGTGTTTTTTTCATACTCTGCACCAGCCCAAACTAACAGTCAACTAAGAGCCTGTGCACACTGGCGTGGCCGATTGGCGGCTCGCCGTGGATTGACTTTTTCTGTGGGCTGTGTTTGCAGACATTGTTCAACAGCTTAACGGCAGTCTTTGTGAGCACGGCTCGCAGTGGAAGTCATTGTGTGTCGATTTATCGGTCGACCTCGGCAACGTGCACAGGCGCATTAAAAAAATAACAGTAGAACCCTATTAGTTGTGTTGTGTTGTAATAATTGTAGTTTTTGGTACTAGTATACAATTGTGTGCTAGCCGTGTGTCTATCTGTGTATGTGGGCGTCTGAGTATTTGTGACATGTGGACCAGGGAATGGATGCAGAACTGGCTTAAATGATGGAATAGTGGGTGATCCTTCTTGGGATTCGTTGGTCACTTTTTACTGGTGTTCAATTCGTGCATTCGATTCGATTCATTCGGATTGGATAAATGAAGGTACGATTGATTTACCGATGCACGTCAATCATCCATTCCCGTCCAGCATAGCATGAGAAACTTCTAACGGAGTTAATTGTCGTTAATGGTAAATATATACCATTTTCTGGCATTTGGACGATTCCAAGTAGTTTTATTGCATGGTACACTGCCGCTAGAAGCATAATTGTCCCATGTGTATAGGGTTTCCCATAGCACATGGGACAGTTATGCTTCTAGCGGCAGTACATGTGTTGTTCAATTAATATTCAATAACAGTACTAACTCTACTCTTTATTTTATTTTATTTATTTTCGATCTCATGCGTCATATTCCTCTGATGACTTCTCCGAGATAATTTAACATAAAAGGGCAACATTGCTGTCAACAATGACTATTCGCTGCCATCAGACGTCGCCAGGTTTTAGAAAAATTGAGATGTACTTTCATACTCAATTGAATCAGATAAGTAGGAACGAACAACAAACTGTAAGTAGCATATTACACATGTCTTATTTTAACATCATGCATTAACATATTATTTACAGGTATCACACATATCTCAACATGCAACACTTCCCATACACACATAAACATTCACACATGCAAACATACAAAGTTCGACAGGTGACTGGGCCAAGTGCATTCACTCGTAGGATCTATCATTTCGATGATCGCCTCGATTCTACGAAACCAGTGCACAATTAAGCTGACATAAGCTAGTCTCGTCTGGTGAATGCATGTAACCTGGAAGCCCCAGACACGACAGGACGAGACGGACAGATGACGGACTGGACTCGACGGGGCCTAGTTCAGAGTTTTAGGCATTCTTCAATGCACGGCTAGCGACCTCAAAAAAAAAATAGTTCTGGCGAAGCTTACAAGCTAGGATAGGATCCGTCAGCTCTGTCCCCTGTTTTTGAACCAATTCTGAACCAGCTCGTGATTGGACGAAAGTGACATAGGCAAACCTTCGGCTTGGAAACTAGAAGTACTAAAGGGCTGCTTGGAAGTGTTGTCATATTGTAATATCAAACATAAAACGACGATTGTTAACTGTGTTGATTTTTTTTTCTCGAGATACCGCTTTCTTTCTATAACATCCGTCTGTAATTATGAAGTGCAGGCATTATTTGGCAGACGATTCTGTTCTGTGTGCGGAAAAAAGTGGAAATCCGCCAGCCAGCCTCTTTTCGAAATCAACAGGCTGTGTAGCGTAAGTATGAAAAGATTTTGAACTTCATGTAAAAATTGTCTTTGTTCCAGTACCGAGTAAATTGGAAGTACTGAGCAAACAGGGAGAAAGTTATCCCGGAAGTCGCTTCTTGTTCTTCCATTGGTATTATCGATACAGTTGAATTTTACAGTTTTCAACTGAATCGATCATCGGTGTAAATAGGATTATATTGTTTTGTTTTGCTGTATTCCGATGGAAAAAAACGTTATGATCGTTTAAAGGCGGATATAAAGACTAATCCTTTGATTTTTCCAGAAGTATGAAATTGGTACATAATATAGAATATTTTAATCAGAACAAATATACGACCGAAACAAAACAAATATTTTGGCAACATTGGTCGAGTGGGGGTATGTCGTTTTCAACAGGGATTAGTAAAATATAAGAAGAAGCCAGCTGGCGAATCCTATCCTAGCTTACAAGCTAGGATAGGATCCGCCAGCTGGCTTCTTCTTATATTTTACTAATCCCTGTTGAAAACGACATACCCCACTCGACCAATGTTGCCAAAATATTTGTTTTGTTTCGGTCGTATATTTGTTCTGATTAAAATATTCTATATTATGTACCAATTTCATGCTTCTGGAAAAATCAAAGATTTAGTCTTTATATCCGCATTTAAATGATCATAACGTTTTTTTCCATCGGAATGCAGAAAAACAAAATAATATATATATTCGTTGTTGGACATTACGAAAAATATCTTCATGCCTCTTCATTTTTGTAAGTTGCTTTCTGAGCCAAGCAACCTCTGTCACAAGAATAATCTTCTCTGTTCGGATTTATTTTAAATATTCTAAAACTACTTTTCTGCAAGGTTTAATTTTTGTTTTGGAGCAATGTATAGGTTTGTTCCAGTACTACACTGCCGTTCTACGCCCAATTGTCCCATGTTGCAAAACTGGCAACTGAGAAAAACGCGATTGAAGATGAAAATTGTATTAGCCATCTGGAGGGATACGGTGTAACAAATAAAGCTTTATTGTCCAAAATTACGTTCATGGCAATCGTTTTCAATATAATCAGCCCAGTTTTTTATTATAGAGATTCAATTAACGTTAGTTTTTAAGAAAAATGTTAAGTGGGACTGTTATGCCGAGAAATCGAGCGGAAACCGGAAAGTTCTACGCATATCAGTCCCATAACGATCTATGTAAATGATGCCCATAACTCATTTTTTTACAAAAGTGTATGTCGTGAGTTTTTCTGTTACTCGGGAGATTTGTTGCTTCATCAAAATTGGAAATAGGGTAAAGTACCTATTTTTACTCTATTTAGAAGGGTACCTCACAAGATTATTAATTACTCTGCCTACACTCGATGGAGTGCATTAATTTGGCATTCACAACCTTGCTTCGTTCTTAAGAACCAATCTAATAACACAAATGGCCTAAAAACGATGAAATGCTAGTGTTTGATCGCAACTAAAGTTCCAATCGAGTGCTCCAATTGTCGCCCTACCATTTGATCCAATTTGTTGAACAAAGATAGCAAACGCTGCACTAACCAACGGCTTCAAATGGGTAGCGTGATAATAGAATCATTGCGAAAATAGGCTCATTATCCTAGATGCGTTCGCCATGTTATGCAAGCGACGATAGTAATGAAGAGCTTTACAGGATTGTTCTCACTACTGTTATTAATATTGCCACTGCCATCTCTTTTTTAATGATCCTGTATTTTTCCATCAATTTTTTCAGTGCCCGACATCTAGCGTAATGAACTTCTTAACTAAACGCTACGTAATTATTTTTTTATTGCGCACTTTTTTGGGATTTTTTGTTAGTGGGACAATTATGCGTAGAATATCAACAATGGGACAAACAGACTTGGTATTTTTTCACGAAGTCTTCGAACAAACTTTATGAATTGGATGTGTTTTCTGAAAATATACATCAAAAAGGACTGTTTGATTAAAAAAAGTGAAAATGACCAAAAAGCAACATGGGACAATTATCGTTTCGGAGAAAACAGCAGTAGAAAATACACGCTCCTATTTACACCGATGATCGATTCAGTTGAAAACTGTAAAATTCAACTGTATCGATACTACCAAAGGAAGAACAAGAAGCGACTTCTGGGATAACTTTCTCCCTGTTTGCTCAGTACTTCCAATTTACTCGGTACTGGAACAAAGACAATTTTTACATGAAGTTCAAAATATTGTCATACTTACGTTACACATCCTGTTGATTTCGAAAAGCGGCATTTTTGCATTATTCCGCACACAGAACAGAATCCACGATAACCGCGCTACCGGATCTCTCGGGAACTTCAGTTCTGGATAATAAGTTTGATTTCGTCTGCCAAATAATGCCTGCACTTCATAAAGCGGTATCTCGAAAAAACAAAAAAATCAACACAGTTAACAATCGTCGTTTTATGTTTGATATCACAATATGACAACACTTCCAAGCAGCCCTTTAGTACTTTTAGTTTCCAAGCCGAAGGTTTGCCTATGTCACTTCAATCCAATCACGAGCTGGTTCAGAATTGGTTCAAAAACAGGGGACAGAGCTGGCGGATCCTATCCTAGCTTACAAGCAAACATCGTCGAACACAAGTAAACTCTTGGCTCATAGTTTTGATGTTTTTAAAACATTTTCACAGAGCTTCGAAAGGATGTTCGGTTAACACATATGAAGCGATTACCTCGTTTATTTGAGATTCGCGAATACCTAAATTTAATAACGGACCATGCATCAGCACCACGGGGCCATCGCGAACATGTTCGCAAGGTCTGTTTTAACCCTCTTTAGCGCAAGACGGATACAGGTGGGTACATTTTTTTTCTATGTGTGAGTGCGGGTGTCATTTTTCTTCGATGGAGCCAAAAACAAGAGGATTTGAAGAAGAAAAGCATTAATGACGTAATGGGTCTTTATGTAGCCATAAGTTTTGTTTCGGTTCGGTCATAGTTATTTTTAAGCAGTTTGCTCACGAGGTCACAAGCAACAGGCAACATGTGTCCGCCACATGTTGCCTCGAATATTCACTATA
Organism: Topomyia yanbarensis; assembly: GCF_030247195.1. Taxonomy (NCBI): domain Eukaryota; kingdom Metazoa; phylum Arthropoda; class Insecta; order Diptera; family Culicidae; genus Topomyia; species Topomyia yanbarensis. Next base: position 118,329,785 of record NC_080670.1, read on the forward strand.
CATTTTGTTCCACCTATTCACATGCGGCAACATAACAAGACACGCCACGCTTTGACAAAAGTTTGTCGCTTGTAATGTTGCCTGAAAATATTCAGCCTGAATATTTGCTAGGCCACTTTTTCTGTGCACGGTTGCTGTCTTTGGGAGGGCGGATGCATTTTATCCGCAAGATGTCGCAGCATGCCAATTATCGAAACAAGGTAGAGACATCAAACGGTAAACAAACTTTGTTCATGACGTCATTTTGTTTGATGCATATGTTTTCCCGTAAGTTTGAAGAGAACGGAATGGGTAATAATATATTTAGTTTAGTTTTTTTGTAATTCAATAATTCAATAATTCAATAATACAATAATTCAATAATTCAATAATTCAATAATTCAATAATTCAATAATTCAATAATTCAATAATTCAATAATTCAATAATTCAATAATTCAATAATTCAATAATTCAATAATTCAAAATAATTCAATAATTCAATAATTCAATAATTCAATAATTCAATAATTCAATAATTCAATAATTCAATAATTCAATAATTCAATAATTCAATAATTCAATAATTCAATAATTCAATAATTCAATAATTCAACAATAATTCAATAATTCATTAATTCAATAATTCAATAATTCAATAATTCAATAATTCAATAATTCAATAATTCAATAATTCAATAATTCAATAATTCAATAATTCAATAATTCAATAATTCAATAATTCAATAATTCAATAATTCAATAATTCAATAATTCAATAATTCAATAATTCAATAATTCAATAATTCAATAATTCAATAATTCAATAATTCAATAATTCAATAATTCAATAATTCAATAATTCAATAATTCAATAATTCAATAATTCAATAATTCAATAATTCAATAATTCAATAATTCAATAATTCAATAATTCAATAATTCAATAATTCAATAATTCAATAATTCAATAATTCAATAATTCAATAATTCAATAATTCAATAATTCAATAATTCAATAATTCAATAATTCAATAACTCAATAATTCAATAATTCAATAATTCAATAATTCAATAATTCAATAATTCAATAATTCAATAATTCAATAATTCAATAATTCAATAATTCAATAATTCAATAATTCAATAATTCAATAATTCGATAATTCAATAATTCAATAATTCAATAATTCAATAAATCAATAATTCAATAATTCGATAATTCAATAATTCGATAATTCAATAATTCAATAATTCAATAATTCAATAATTCAATAATTCAATAATTCAATAATTCAATAATTCAATAATTCAATAATTCAATAATTCAATAATTCAATAATTCAATAATTCAATAATTCAATAATTCAATAATTCAATAATTCAATAATTCAATAATTCAATAATTCAATAATTCAATAATTCAATAATTCAATAATTCAATAATTCAATGATTCAATAATTCAATAATTCAATAATTCAATAATTCAATAATTCGATAATTCAATAATTCAAATATTCAATAATTCAATAATTCAATAATTCAATAATTCAATAATTCAATAATTCAATAATTCAATAATTCAATAATTCAATAATTCAATAATTCAATAATTCAATAATTCAAAAATTCAATAGTTCAAAAATTCAATAATTCAATAATTCAATAATTCAATAATTCAATAATTCAATAATTCAATAATTCAATAATTCAATAATTCAATAATTCAATAATTCAATAATTCAATAATTCAATAATTCAATAATTCAAAAATTCAATAGTTCAAAAATTCAATAATTCAATAATTCAATAATTCAATAATTCAATAATTCAATAATTCAATAATTCAATAATTCAATAATTCAATAATTCAATAATTCAATAATTCAATAATTCAATAATTCAATAATTCAATAATTCAATAATTCAGAAATTCAATAATTCAATAATTCAATAATTCAATAATTCAATAATTCAATAATTCAATAATTCAATAATTCAATAATTCAATAATTCAATAATTCAATAATTCACTAATTCAATAATTCACTAATTCAATGATTCAATAATTCAATAATTCAATAATACAATAACTCAAAAATTCAAATATTCTAGAATTAAAGAATTCAAACATTAAAAATGCAGGTAAATGTGATATTAATTATAATAAATGCTAGTACGCGGTAGGCTGAACATGTACTTTTAATTTGAGACAAAGTTTATGGAAACTAGAGATGTGCGCCACGCCGCCGCCGCGCCGCTCCGACGATTGCATGTCAAAATAGTAAGCACATTGGCGTGACGCCGGCGCGCCGCCGATTTTTACCTGAAATCGGCGGCGCGGCACGCACCTCTAATGGAAACCGGTTCAGATATTTCTTAGAAACCAAAGTACATACAATTATTTCTGGAATTTTGCTACAGCCTCTCAGGCTTCCGGAACTACCAGAGATGATTAAGGGGAACCCGGAGCTATTCGGACCTACCTCAGCAAATCGCCGTTTTAGGTGGATAGATGTGAAAGCATTAATCGGTTAAAGGTCCTAATTGTTAGTTTGAAACCTCAGTTACATTTTGGTGCCATAACAGTTTGCACCACTCCATGGCAGCGCTAGGCGACGATTTGCAAAACTACGTTTTCCATCCTTTTACAATGTAGGGGTAACTCGAATCTTCCTACGGGAAAATTTAGCTTGCCTTTTTTATAATTTTATTTTCAATGGAATTATGTTTACCTATGAAATATTTATTAGAGAAACTCCTAAAGAAACAAAAAAAAATTGCAACAAAAACTTAATCAGGTTAGCCACAGCTGTCGATTGGCGCATCATGTATTTTCTTTGCTGTGGCGTATGCAATCGTATGCGTAGCCGCAAGCCGCAGAACGGTGGTTGATGGAATAGGGGGCCCGAATAGCCCCGTACGCTCATTTCACAAAAAAAGTGGTGAGCGTTTTGAAAATATCTGTGTTTTCACCCAAACGAAAATCATTCCATAAAATAGGAGCCTAAAGCTTTCCAAACCACTTTCCTGTTATTTTGGTTTTCACTTTTATTTGTTGCTTTAATCACGGTATTACCATCATAATGATTTTTGTTTTGAGGAGTCTTACAATTTTCTGAGAAATCAAGGGGGTCCGAATTACCCCCATAGTCTTAACAGCCCCGGGTCTCCCAATAATAAGAATGTGCATCGGTTACCTAAAAAAAATATTTCAAATAAGTTAGTAACCATTTGGAAACAATTTTAAGACAAGCTAAGTAAAGCCTGCTCGAATATAATTTAACAATAGTGTTTACCCTACAAACGATCATTAAACAATAAATATTATGGTTATTAGGGGAGAGTGGGTACGCTTGATTCCACTTTTGTTTTTTACTCATAACTTTTTAATGAAATAAAAATTTCAATTGCAAAATTTGCCAACTTGTAGGCAATTCGAATTGTAAGAGCTGTGAATATTGTGTAAATCGGAAAACTATGTCCTGCCACTAATATAAACAGTTTTGAAAATCATGCCATAACGAGGTTTTTGTAAAAACGTGTGGTAACTTGATCCCTCGCCTACTAGGGCTAAAGAAACAAAGCCCACTAAGACCTATGGATACGAAAGTTCAGCTAACCACCTATCCTGACAAATTCAATAATAAGCCTACCTTTTTAGATGCACGACAAGCTTTAACCACAGTAGAAAGTCAAGACAAGTATTTGCGGTAAATCAATGCTGTTTAACTGGCTTTTTCAACCTTCAATAATTTATACAATCATTTGTTCACGGAAAAAAACATTTTAGTTCAATTAATAGTACCAGGTATGATATGAAAATGATGTTTTTCTAATTATATATATTATATATATATATATATATATATATATATATATATATATATATATATATATATATATATATATATATATATATATATATATATATATATATATATATATATATATATATATATATATATATATATATATATATATATATATATATATATATATATATATATATATATATATATATATATATATATATATATATATATATATATATATATATATATATATATATATATATATATATATATATATATATATATATATATATATATATATATATATATATATATATATATATATATATATATATATATATATATATATATATATATATATATATATATATATATATATATATATATATATATATATATATATATATATATATATATATATATATATATATATATATATATATATATATATATATATATATATATATATATATATATATATATATATATATATATATATATATATATATATATATATATATATATATATATATATATATATATATATATATATATATATATATATATATATATATATTTCGGAAGTGTTTGAGAGAACTAATGATAGGGATCAAGCACACCCATTGTTACAGGGATCAAAGGTACCTGTTGTATGAGGTGAACAAAATTTAATTTTTTTGCATGTGGAGTGAAACTCTTTATTCGAAAAAGTGTTTTTCTAGGCAACTGCCCTTCGAAAGTAATCATACTTGAAAATATTAATAAATAATTAGTTCGACAATCTCATACAACCATTCAAAAAATTTGTGAAAAAATCTTCGAGATGGATTGAAACACATATTTTCTAAAATATTATACAATTTTTCAAAACCAAATGTAGTATCTCAGATTTGTTTTTTAAACATTTTAAACGACCAAATACTTCATTTTCTTTTTATATTGT